>NC_136506.1:47547001-47824501 GCF_053919585.1 Euprymna scolopes | reverse complement strand
TTTAATAATAGTTCGTGGTCTGTTTGTAAACAAAATTGCCTACCGTACAGGAAACGATGAAATTTAATTACCGCGAATATAATGCATAGCGCCTCCTTTTCAATTTGTGAGTAGTTCTTTTCGACTGGCAAAAGGGATCGAGATGAATGTGTTATGGGGTTCACTTTTCCATCGTCCATTTTGTGTAAAATGCATGCTCCTGTACCATAGGATCTGGCATCGCTTGCAACTATAATTTCATGCTTGGGAATATAATGGGCCGAAAACAAGTCAGATGTTAAATTCTCTTTAATTTCCCGAAATGCTTCTTCGCACTCTTGCATCCATATCCGTTTTTGGTCTTTCCTTAACAGTTCATTTAAAGACGACCTTAGTTTATGCATAGTTGGAACAAATATATTGTAGTAATTTGCCAAACCTAAGAAACTTTGAAAAGACGCAATATTTTCTGGAGCAGGGATATTCTTTATTGCACTCGATCTATCCGGATCCGGCCTTTTCCCCTGTTTATCGATGATTTGCCCCAAGTATTTTATTTTCTCCATGAAAAATGTACATTTTTCCTGTTTTATTTTTAATCGGTAATCTTGGGTTGTTCTGAATACTTGGTTTACATGAGCTTTGTATTGTTCATAGCTAGCGCTTTTCATAAACACATCGTCCAGGTACTCTACTGTGACATACAGCCCATTTAACCTAATGTCCATAATTTGCTGAAAATTACAAGGGCGACTTTGACCCCAAAAGGAAGTCTGTTAAATTTGTACAACCCCTTATGGATATTAATACATAGCAGGTTTGAACACTCCTCATCGACTGGAACTTGTAAGTACGCGTCACTGAGGTCGACTTTAGAAAAATATTTCCCTCCGATCAGTTTCCCAAATATCTTTCAGGGCTCGGAAGAGGATAATGGTGATCTTGTAATGCCCTCGTCGGTCGGGGCAAACCCGAATCTCCTTACTCTTCTTTTTGATGTAAAATGTTGGTGCAGCCCACTCACTGTGATCAATTTTTCTAGTCTTTCTAATTCACCACCTATCTGTTCTATAGCGGCGTATTTCTTTTCTTTCTGAGCACTGGCTGTTCATTTACTTTTACGTCAAATTTTGCTGCGGCTTTTGTACACCTTCCCAAACCTCCTGAAATTCTCTTTTAACTCCCTCTATAGTTTTTCTGCCTCCACATTCTAATCCTCAACCTTTTGGCAAAATGAGCTCAAAGGCAGATCCCATCGTCTAAACTTTTCGAACAGATCAGTTCCAAAGAGGTTGTTTGATTTTCGCATGGCAAAAATTCTTGCTTTTTCGGCCCTGTTCTGGAAAAAAGTATTCGTCAATTGTTCTCTTTCGAAGGTAATTTTTCGGCACTGACGCTTCTCGCCGTTTAATGTGATTTAACCCTAGTGGGTCTCCCAAGCCTCTTCCATGTCTGTACATTAATAATGGAAATGTCAGACCAACTATCAAGCTGTAGCCTTACTTTCTTTTTAAACATTTTGACCTGTACATATTTCCGGATATTTGGTTCCTCAGGTTCAATTTTCGTTATTTTAATGGATGTCTTTATACCGGATTTTTTTCCTACAATGCGATGCTTTATGCCCTTTCTAGTGGCAGTTGTCACATTGTTTGAATTTTTATGGGCACTAATTGTACTAACCACACCTCCAACATGGTCAAGGTGGATCTTTTCCCTGTTTTTTCTCTGGTTATTTTTGGAAGTCGAATTTTTCTTTTGATGGATCTTTTTAATATGCGACACTCAACTTTCCTCTATGTCAGGACTGTCTTTTTTCAACACAATAAACCGTTCACAGTCTCCCGCTAAGTGTTATAGTTTTAAATTCGGTTCGTTTTCAACGTCTTTATTTAAGACCAACCATTGCACAAATATTAAAATTTAAAATTATCTGAATTCCTCCAGTTTAAAATCGTCGCAATGCTTGTTCCCTATACTTGCATAAGTAGTGTAGTCGTTTTCCTTTCTTTTAGTAAATTTCATACATTTATATTGCCTATGCAAAAGAGACGTTTTTGCAGAAAACAGTTCTGTAAGTAGCGTAAATGTGTCTTGGAAGATCAACTAACTGGTCTTTTTTGGGAGAATAAAATTCACGAACTTTGTATGCTCGGCTGTTCCTAATTTTCTTAGCAAAAACCTAACTTTTTTCGCGTCTGACCAGGTACCACAATCCGATATAAAAATATCCTCATATCGTCTACAGTACTGGACGAAAGTGACATCGTCTTCTGGATTATAATTGAAATTTTCAATTGCGGTGCACATAGCTGTTTGAGAAAATTCGTTATGATTATCGTCCGCTTTAGTAACTGTGTCGCCTCCAGAATTTTTCTTTTGTTCCTCCTGTGTTTTCATCAATATTTCCTCGAACCGTTTGTTGACGCATGCTTGTATACATCTCTCTTCTCTTTCTACTTGTTGTTGAATTTGCTGCTTTTGAAATGCGTGATTTTGCTCTGCCTGGAATTGGAACACTTTCAACAGTGAATCTTTGAATTTCGCATCCATCATATGAATTCAATTTACAATTTACGCTCGTATTAAAGAAATAATCCTTAGTAAAAAAAATAAAATCAACCAAGTTTTCTTTCCCAATTCTTTTGTTTGAAGAACAACAGTTTAGCAGTCTTTTTGTAACTTAATTTGTTGAACGCTATATTTCTAGTCTTACTAGAAAAGATCCAGCGAAATAACATTTGTTTAACATTTTTTATTTGCACGCGTTTTTACGTAGCAAAAATAAAATCCGTCGCTTTAAATATCCGAAGAATTCGTATGGAAAACTTTTAGTTTATTTCTTTTTACCCTCGTTACCTTTTGCAAAAAATGATAGATTCTTTACGTAATTGCTAGACCAAAATGACGTAAGGGAATAATTAGTTTCCACGGTCTGTCTCTTTTTGTCTTGAGAAAATTAAGCGTTTTTTTAATCCCAGATGTTATCGAACTAGTGATAAGCTTACCCGCTTTTTGCTAGTTGGTTTTGGACATTTAACATTGCAGAAGAAAATCCTTACCATAGGAAAAATGGCTTCTGGTGAAGAAAAATGCATCCTTTTCCCTTTCTAAAACACTTGGTAAGTGATGAAATAATTGACAACATTCGCGTTTTTCGCTGTAGTTTTTGGTAGTAAGTTTTTCCCGTCGCCATATTACTATTGTAGTAATTAGTTCGCTGTTAATCCGTGCGTATTAAAATATCTGTTGAAACAACGAAGGTGTTATGCCGTAAAGATTTTACAAATCTTTATTTCAATCACTTTTGGTTATTCTCTCTAGTGATGGTCGTTTTGATTACTTGTCGCCAATCTCTTGTGTCGTGGAACAACAGTGAAAATTAGAACAATCAAGTCAAGGAACAAGTGTCTTAACAATGATGTACAAAGATAGGAAAGCGTGTATATCTGCTGGGCACACGGGTAGCAGTTGAAGTGCAGTCGCATCTCTCTCTCTGGTGTTCGGATTACTAGCGCTATTTTTAGTGCTAATCGGTGTAAATTCCTCTGTTCAAGGAAGACCGGTATAACAATAATAGACAGGATGCTTATAGTACAGTACCTAAGATATACACACATACACATAGGCACGCATATACAAATGTTATCAATATATTTACATCTATATATGTATATCAAACTGTTTATCAATCCATATATATATATATATATATATACATATATATATATATATATATATATATACCTCAGGCCGCCTTTCATCTTCGGTCGTAAAATGGGCTTAACTATAACATTTTGATGAATGCAACTTTCTCATTTATTATTATATTATATTGGACATAATATAGAGTAATAATTTTAACAAATGTTTTAAAAAAAAGTAACTCGTGTGCCACGACAGAAGATCAAATCTAAAACGTTTAGCTTACGATTTACTTTTTGCTTTAACGTTAATACCTGAGCTAGGAAGACATGTTTGCTGCAAGGCAGCAACATGAACTAATGCCTATAACGTTATGCATGCGTATTTGCTATGCCGTTGTTTGACCATCACCTGCCAAATTCTATTTTTTTAATTTCCACACATTTGCATCATTTTCTCCCTAAAACCCTAATATTAAGTGTCACATTGGTTTGAATGCACTATATATTAAGTTTCATGTCTCTATATTAAAAAAATATGAATATATATATATATATATATATATATATATTGATAAAGGTCTGCGTTTTCTATAAGCTTTTTTCACAAATATTACGCAAGTTATATCGCTACATGAATATAATTTCACATAATAGATTACTAAATATGATCATCCTATGAAAAAAACCCTAAAAAAAATTAACTAGGAAATTAATTAGAATGAATGTTTAAAAGAAAAGCATTTTATCTTGATTTTTTGTAGATGAAAACAATTCCACGACTCATATATAACAAAGTAGTACTTTCTTTTAAATAAATAGAAAACTTAGTTTTTAATAAGAATATCAATACACAAAAACACAAAACCTTTAGGAATATATATATATATATATATATATATATATATATATGAGTAAATGGTTGTATGCTTGAAACATTACTGGTAAAGGAATATATGGAAGTTTTAAAAGCTAAAAGCAATGCGGAAAAGGACCGAAATCATGATAGTAAAGAAAAGAAAAACAAACAAACAAGAAGACAGGTACGTTTGAATAGAGAAATGTCTAACTGTTTATTCATCTATCATTCCTCGCCTCGTTGTATAAGTATTTTACAATACAGTTGTTGGTATGTCCGGTGTATATAAAGTCCGTTGGCGGTATGGAACTTTGATTAAGTTCGGGAGAAAACACCTCCCCTTTTCAAAAAGAAAACAAAAGTATATTCAAGATGGCGGAAGAGAATAGGACTGCAGTCTTATCATACAACGAGGCGAGGAGTAATAGATGAATAAACATTTAGACACTTCTCTACTCAAACGTACCCGTCATTTCCCTACTCAAACGTACCCGTCTATTTGTTTGTTTTTCTTCTTTACTCTCATGATTCTTGTCTTTGCCGCATTACTTTTGGCTTTTAAAACTTCCGTATATATATATATATATATATATATATATATATATATATATATATATATATATTCCCTGTACCCGGCCACGCGTTACTCTGGCTCAGTTTGTTAAAATGGAACACATTCCTCAAGAAAAATTGCATTTTGTTCGTTTATTTACTTTTATTATTTTTTTCAATTATTTTTTATCAATAAAAGTTGTTGTCCCCCCCCAAAAAAAAAAAGTTACCATAAATTGTTAGGTGAAATTTTTTTTTTTTACAGGAAAACTTGCACTTTTTTTTAAAAAGAAATTTGGCAGTAAACGCTCCTTTTTGAAAACGGGATGTTTATTATAAAAAGAACAGACGAATGCTTTATATGAACATTGTAAATAGTAAGGTGAAGGTGGAGAAAAGTTTGATTTTTTTCAAGAGACTGTACAAATTATTTTTCAGCAGATCTTAAGAAAAACAGAAAACATACTTCCATCATTACTTATGCAAAAAATAAGTAAAGTTTGAAACTTTCTGTTATTAATGTTTGCTAAAACATAAATACAGTAAACTTCGCTGAAGTGTTAGCATATGCTGCATCTTAAAAAGTTGGTTCATGCTGACAATTAAATAAAAGAAACGTCTAAAAATTAGTAAAAATAAGTAAAATCATGAATGACTGCTCTTAGGGGGGGGCAAGTAAGTAGGAACAACACAATCATTTGTGTAAAATAATTAATCTTCGAGAAATTGTAAACAATAACAAAAATACCTGATACCAAATGCAGTAACATTCAAGTATCTTTTATACGTACTGAAACTGTGTTTAAATTATTTTTATTTCATTTCTTTTATTAAAAGTTGTCTTTCCGACAATTAACTGGTTGCATGTCCTTTAACCATTAGAGATTTTACTCTTGGAAAATTGTATAAAAAAATCTATGACTATCACTAACTCTAAATTTGGGAGTGCAACTCGAACTTAGGGTTAGTGGTAGATAATCATTTGTTAGGTGTGTCAGAAATTTCGTGAAAAATATTGAATAATTCAACCCCGTTTTCCAATCGTATAACTCCTCGAAAAATGTAATTCAAGCCCTATTTTTTTTCAATTAAAAGAACAAGGACCAACGTTTCATTAAAAAACCCAAAAAACAAACAGACAACGTGTGTTTTTTTAAAAAAGGTTTTACACTTCGGACTTTACAGGTAAATTCTAAAAAAACAACTACTTTTTGTTTTAAATTTGAATATATTATTTATTGATTTTTTATCTTCAATTTGTAATATATTAATTATTTACTTTTTAAAATGGGGGCGGCTTGAATAAAAAAAAAGTGTATCTAAAATATTATATTCGGTTTTTTCGAAAGAGCATATTGACCCTGAAAATATCGTAAGAATTGAATCAATAGAAAAATTTTGATAGATTTTTTAAAGTTTAAAAATTGAAAATACTGAGCTCGTGAAATTCAATTAATTTCATTACTATTTAAAAAAAAATAAAAACATAATATTTCTATTATTTTTTATACAACTTTAATAGTTTATTTTAGAAGTATAATCCATAAAGAAAATAAACAACCCACTTTTAAAAGAGAAATTACGAGTTTTTTTTATATTTTATTCGCAGTTTCGTGTTAGGGATATCAAATATTCATACAAAAATTCTGATACACCTAGTCATTTGTTTACAACTTTTGATAAATGAAGCCTCCTTACTCCTTAAGCGATAAACGGACATTTGTTTATTATTTTTTTATTCAGTGTGTAAAATCAACTTTGAATAATATATTTGGATTTTAGAAAAATAAAAAACAAAAAACTTTGTTTTAGCATGTTAAAAGTATTTAGGTTGGTCGATAATTAAATTCTACTGTGTTTGGTATAAGTTTTTTTGCTGTTGTTTCTTGCTTTTTAGAATTTTTGACTACGGGGGTTGCTTAGATCGTATTTTAAACTAAACTACGGAGGTTGGAATGCTCCACCCCTAAAATGTACTTGGAAAAATCGATTTTATAGCGAGATTTAAGAATGGTTAGCCGAAAAAAAGGTGAAAAAAAAAATCAATACATAATTGTTACCAAAGACAATAAATGCTACTTTTTTTACTTACATGAATGAGTTTATTTTATGTTTTAAAGTATTTTCAAGCGCTTTTCTTTATTTTTTTAATCTAAAATTGCGGGTGTGTGGGTGCGAAATATCTCCAGATTTTCCAGAATTCCCCGCTAGATTGCAAACGAAATCTCCAGATCTAGCGGGAAAACCGCTAAATTGAAAACACTGGTCACGTGAGGGAAAGTGGAAATAAATAAGTGTCCATAAATAAAAAAATGGCCTATCGGTACAAAGAAAACCACCTATTTATTATAGAAAAATTAAGTATAATGTTATAATTAAAAAGAGATATATAGAAACACGCATGAGTACAGTAAACATATTATACCAAAATGTCGAAGCAATCATTTATTTAGTTATTTAGACTATTAATTACAAACGAACCAAGAGTTACATTCATATATATATATATATATATATATATATATATATATATATATATATATATATATATATATATATATATAAATCCCATAATTTGAACATCCGCTTCGTTCAAATTAGAGGATGCTGTTCCCGTTTCATGATAAAAAAATGTGCTGCAGTCAACTTTAATTTTCTAAGAATTAAGAAATAGTAAATGAAATTCATTGCTATATGATACTTCAAGCATATATTAAGTTGAGTTTACGATATAATGCCAGTAAGAATTGTTAAACATTATTACCAGGAACAAAAACATTGAAAATAAATTAAATCTACTCTTACTTGTTAGGTATTTATTACCTAAGTTATCATCTACAGAAATCACACATTTATGTAAAATACAGTTTCTTTTTATCTATTCATTGAATGAGTCTTATTGCAGTTTCTATTTTCATCGATTGAGTTCTCGGGTGCTCCCATTGTATTCCGTAAGCGATCACGAAAATCTACAATTTCTTGGTTTTGTAGTTTCTTTATGATTATATCTCTTCGGAGTGACATTGCTTGCAAAACATAGTTGTCACTAAAGTAAGGACTTTTTTCGAAAAATTTTATAACCGTCTCCATAGACTTTTCTGCATCATCCCATGATATTGCTTCATCAGAGTGTTCTTGATTATTTACATTAGGGCCAAGAGAATGGGAGCCGTCGCTATTTTAATCACCATTAATGCCTTCAGGATATTGATCAGTAGTCTCCTGATATAGTTGCACGCACATTTCAACATCATTTGCATTAAGTGATTTAAGAACAGCGTGGTTGGTCGGTAACCGTTTGGTTTCAAGAATTTTTTCTAGACCAGATGTATTCTCTGATTCTTTCAGTTCAGATGCCTTTGGTGCTGGGCATAATTTAACCCATGCTTTTGTTAATGTGCTTGCTCGAACTTGATTCCATGCACTTGTGAGAAAAAATATGGCATCTTTGATAGTAAAATGGCGCTGAAAATCGCTTATACTCACGGTACTATTTATCATATTCATCATGAAATCATTTCTGTAGAAACATTTTAAGTTCCAAATAATCCCTTGACCCATAGGCTGGATGAGAGAAGTCACATTAGGTGGTAAGTAGCACACAAAAAATATTCCCGCAAGATGACACTAGTTCGGACTCAGGAGGATGTGCTCTACAATTGTCCAACAGAAGCAAGCACTTTCAATCAGATTTACCTAACTCAAGAAAACGCCCCTGGACGAGTGGCACAAATTCTTGCAAAAAAAAAAAAATAAAATAAATAAAAATAATAGCATACTGGCAAAGGCGAACATCCTTTCAATGCTCGGGGACACTTTGATTTGCCGATGACAAGAAGCTTAAATTTATGAGTTCCAGAAGCATTAGCGCATACCATCACTATTAGTCTTTCTTTATTTAATTTGAATCCTTTTATTTTCTGCTTCTCGGATACGACTAATATTTTTATAGGTAAGCACTTCCAATTTACGCCACTTTCATCAACATTGTAAACAGCCTCTGGTGTTAAACTATAAGCGGCAATATCGTCTTGAATTTGTCAAATTAATTTGATGCTGCGTGTGTATCAGCAGACTGTTGTTCGCCTGACATTGTTAATTGTCGTATACCTTGTCTACTCTTAAAGCTCCTAAGCCAACCTTCACTGAATTTCATATCTTCTGCGATATTCAACTCTTCCTTAAGAGATTTTGCTTTAGCAATTAACATGGACCCAGATATTGCTACACCTTCATTCCGTTTTGCTACAAACAACTCGTGCAATATTCGATCGAATTCAACTTGCTTTGGTTTGCGAAGAGTCCTTCTTTTGGCATGCCATTTATTTGAAGAGAAAGGAGCAGCCTTCAATATTTCCTCTTTTTCCTTTTTGGTGTAAAACAGTGTACTTCATCCAATCTTATAATCTCTCAATATAAGGCTATTTTAAACTCCAGCATCTAATTTTTCTATAATTGGACGTTTTTCGAGTACAGTCAGTGTCATTTGTTTTCTTTTAGAGTTGCAAGTCATACTGATTTTTAAATATAGCAATCTGAAAAAAGTACAGTTAGTGTAAATTAATTATCAATAGCTAATCTACATTTATTACATAGTACCAATATTGACATTTCTGTGCAATACCATGACAAAAACCATGTAAACAGTTTTACTGCAAATCCGCATCAAATATGCTAATACAATTTCAATGACGAAGCAGTTCAAGTTTAGAGAAAGTCCAAGTTTAGAAGAAGTCCAACTTTAGAGGAAGTTCTAATAAAAGGAGGTATACTATATATATATATATATATATATATATATATATATATATATATATATATATCTTGGACTTATAATGAGCAATATATATATATATATACGCGCATATATATACATACATACATATATATATACATATATATATATATATGTATATATATATGTATGTATATATATGCGCGTATATATATATATATATATATATATATATATATATATATATCTATATATATATATATATATATTGCTCATTACAAATCCAAGATATATATATATATATATATATATATATATATATATATCTTGGACTTTTAATGAGCAAAGCCTCATCAAAAAAAGGACAATATTTCCCAGAAAGTGTGAAAAAAGCAAATTCGCCTATTTCAATGATTTACTATGTATGCTTATTACCGAAGAGATATTGAATGGCATTAGGAACAAAAAGGACAAAACAAAACAAAACGATCTAAAAAAAACTAAGAAAATGGGGGTGAATAAAGAAAAAAAGAAAACAAATATAATAATCAAAATACAAAGTAGGAAAGTATTACAATATTATGATTAGAAATTAAAAATACTTTATTAACAAACAGATAATCTTGTATTCTGTCAATAATATTTTTCTATATAATTAAGCTACATATTCATTTTATTCATAATATCTTTGTATGCCCTAAAATATTTGAATTAATTCATATAGTAACGTTTTCTTCCACCCGGAAATATAGGAAATTCATTTAAGATAGTGGATCATTAATTAGGTCTGTATTATTGAACTCCTTGAAAGATACTTAATTTATTATATAAAGGGCAAAATGGCGCGAACATTTGTGTATGTCCGCAAAGGCTTTTTGCCTAGAACTTCTTGCGTTGGCGAGATTTCGCGAGAAATTTTCGCATACTTCATAGGTCCTAATATCTCGCATTTGCAAACGGACATTGTTTCTATCTCTTTTTCGATCGAGTTAAAAACATTCCCTCCGTGCTGTCGTCTCCAGTGTTTGTTTGTCTTTTTCATATAAATAAAGCGAAACTATTGGAACTAAACTGCTGTTGGGTAACTTTTCGCCTATTAAATGCCTTCAAGTAGATGTTGAAGATGGTTAACCATAGGGTACATTAATGATTCATGAAAATATCGTTGAGACGATGTAGTTCGATCCTTTTCAAGTTCCTCATTTCAAAAGCTTTTTGATAATCCACGAGAGTATGATATCATACTGATATTATATTATAATTACTAGAATTAAAAGCGGAAAATATAATGCCTGTTTTTTATAAACATATAAAATATAATAATAAACTGCCTATATCTTGAAAAGTGTAGTAGCTGATACTACACTTATTCTTTTCTCTTCTCGGATGCAAGTAAATGAGGATGTTTATGAAGAATTTATGTAAAAAAAAAATGAAAAAATAAATAACATTTTTGTATGCGTTCTATTAAACTTCAAATAGTTTATTTTTTGCTTCAAACGTATGTTTACCTTTTGTTCTAAAGAAAGAAAACATTAAATAATTTATTTAATAAAATAAATTTACTAAATACATTAAAACAGAGAAGAAACTGATAGCAACGACCTCAACAACATCAACAAAAAATTCTTAAAAATTAAAATAATTAAAAATAAATTTTAAAAAATTACCCCCGGTTTTAAATGCACAATAATAAAATTAAAAAAAATATATAAGTAAGCTTTAAAGAATATTTTTAAACCAAAAAATAATCTCATATTTAATAACGTCGATCTTATTGAAACTTTCAGAGTTAAATAAAAATACTTCTGGATTCCAAACAAGTAAAGTGTGAGAAACATTCACCTTCTAAGTATAAGATTAGAAGTAAATAACTCTCATAGTGTAAACGCAACTGTCTTATTAATACGTAAAAATAAATTACATCAAATAAAAATTTAATAAAAAGTAAACTAAATAAACAAAACTGAAATAATATTTCGGAATCGTACAATTAAAACGATTCTATTACAGGAAATAATAAACAAGACTGAGCTAATTATTGCCACACTTTTTCTTTAATGTAATATCCAAATGAGGTAACGAATGCAGTGCAACTTTCGCTTGTAAAATCCTATATATAGAAATCACGCATGGAATTCAATATGTAATCCTTTTTGTTAAACATAGCTTGAAACGGATTTATATATTTCTTTGATGATAGGGTGTTTTACAAATGAACACACACACATACACGCACATGAAGCTACATATATATACGCTGAAATATATATTTTAAATAGAGATTTCGAAAAAAAAAATTAAATTACTAAATTTACCTATATAATAGCCTAATTGAAACGCATGTAAATTGCAGAGAAATGCAATTGTAATGCATTAGCCATAATTTGTCAATGTAGGTTGTGGAAAGAATATATCGTATCGATGATTTAGAATCTTAAGAAAGATATTACTGGGATAAAGATATTTAAGATAACAATGAACTCAGCTTATATTTAACTGTAGTTTACAATGTAGATCGATTTTTTTATGAATTATTAATGTCAAGGTATTTGAAAGAGTTTAGAAAGGGGCAACATAATAAATGATATTCAGTTAATTATTTCAATTAATAAATAAGCGTCGTAAGCTAATTTTTAGGTCTATGGAATTTTGTGTATATTCTGTATACTGATATGTGTATATCTTAGCGATACGCCGCGGTGTATAATTTTAAAACTTTAATAGAAGTAAATTCTTAGTAATTGAGGGAAGGGATATAATCTAATTATATAATTTGTAATATCATTTTTATGACGGGACCATTATGTCCGACTTTTAAGAATAGTTAGCGGCTCATTAAAATTAAAAGCTAAATAATAAGAATGCTCAAACCAAATGAAAGATTTATACATTTAAATAAAACATTTGTTTGCTATACTAATGCCTTTATCGTATAAAATTAATCAAAGTAGATTAATAGAGAAAATCCCAAATACCATATTTAAGTAAATTATATTATCTTATATATATATTAATAATATTTAAAAGTTTTTACATATTTTTAAAGAAATTAGAAAAATAACGTGTTTATTAGCAAGAAAGAACGTGATATATATAAATACAATATTAATAAGAAGAATGGCGTGAAAAGTATGTATGGTACATTGGTTCGAATTATATCAATGCAGTAGATTTGTAAAAATTAATTGTTTTCTAGGGAAAGGACGAATTAAACAGGTAATAATGTTTTTATAATATGAATATGTAAGCCTAGTTTTTCTGGAGCACAAAGTACGGGATTTATTTTTTTTATAACATATTTTATTCTTTTATTTGAGAGGAGGTTATGTTTTACCAACACTGCTGGGGAGCCACGATCTAATATACAGTTTTGTTATTAAATTCTCTACGTCGCTAAAAACGTAAGACTATGGCTAGTTTGAGAAATCAGGTTTGTTTAGCGATTGCAGGGGATTAATTGGCTTATTTACCAAATAACTTTCAAACAAAGAACAAGAAATTACATTTTTTTTATGAATGTTATATAGTTTTCAAGGTTAAAAGGCTTCCAAAAATATATACGCATTTATCCAGGGAATATATATATATATATACCATCAAAAGTACCCGTCAACTGGGTTCAAAAACAACTTACAGAAAATGGACTCTGATTTATGAAAGTATGATAGGTTATGAAAAGGGAGGGATTTGGGGGTAGCAAAACCAAAGCAAAATATGATGAAAGTAAAAATAAAATAGATAAACCCCATAATGTATTATACCATACTTGTTCAGACTGAAACATTTATCACAATATTCTGTGGATCTATATTAAAAATCCTTGTTAAACTTTGTGACATATTTCCATTCTATTGAGGTCAGGCGCGAACAAACACCCGATAATTTTATACCATATTTCTTCAAACTGAAACATAATTATCAAAGTATACTTAAGCAGATAGATTTGAAAATCTTTAGTAAAGGTTGGGCCTATTTCCATTCTATGGAGGCCAGGCGCGAACACAGACCCCACAATGTTATTATCCCATCCCTATTTAAGTTAAAACATACTTATCAAAGTAGTATTATGTACATCCATATCAAAAACACTGATAAACGTTTTTTTTAATCTTTAAAATTTTTATTTCCATACTGTGTGGACCAGGCGCGTACGCAGACCCCACAATTTTAATGAATCATCATTATGCCAGATCAAACATACCCATTCCTGTGTTACGATACATCTTCTATCATTATATGTGATTAATGATTGTGGAGTCTTAATTAATATCATTATATCTGATTAATATATATATATATATATATATATATATATATATATATATATTCATCAAGCCTCAAAGGAAAGAAAAGGAAAAAAAAGAAAACAACAACAATCGCTCCTGATGCTAATCGGATACACCGATAGAAAGCACTTGAGAAGAATATGGCAGAACAAAATTTTAAGCGCCATTTTATATAACATTCTTTTCGAAATTAAAAAGACTGCTCAGCAAATGGAAAATATATTCAGAAGGATCGCAAAAAAGAATAATTCTGTCGTGTTTAATCAGTTGTACTTGAATGTATACATATATATATATATATATATATATATATATATATATATATATATATGCATGTGAATATATTACGAGTTATATTTTGTAAAAAAAAAATAAAAAATAAAAAAAACAGGCGGAAAAGTACTGGATACGTTAGTAGAACTAAATAATAATTTTGGCTTAGATCGTTCGCCGAGAGCGCCAGAATAATTTTGTCGCCCTGTCTTTTGAAATAACTTGTAACGATTTAAGTTAAAATCCTCGAAGTTGAAATAATATATATATATATATATATATATATATATATATATATATATACATATATATATATACATAGATGGCTGACGAGAGTTGAACATTATTTACGTGTTACCATTAACGGTTTTCCGTTGTGTTGGGTTTGAAACCGACGGTACCAATGTTTTCTGAACTTCTGTATAATTAATAAACACATATTTTGCTCTTATATCAAAAAAGTTTTTCTTTGTAATCGAGCACTTTGTCGGAACTCTTTCCCCAAATACAGTAAAGAAATATATATATATATATATATATATATATATATATATAAATATATATATTTAGTTTTCAAGATTCTTTTATACCTTTATATATGTATATATATATATATATATATATATATATATATATATATATATATATATATGTATATATAAGAGTGAGCGAGAGAAAGAGTGATAGATATAAAGAGAGATAAATAGATAATAGGAAAATAAAATAAATACAAATAAAAAAGGTAATGAAGTAAAAATAGGTATATTAACAAATTAAAACTGTGTGCTACATGCCTGTATGCTATGCACATGTGTGTGTGAGTTACTCTGTTTTTGATTGCATATACATATGTGTATATGTGTGTATGTGTGCAAGCGTGTGCGCATATTCATGCGTGCGTGTGCATGTACGTTCATGTGTTTTTATGTATGTGCATGTATGTGTGTACATTAAAGATGTTACTATTGAAAAAATTATCCCAATTTAGATACAATTATGGAACCCCTTCTATAGTTCTGATTCCTATACAATTACCGATTGCGATTGCGATGCTTTTCAACTTTCTTAATAGATTTCGTATTTGTTTTAGCATCGCTTTACACCCTTCATATGTCTTCATTTTGCAAACATAAAATCACTCAGGGAACTTTTACTGCACGAGTAGATTTTAATAAATATTTTTTTCTCAAGTATTTTTAAATTTGATTAAAATGTTGAAGTTGCATTAGTTCGTCCTTAATTGACGCAATGCAATTTGAAAATAATTGACGATTGATATGCAAAAAAGAAATCATTTAAGAAAACAATAGCTTACATAGCCACCGTTCCCTTCTAAGAACGAGCTTCTAAATAAGTAGTTGCTATTTAGGAAACCATTCGTATCATGAAAAGAACTGAGCGTGTGTCCATAATTTGTACTTTAATTATAATTATTTGATTAGTTATGGCACTGTCAATATAAGATTTATGTAGGTGATTGACTTGTTTTGCTGTAAAAACAGGTAGAGAATAATAATAATAATAATAATAATAATAATAATAATAACAATAACGATAATAATAATAATAATGATAATAACAACAATAATAATAACAATAATAATAATAATAACAATGATAATAACAATAATAATAACAATAATAACAATAATAAAAAATAATAATAATAACAATAACAATAATAATAATAATAATAATAATAATAATAATAATAATAATAATAATAATAATAATAATACCACTACGATAACTAAGAACAAATTCATAGATTAATGTACTCAGCTAAAACGCCTACAAAATGGAAATTCTAATTTTTTTAGCTGAGCACATGTGTATACCTTGAAAATTTCGCGAAAATGTCTCAAGTTTTTCTAGATATTTTGGGCAACCCTGGTAAAATCTGCCATAAGCAGACGCATAATAAGAAATCAGACAAAAGCCCAAGAGTATAAACAACTGAATTGAACAGATTATAAAAAAACTCTTTATAATTTACTTAAAATGTAATTATTAATTATGTTTGAAAATATTTTTACTGTACAAAAATATCTATTATTAGTATTAGCAATGAAAAATAAAGTTTTTAAAATATTACAAGAATTGTTTTTGGAACTGGAAATTAGACCAGAATTTTATTCGATTCTGATACCGATCTCGATGTCCCAAAACGTTCTGACTTTTCTAATTCTCGGTTCGAGTTAACCGTCCCAGTACGAGAATGCATAGTATGTATGTATGTATGCATGTATGTATGTATGTATGTATGTATGTATGTATGTATGGTTTTGTGTGTTTATTTATATAATAATAGTAAGCGATAATAAGAAATAAATATATAATAAATAAAAACAAAGTAATAAATTAATAAATATGATATAATAATTTAAATATAATATGAAAATGTTATGTAATGTAAATAATCACGGATACATAGCAATATGTTTGTATTAGTATGTAGTGTTCTCATGTACAAGTAGTGAAAAAGTGAAATTAAGACAAACAGAAAGGGGGAAAAGGGAGGAAAGAGTTATAATAAATGTAAAAGTGCAGAACAATTATGGGAGGAGAAAGAGAACTAGTATAGTTACAATTGCAGATGTGAAGGAGGAAATTCAATGAATATCCAATTACCAAATTAATTGCTGTTAAGAATTTAATTCATTGAAATCATCGCGAGTAAGCTACGCTTTGTTCATTGAAATTAAAATTAACATTTATATTGGTTTTGTTCATTATTAGTTTAATTTGAATAATTAATATTTTAGAAATATTTGCGGGTTTGAAAAGTCCTTCGTAAGCTCCAAATGAAAACAATGGTTCCCCATTAATCGAACATGTTTATTTATCATAGTTTACTCTGTTAGCTGAGCGAATGTTCTATTAAAATTAGTTTTGTTTTAATTCAGTTAAAAATATATTTGAACGTCAATTTTATATGATCAGATTTAAAGAATTTTATAATTATTAACATTCCTTTACAACTTAATTTATGAATAATTTATAACATCCAAAATTTTTGGAACTAAAATACGAAAACTCAGGCTTGGTATTGAATTCCAACATATAAATTTATACATAGAAAAGATATTTTCCTATGCCATGAGAAAAGAATTCTAAAAATATATATAACAAATCCCTCATAAACTCTTATGACTTTTTCGCGTTTCGATTTTCTTCTATCAATCTTTATTCTTTTTAAACCAAAGAATAAAATCTCCAACGTTGCTTTTTATTAGACGAAGATAATCTTGAATATGTTGTTTGGCAAATTTTGACCATTCCACAAAAAACTGAAGAGCCAGTGCTCAAAACAACGAGATATTATAAAAAGGCTGACTGGGAAGCCATCAGAGATCTTATCAGAGATGCCCCATTGGAAAATATTTTTTCTCTTCCTGCTGAACAGTGCGCAAATGAGACCACTGAATGGTTCAAAACTGCAATAGAAGCACATGTTCCCATGCGGAAATTTTATAGCAAGCCCCACTCTCCCCAATGGTTTACTTCGACTTGCGGAACTGCCATTGCCCAAAGGCAGCATGTATACCGCAAACTTAACCGACATAAGTCCAGTTCAAATAGACAGAAGTACATAGAAGCTAGAAATAACGTTAAGAAAGAAATAGCGGCAGCTAAAAGAGAATTTACTGAAACAACTAAAAAACGCATCAAAGCACAAAAATTAGGATCTCGTGACTTCTGGACAATCTACAACAATAATGGGCAATCAACAATTACCCCACTAACCAACAATCACGAAGTTGTTTGCTCAGCAACCGAGAAGACTAACATGCTGGCCAGTCAGTTTGCCTCAAACTCCACACTGGACCCTCTCAACAACCCCCCTACCTGACTTTCCTATGCGGACAGACGCCACGCTAGACGATCTAAAAATAACCCCTGCTCAGGTGCAGGCTATCATAAAAAAAACCTTGACACTTCAAACGTATGTGAACCCGATCTCATTCCAGCTGTGCTATTCAAAAAGTGCTTAGCCGAAGTAGCTCCAGTTCTTTCCAAACTCTACAACAAATGCCTTAACGAATCTTGCTTTCCAGGCTGTTGGAAAACTGCTTCTGTGGTACCAGTATTCAAGAATTCTGGAGAAAGAACTGACCCATTAAATTATCGCCTCACCTCCTCCCACTTTTTTCCAAAATATTTGAGACCTTAATTAACCATGCTCTAGTTCATCACCTTAGAGATGCTAAACTTCTGACTGGTCAACAATATGGATTTAGACAATCCCGTTCCACAGCAGACATCCTCACTGTAATCTCTGAACATATATACCACTCACTGGACAAAGCCGGGGAGGGCAAAGCGGTAGCTCTAGATATATCTAAGGCTTTTGAAAGGGTATGGCATGAGGGTCTCCTCAGGAAAATTAGATCATACGGTATCACTCGTAGAATACTAAACATAATTAAATCCTTCTTAGAAAAAAAGAAAAATCCAGGTTGTCCTCGACGGTCGTACATCTAAACAATATGATATAAATGCGGGAGTGCCCCAAGTGTCTATCCTTGGACCTCTATTGTTCCTAATATTCATAAATGACCTCCCCGACAAAATTACCTCTGAGATGGGTATATATGCTGATGACACCACACTCTATAACAGGCATGACAGGAAAACAAATGAACACATATCTAAAGAAATGGCAGAAACACTAGAAGATGACCTCCGATCTGTAGTGGAATGGGGACAAAAATGGATTGTCACGTTTAATGCTGCCAAGACTTAACTAGTTTCCTTCAATGATTACAAGAAACCTTTTCTACCACCAATAGCAATGGCCAACGACACTTTATCTGAGAGTACATCTTTATATATATATATATATATATATATATATAATACATATATACACACATACATACGCACATTCTATATATATATATATATATATATATATATATATATACATATATATATATATACAGTAGAGCGAAACAGTACTGTATGTGGATGACTGTAATAATCTTATCTTGACTTGAGCATATTGGGAAGGTATACAGGATATACCATTGGCTTACTAAGCAATGCTCTTTGTGAAAACAAATCGCGCTTAGGTATTTGAACGATGTCCAAACATCGGTAATTAACTGCTCGCGAAGCAGCTGTTGATTGGCGAAATGGTTCAAACCGTTGACTGTCGTACGGGCGGTGGGGTTTCAATCCTGGCTTGGGTAGTTGCCTGTCTAGCCGCACTTATGAGAAACAGTACTGTATGTGGAATATATATATATATATATATATATATATATATATATATATATATAACCCAACACGCATATCTACTTACACGCATTCAGCATACAGATGCAGTGTGAACATTCATGCAGGCAAAAATAGAGAAAATCTAAGAAACATTAAAAAAACACACAAAAAATCCCATATATATCACTCTAACTTAAAAAGTTGGATCTCATTTCATCCTTTAAGCTCTCCATTAACCTAAAAACGCAGGTTCTGTCACACCGGCATGTTCGACAGAAATTCTTTTTACGATAAGCATTCTTGGCATCGAAATCAGTCCCAGAATAGGAACTAAAATGAGCTAAGCTTATTTGGCACAAACCCAATAATGGATGCAAAACGCAGTACGGCGTTTTGCCCGTACTCTCCCACCTGAGTTCAATGGCAGGAAGGGTGCATAGAAAAATTTACCACACACACACACACACACACACACACACACACACACACACATATCATATATATGTATAACTAGTTCTTATCTAAAAAAATTCAGAAACACCAAAAGTAATTAGATTTTATGTACATTTACGTACACACACACACACACACATATATATATATATGTATATATATATATATAAATATATATATATACACGCCCAAATATATATAATATGGATGTAAATAAAATAAAAATATAAACATACTCGCATACATATATACATATATAACGGCACATTAGATGTCTAATTACAAAAATTACGATCTTCTTCGAATTTTTGAGATGAGAATTGGAAATTCGAATTATTTGAATTTATCTGACTACTGTTCTCATCTAGAGTGTTATTTTCAAAACGTTTCGGTCAATGTAATATCCGACTTTCTTAAGGTCTATTTTGTCGCACTCGGAAATGTTTCTGTTGAACTCGGAAATTTCAACTGAATTTTGAACGGAACCCTTATTTACTTCACGTGGGTGGCATTCTCATTTTCCCTTAGCCATGACTGGATAAAGTTCCTGAGTCAATTGCAATTTTATGTTTTGGTCGCCCATGCTAACAATTGAAAATTTAACCTTCATGGAAATATCATTTTATCAAATGATTTTGCTTAGTACTTAAACCGCTGCGCCTTTAGGATCTCTACCCAATCATAACTGGCGAAACAAGAGTTCCATCGACCGAAAAATAGTAAAAATGACATCTAATATGAGAACAGTAGTCCGATAAATAGAAATAATACGGAGAACCTTTCTAGTTGAGCACTTTTTCATTTCTACAACATTTCTTCAAAGAAGTATGGAGCATTTTGTTAAATTTTTGAATAAAAAAATTAATAATAATAATTCTCAAAAAGACAGACAATTACAATTCTGATTTCGTTTATAGACGTCTCTCTGGAAAGGAATGGGATTCATTTCCAGAGGATTTCCTGTAATCCCGGCTTCGAACCAGGAGCTTCAAAGATCAAGGGTTTTCCTAAGGATGTTAGTGGTACCTATAATTGCAGAGGTTTGAAGGCCGCCTAAAACATCGGCGATTTGTAGTTTTTTCAATTGTCCTTCCAGACGACTTGATACTACTCCTAGTGTACCAACTACGACCAAGATTATTTGTGTTTTAACCCCGTGTATACGCTTTATCTCCAAGGCCAATGGAGCATAATTGCTCCACTTTTCATTCTCCTTCTCTCTCACATTCCTATCCATAGGTACTGAGAAGTCTACAATCTGACAGTTTTTTGAGACCTTATCAATCACGACCAGATTCGGACGATTATGTTCCAATTGCTTGGTCGTTATGACACTTTTGTCCCACCATACCTCTACCTTGCCATCCTCACTTGTTCTCACTTCATCAGTCACCTCCTCAAACTATTTTCCAGCACACTATACTCCTAACCCTCTTACACACCTTCCAATATATGCGGAGTCCCATGCGATCGTGTCTTTTGCGGTACGCTTTCTGGGCCAGTCCACTACACCCTGCTGCAATGTGCGCAATTGACTTTGAGGTCTTGCTACAAATCCGGCATTCTGCAGCAGTTTCCTCTCCTAGAACCACTTTTTTAACAATCGTGTTCTTAATGCCTGCTCTTGTGCTTCACAAACAAAAGCTTCAGTACTCTTAGCCAGATACCCAGTTCTAAGCCATTGCCATGATCTTTCATCAGCAACTTTTGCTATATCCTGGAAGAACCTTCCATGCATTTTCTTCCTAGCCAGTTCCTCTGCCCTTTTTCTATCCACACGTTTCACATAATCAGCCTTGGTCTCACATACCTCCACTTCATTGGCCACAATCTTAAGCATCCACTCCCCACTTCTAACCATATGCTCCTTCAATGACATCTCCTCGGTTCTAACATAATCTTTTACACTTTTCAATCCTCTCCCACCATCTTTCCTCTTCTGATACAGCCTTGCTACGCTACTTCGAGTGTGAAATATACCAAACATTGCTAAAAACTTTTTCTTGTTTTGATATCCATGACATGCAAATCCTTGTCAGACCGTTCTAGAATTCCCGCACTGTATCTCAAAACACTGACTACCCATGCATTTACTGCTTTCATTAGATTTCCTCCATACAGTTTCGACATTGCAATTAGTTTCAATCTTCTAAGATACTCCTTCCTGACATTTTCTTTCATGTCTCTGTTCATGGTGCCTACGCCCTCTAGCACTCCTAAATACTTATATCCTGTATCTTCTATTTCTTTTATGATTTCTCAATTTGGTAGCACTATTCCATTCGAATGAACCTTTACCCCTCTTTTCATCACCGCACATTTACTAATCCCAAATCCATCCCAATGTCTCCTGAGTATGCCCCCACACGTTCTACCAGTCTCTCCATTTCCTTTTCATTTCTACCGAATATTTTCAAATCATACATAAACAGTAGATGGTTGAGGTGTCTATCACCAGATCCAAAGTTATACCCCAGTTTTTCTCTCTTCAAGAGGATTCTCAGTGGCATCATTATCATTACAAAAAGAAGTTGCGATAACGAATCTTCTTGGAATATCACACGTTTAATGCCAGCCTGTCCTATCTCCCCTCTGTTTGCTGTCAGCACCGTTTTCCATTGACCCATACTTGTCTCCAAAAGCCCTACCACATTCTCAGAAACCTTAATCATCAATAGTATTTCACGTATCCATGAATGAGGAACCATGTCATACGCCTTTCTGTAATCGATCCATGCTACGCTCAGATTTCTGTTCCTCTTCTTCGCAACCTGCATTATTGCTTTATCAATTAGTAGTTACTCTTTAGTACCTCTCGAGCCTTTCCGGCACCCCGTTTGTTCATTAGGAAAAACACTATTACTCTCTAGATGTTCATAAATTTTCTCCGCAAATATTTCAGTCAACAGTTTCCACATAAATGGCAGACATGTAATTGGTCTATAATTATTGGCATCTGTTCCTTTTGCAGGATCTTTCCTAATTAGTGTTGTTCTCCCCTTCACAAGCCAATCAGGAACATCTCTCGACACTACAACCCTTTGCAGAGCAGCAGCTATAGGTGGATAAAGACATGGGAACTGTTTAAACCAGCCCATCACTCCATCTGGACCTTCCAGTTTGTCATCCTTCGTATGCCAGCTTTAACGTCATCGATGGTTATCTCAACGTTCTTCATCTGCTTCATTTCTGATGGCCTTTCTCTGACCTCTCCTAACCAGCAAGGCTTCTCATTATATCGTCCTTCGACGGACCATATCCCACTCCAGAACTTTCTTGCATCTTTTGCATTTGGAGTGTTGTTATTTCCCGCCTGTTTACTACCATTTAATTCTTTATACAGCTGAGACCGATTGTTCCGGAAAAGGTTGTTCTGCCGAAATGCAACACATTTTCTAACAAAGTTTCTGATTTTTATACCACCAGTGGGAGGCCTTCTCTTTCAACATTGTTAGAACGTTCATCGTTCCCTTTTCCAGCAATCTATACCTCCTTTCAAGCTCGTCCTTAGCTTTCTGTCCTAGTTTAACTCCTTTTCTTATTTCTTCGATTCTACCAATGTCTTTCCGCCACCGTTTAATACTTTCTTCAAGCCGCCTCTGGCAGTGTGGTCTTGTATCCTTCATTTTTCCCATTCGCAATAACGTATGACGCTGCATATAGAAGCCTGTTAAGTTCTGTAATCGATATGTTCTTTCTTATGATGTTGTGAATTAATCCTTGAATTATTTTTACCTCGTTTTTCACCTTCCGCCTATCACTTCTCTTCATACTTGGAATCTCTATGATATCGTCTCTAAGAAGAACCTCTCTTAACTTCTGAAGTACTTCTTTTTCTACAGAAGTCAAAGTTCGAACTTCATCATCGCTTCTACATACACCTGCTCCTTTCACTGGCTCCATTGTCTCAGAGTCGATGATCTCATCTGCCTTAGGTCCTTCAAACTCTTTCTCATTACTTCCCCTAACCATAGGATTCCATACCTCCTCAGTTGCCCGCCTCCCATAATCGTTTATATTTCCCTTCTGCACTTCCACTCTCTCAGTTCTTTCATCAGAGCTAGTTTCATCAATTTTACTTTCGTTATTCATTTCATTCCTAACCATCGATTCAATCTCTTCTCTTGTAATCACTGAAAGTAAGTTGTAATATTTAATTTGTTTTAACTGGGATACCATACTCGCGACACTTCTAGGTCCCCCTCCTCTCGATTCCCATTCTTCCTTCGTTTTTTTCGGATATATCCACCAGATTTGGTACTTCTACTTCTTACAAAGCATTCCCACACGACTCTTTTTTCCTCATCCGTCCATGTTTTTTTTACTGTTCCAACTCTCTTCGTGTCTTGGTAACCTCTCTGGCAATTCTAACTCCCCCTATATCCAGCCACATCCTTAGAATTTCGAACATTTGTATGATGACGACGGGACCCACTCTGTTGACCAGTGGGACACCTATCTGACGTGAGACCATCACAAGATGTTCTAGCCTCATTTATGTCGTTATTTTCAGTATTTTGATTTGACATTCTCCCATAAATGGGGTTAGTGAATTTAAGGTTACACCACCACCGATAGTTTTATCGATACATTATCTCTAGAAGGGTTCCCCACCAAAGTCAAAGACCCCCTTCCCGACCTTTTCCCTCCATCACCACCACTATTCCCATTACCACCAAAAATCTACAATGATAATAGCAAAACTTATACCGGTAGCAATAATATTAACAGCAAAAACAACAATAACAATGACAGCAAAAACAACATCTACCATTACAGCTACAGTAATAATAAAAAATAATAAAAACATACAACCATTACAAGCACCACCACACCCCCTAATACTATTTCTAGTAATTGTATTAGTGGTAATAGTAATAACCAATAAAGTAATTTCTTAAAATAATAAAATCAATAATAATGATAATGATGATACTAATAATGATAATGATAATAACAAAAATAAAGATAATAATAAGTACAATAATAATAATAATAAGTTCAGTTAGAACAGCTTACTTTGTTCGATTTTTTTAATCATAATAATAATGATAATGATAATAACAAAAATAAAAATAATAATAAGTAGAAGAACACTGATAATAATAATAATAATAATAATTTCAGTTTGTTCGTTTTTTTTTATTTATTTACTTTTTAACTCTTCTGCCGATGTTGCTTTTTGTCAGAAAAATGTACACAAAACAATAGAAACATAAAACAACCAAATATGTGAAAGGCCGTTCCTCGTTTAACCGTGCATTCAATTTTTAAATACTAATATCAGTTAGAAAGGGTTTTCCCCCCATCTGCTATTTTTTTTAACTCCGCCGCTGATTTTGCTGATGACCGGAAAATGTACACAAGTACAGAAACATAAAACATACAAACATGTGCAAGATAATTCCTTGTTTAACCATAAATTTTAAGTTCAAATAAAATTTCGGTTATAAGCGCTTTCTTCTTTCGTTTGTTATTTTTTAAACTCCGTCGCTGTTGTCGCTTTTGGTCGGAAAAAATGTACACAAAGACAGAAACATAAAATATCCGAACGTGTGTAAGATAATTCCTTGTTTAACCATAAATTTAAAGTTTAAATCAAAATTTCGGTTAGAAACACTTTCTTGTTTCGTTTGTTATTTTTTTAAAATCCGTCGCTGTTGTCGCTGTTGGCCGGAAAAAATGTACGCAAAGACAGAAACATAAAACATCCGAACATGTGTAATGCAATTCCTTGTTTAACCATAAATTTAAAGTTTAAATCAAAATTTCGGTTAGAAACGCTTTCTTGTTTCGTTTCTTATTTTTTAAAATTCTTCGTTGTTGTCGCTGTTGGCCGGAAAAATGTACGCAAAGACAAAAACATAAAACATCCGAACATGTGTAATGCAATTCCTTGTTTAACCATAAATTTCAAGATCAAATCAAAATTTCGGTTAGAAACGCTTTCTTGTTTCGTTTGTTATTTATTATAATATATTATATAATTATTTATAATAATGATAATAATAATAACAACAGTAATAATTGTAGCTCAGATATTTAAATTTAGTAACTAAAATAATAATAATAATAATAATAATAATAATAATTAGAGAAGCTTTGTGCCCCCTAAATTCCAGTGAAGATCAATAGTCGCTGTCAACGAGAAATCAATGGTAAGCGGCCATTACGTTAATACAAATGCAAACGCGATGGTTATCGACAGAGGCGAAAAGTAATGTAAGTCTGGGGTGACTTGTTTTCACTCAGACTCCGGATAGCGCAATAAATTGTCCTCAAGGAGAAATATTTGATGGTAGCCTGTGTGACTACTCCTACTGAAAAATAATAATAGCAATAATAATAATAATAACAATAACAATAATAATAACAATAATAATAACAATAATAATTATTATAAGTATTATTATTATCATCACTACTACAATTACCATTATATTAATGAAAAAAATCCTTTACTCACATGAGATTATTCTGGTCAATCGACAAGACTAAATTTGAAAATATTTTTTTTCTCTTCTCCTTTTTTTGGTTTTGTTTTGCTTTGCTATTAGTGTTTATCAATTGGACCGATATGCTCCTCGCAGTCTTCTCAAATTAATGAAAATAATAATAATAATAATAATAATAATAATAATAATAATAATAATAACAATAATAATAATAATAATAATAATAATAATAATAATAATAACGTGGAATGGGAAAGGCAATACTGGAAAATCAAAGTCACAAGATTCTATTGGACATGGATATACAAACGGATAAACCATTCTAGCAAGACGACAAGATGTCATAATAATTAACAAGAATAAAAAAAAGTCCTGCCAGGTCCTGTGTCATTCCAGTAGACCACAGAGCAAAGAGCAAGGAGACAGAGAAGTGAAGCAAATACACGAAACTACCTAGAGACCGTAAATGAATCTGGAACATGAAGAAAGTCAAGATAACACCACTAATAGTAGGATTACAAGGAACAATATCGAAAGCCTCTGGAAAAGAAGAGATTACATCAGACGGCTGGCTGGGAAGATACAACGAATAACAATAATGAAAATAGTTAAATATAAAGGAGAACTCTTGAAGGCAGAAATTTACACGCATGAGCTAGAGGCGCAAACCAAACATATAGAAACTGCTACAGATGTAAAACATAAAGTAATATAACATGGAATCACTAAAACTGAATAATTATAAGTTAACTCCCCTGTGTCCTCAGGTTCCCTTTCTACTCTTTTTCCCATTATGTGGGCGTCAACATAAATTAACGCTACACCAAATAATCGAGGAGGATTAAGGAACATAAAAAGATCGACGAGAGAAAACACTAACCACACTTCTGAGGGATGAGTGCAAAGAGGACTGGAACTGTTAGGAGGCTTTTTGCCACACTTATTACGACTTGAAATCAATGGTAAGCGGCTGTTGCTACAAGGAAAATTAATCTGCAAAAGGTTATCGAAAGCGGTAGACAGCACTGGAAATTTGGATGACTTATCGTTCAGACTCCAAGGAACACCACAAGTTGTTCTCAAAGAGAAATCTTTGATGATTACCTGTGAGACTACGAGGGGCGTGCAATAAGTAATGCCCCTGACACACTTGCCATTGTTTGATCTAGCTTAAATTTTGAATGTGCAATGATGTCTATCTCTACGAGTTATGTGGCAAATTACAGCTCTGAACTAATTGTGGTTTCTGTTTTACAGGTGTTTGAACTGAGTCAGGTGTCAAATGGAGCATTCTGAATGTCGAACATTACTATTCGCCAAATAGCCCAAGATGTCAAGATTAGTACAGGTTCTTTGGAAACTATCATTCGTGAACATTTGCATATGCATAAGGTGTCTACCAGATGGATTCTTAGGTTGCGCACAAAATTCCAGAAGCGAGAACGCGTCGAGTGCTCGAGGATGAATTTGGAGATGCGCCAAGAAGATGAGTCAAAGTTTTTTCAAAAGACCGATTACACAGGATGAAACCTGGGTCATCATTATGATCCAGAGACTAAGGACCAGTCAATACAGTGGAAACACTTGGATTCACCACCTCCAAAGAAGGAAAGGGTGCAGCCCTCCGATGGCAAGGTCATGCTCACAGTCTTCTGGGACCAAGACGGAGTAGTGATGACAGCTTTTGAGCTTTTGGAGGGCAGCTAATTCTACCCTATGCGACGAAGGCCATCAACTCCCCATATTTCCTCCTATAACACAGAACAAGCTAGGTAACATACAAATATCCGTGCATGAGGTCGCCAAGCTAATAAAAAACCTAGATTCCAGTAAAGCAACTGGCCCTGATGGCATCCCAATTATAGTGTTAAAAAAGCTTCAACTAGAACTTGCTCCCATACTTACGAAACTATTTAAGCGCTGCCTTAAGGAGAGTGCTTTCCGACCCCCTGGAAGACCTCATCAGTTTGCCCTGTATTTAAAAATTCAGGTGATAAGTCATCTCCCTCTCAGTACAGACCAATAAGTCTTCTCTGTGTTATGAGTAAGTTGCTGGAATCCATATTAAATAGAGAAATAGTCAACCACCTCAGCAGGAATAACCTTCTTAGTGACACACAATATGGTTTCCGCTCTGCAAGATCTACCGCAGATGTGCTGACGGTTATATTCCACAGGATTAGTGAATCTCTTGACAAAGGCTTCCTTTCTAGGGCAATTGCTCTTGACATATCAAAGGCTTTCGACAAAGTATGGCATAAGGGTCTACTTCACAAGATTTCCAGCTACGGTATAACTGGAAATGTTTTCTCAATCATTAAATCATTTCTCTCCGATAGGCTCATAAGAGTAGTGGTAGATGGTCAAAAATCGGAGGCCTGCAATATAAATGCTGGAGTCCCTCAGGGGTCAATCCTGGGCCCAACTCTCTTCCTGATCTACATCAATGACCTCCCTAAACACATACTTAAATCATTCGTTGACATCTATGCTGATGACACGACCATCTACGGCAACACATCAAAGGCTGTAAATGACGAAGTTCTCTCTGATTCTCTCTCCTCTGATCTCGAGCGCGTGGTTCAGTGGGGGAAGATGTGGCTAGTTACCTTTAATGCATCCAAAACCAAACTCCTATCCTTACATCATCAACGCTCTGATCCCCAGCTGGCATCAATTGTGATGGATGGCTCTCGTCTGGGTGAGGCCCCGTGTTTTGACAAGCTTCTGGGTTTGACCTTTACTCCTGATCTGAAATGGAACACGTACATCAAGTCTGTTGCAAAGGTCGCTGGAAAGATGGTGGGATCCTTCTACCTCTCCAGAAGATATCTCACTACTGATGCAATTCCCTATCTATATAAAAGCCAAGTACGGCCAAGGATGGAATACTGTTGCCATATCTGGGCAGGAGCTGCCAAAAACAGCCTATCATGCCTTGACAGAGTACAAAATAGACTTCGCGGTTTAGTGAGAGATGCCCTTTTCTCTACCCTGCAACCCCTCTCCCACAGAAGAGACGTTGCGAGCCTATCCTTGTTTTATCGTTATTTTCATGGCAGGTGCTCGTCTGAACTCCAATCCCTGGTCCCCCCTCGCCAATCTTTCACGAAAAACACTCGTCTAGCTGAATCCACTGTGAAAAAATTCCCCCACTCTATATCTGTGCCTAAATCAAAACGCGGAGTTCATGAACAAAGCTTCTTTCTTAGAACTGCACGCCTGTAGAACTCTGTTCCGTCTGCCTGTTTCCCTCTGGACTACAACTTGGATGTCTTCAAGTCTAATGTTAACAAATTCCTAATGAACCGCCCCCTTAAGTAAACACTTCATCAAATCTCCTCACTAACGTAATGTACTTGCAATAACCCTTATCCCTGAGTGGCTTCCGGGCCTTGATAAGTGGTGATCTCTGTGTAAAAAAAAAAAAAAAAAAAAAGCTATCAATATCAAGAGGCGGGGCAAGATCAGCAAAGGTACTTTCCTCTTGCAGGACGACGTTGCGGTCCACAACTCTCATGTCGCCAGATCAGAAGCACGGGCGTGTGGTTATGAAATCCTCCACCATCTTCCCTTCTCTCCTGACCTTGCTCCCTCTGACTTTCACCTCTTCCCAGCCATCAAGTTGTTTTTTGAAAGGAAAGCGTTTCCCAGATGATGCATTCTTGATTTCTGAAGTCACGTCGTGGTTGGAGGACCAACCTGTGGTGTTCTACAAAAACGGTCTCCAGAGCTGGTGAATGCTCTGACGAACTGCAAACACTTGTACCTCCCCGACGTAACTACCCCCGACAAACCCGACAAGCTACTAAGTCTCATCCCTTTACAATAGAGATCCCTAGGTGCAAGAAAGCCTTTTACTCTAATAGTTTCTTCCCCATAACTGCGGGTCTTTGGAACTCCCTTCCGGGATTCTGCTTTCCCATCTTTCTACTCTTCTCCCTTCATAATGACCCCACTAATTAGGTCCCTAATAGTAGCCCCCTGCTTCAAAGTGGCACTGTGCCTTGTTTGGGGTGAAAATTGGATTTAAAAAAAAAAGAGCTGCATCACACGATGGCGGAAATGCATAACTCTGAGTGGTTCCTATGCAGAGAAAGACTAATAACTGTGCCAAGTTTCGTTGCTCTATTGTTATGGAAAGTTGGTCAGGGGCATTAATTATTGCATGCCTCTCGTACACCTAGACAGTAAATAATAATAATAATAATAATAATAATAATAATAATAATAATAATAGGAAGAAGAAGAAGAAGAAGAAGAAGAAAAAGTGCGAAACAAAAGTAGAAAGAACACAGAGAATCTAGAAAACCGAAACCGCAAATCCCAAAAATATAAGCGTCTAAATTGGATGGAGAAACATAAAAGAGTTGGAGAGGAGAGATAGCACTAATCAGAGGTTCACTGGAAGATTGCGAAGAGAATCGAAGCTTTAGGAATGTGTTTTACCACTCAAACCCCAAAGAATACAAATGGCCGATTCTAGCGAGAAACGGCTGTTGAGATAGCTAACGTAACCTGTTCTGGTTATCGAAACAGATGGAGATCACTGGAAATCTGGGTTGACTTGCTGTCAGTCAGACGCCAAGAAATACCAGTGACTATTGCCGGTAGATGATCGCTTGAAATGATCTGCGTGATAGCTACCTGGAGAGGAATGAATGAATTAATGGAAATAATAATAATAAAAATAATAATAATAATAATAATAATAATAATAATAATAATAATAATAATAATAATAATAATAATAATAATTCAATCCAATGTCTTATCTGGTATAGGCATTTACGGCTATGGCAAACAATCAAATCTTTCTCAATCTAGGCATTAATTACTTCATTGTTGCTCACGATTTTTGATGTTGCCAAGTTGTTCAGACCGAATATTTCTCGCTGTCGTCCTCTGCGTCTTCTACTCACGGTCTTTAAAAAACTTTTTAAAACTGATGATACTGAATGATATTTACGTTCACATCTTCAGAACATTTCCTGTATTATTAGGCATTGAATGTTAAACTGAAAAAAAAATTAGCAACACTAAGAAATACAATACTTTATTTTTAATCCTAAAAAGCAAAGAGCCACTTAGCCAATGCAGGATGCTCTGAGATGTAAATAGTGTTTTTTAGCACTGTAGAGAGAGTCCGCGTTCCTTGCGGCACCTTGGCAGTTACCTCAAATTATTTATTCCAATTCATGGGGTCGGTAAATGTTAACCCAAGGAGCTAGAGGAATGTACTTTCAGGCAGTGTATCATTAGCTAGGCAAACAGTAGTTGGGAGGTTACTTGTAATTACCAAAGAAAATTAACTTAGTCTTGGAAGCATTGAAATATTCCAAATAGTGTCAGCCTCATTGCCCTAGAATAGACAGGTCTTTCTCAATAGTTTTAGCAATTTCCTAATATAGGTGTTCATTACTTTCACCCATTTATAGAGGGTGATGTCATAAGTAAATACTCTCATCTAAGTGAAATATTTATCAGGAAGGTCGTTTATGCATTTAATGCACGTATATTTTCCACTGAAAGTAAAGGTAAGGCAATACTATAAACATTATGCATGTGCCATCTATCTATATATTTTGGAACATTTTTTTTCGTATTACGAATGTCGTTCAAAAAAAGCTTCTTGTTTTTTTACTGAAACTATTGAGGAATTACGACTAAGAGACTGGTACAATTAAAACAAGCGACCTTGATGCACTAGAATGTATTTTTTTTTATTTTTATACATAACCACCGTAATGTATAGCGTGTGTATTCAAAGACACATCTCCACTTCAGACGTATAACTTCCATCTAAGGTGTTGTAACGCTAACCTTCTAGAACTATGCCTCCATCGTAATCACATTCCAATGGAAAAAAGCTCAGTTTCAGGAACTCATGTTTCCTTGAAACATTACGTTGTGATATTGATATTCTTAAGCGATAAAAAAGGTTTTCATCAACGATAATCCGCATGTACATATTTTCGCTTACATTTTTGTTATTAATTGAATGTTAACATATATTAGATATTTTATACGTAAAGTGAATACTCACTTCGAATTGTAAATTATGAATGAAAGATAATAAAATGCTTCGGAGAAACGTGCAAACATGTCTTATATTCCCATACTGCAAACCGTTATATTACACCACAAACCTAAAACCTGTTAATATTGTCTTCTGGTATTACCGGACCAATTTCGTTACCAAAAGAACAACTTCTTGGCATTTCGTAAGGACCTGTGGCGCAGTGGTTTTAGTACTTCGAAAAAACAACTGTAAAAGTGATATTCTCTTGAGGGCTGAAGATCAATCTTCAAGGTGGGCGACCGAAAAATACACTTGCGAAGTACTTAGGACCTCTATCGGAACAAGAGTATGTTACCTCTATGAAGTAAATAAAGAGTTCCACTCGAAATTTTGTCCAAATCCGGAGTTCGATAGACACATTACAGAATTCAACAAGATACACCTGAAAAATGTCGGACATTACATCGACTGAAACGTTGTGAAAATCATACTCAGGATGATAAGAGTAGTCCGATGAATTCAAATAATTCAAATAATTCGAATCTTCATAAGAAGTTGCCAAAATAATATACATTCTTTCCGTCTACAAAAGCCAACTAAGACTAATAACACCTCAAAAACACACAGACACACAGACAGACACACCCACACAGACCCCCCCCATATATATATATATATATATATATATATATATATATATATATATATATATATACATATATATATATATATACATTTATTTATATATCAAACATAATAATAGGACTCCAACGCATGTTAATATATAGTGGTGGAGAATCTATAAATCAATATTTTCTTCTATTCTAAATACCAATATTTTATTAACATTACTAAACATTTTACAAAATAAAAATATAAGGCTTGTGCAAAAATAATGTCGTTTTTATATGAAGTTGAACATAAAACGCCTTCATTTTTCCACTAACCTAATAATCATTATGCACAACAACGGATCCGTTTCGCTAATAAAAGCTCAGCCGACTGCCGTCGTATGTTAATCTAAATTTGTTTTTTTTTAATCACTTAGAAAAAACTAGAAAATGTTAAAATGTTAAAAAGTATATAGCGATTTCAGATCGGCAGAGACTGAAGCATCTTTAGACATCATGTATTATGGAAAAAGCTATGAAAATAACGTAATATCCTGCCCAATAACAACTTATATGAGAGGTAATAGTTTACTTGCCTGAAGGCGAATGAAATAATATGAAAAACTCCTTAATCAACTTATAAAAATAACTACAGAGAAAAAATATATGACATGCGAAGTAACTTATTTATCTTTCGAAAAGTAAATGACGAAGTTGTTTTTCGTTTAACCAATGAAAAAATGGTTACCTACTTAAAAAATAAACTTCGCTTATAATGGGCAATGTTTTTTTATTTAATAAAAAAAAATCCAAATACGAAACTTTTTAATTTTCATTTTTGTTCGTCATAAATTAAGTATAATTTTATGACAACATTTTTCATTTCCAAGTACTAAAACCACTGTGTCACGGGTCCTTACGAAATGCAAATCAGTTGCTCTTTTGGTAACGAAATTGGTTCAGTAATACCAAAAGACAATATTAACAAGTTTTAGATTTGTGGTGTAATACCAGAAGACAATTTATAGAGTGAAAATAAAGATATGTGAAGATAAAATATGCGAATATATATATATATATATATATATATATATATATATATATATATATATATATACATATATATATGCATATTAAAAACACTGTAATGTTTGAGTGTATGGCTAAGTGGCAGTTTTAGTCATTTAGAACTGCTTAGAAGCTTCATCGCGCATTTATTTTTCGACAAAATTTACAACAATTATGGCAGTGTATAGATCACCTTCTAAGTTATATTGTGAAAAAATTCAATCTTTGTTAAGTTAAACAAACGTTATGATGAATTTTCTGGTGTTCGAAATCGTAAAAATATGTAAGGAGATGAACGATGCTTTTAATGACTGGTTTCCATAGCAACCCCGTCACTTTAACGACTACTGTTGCTACTATTTCGAAAAGAGAAGTAACACGTGAGAGCAAAAGCATGAAAAAGAGATAATTGGGGGTATTTTATTGAAAGCAGACGAGTGCCGTACAATGTAATTACATATGTGTTTGGGGGGGGCAAAATAAGACTGAAATAAAACAAAGACTAAAGTGAATTTATTGGAAGCCTGGAAAAATCATGGATTATAATAGAAAAATGCGAGCATGTGAAGTAATATGGTTCAGTTTAAACATAGAAAAGTATAGGACTAGTTATTAAAACTAGAAAAGAACTGGTAGGATAATCTCATACAAAATATAATAAATTTATAACTTAAAATATTCAGCTTTCAGATATTTTTAATTCGGTTTATAACATTATGTACTTTTCCATGTTTAAGCATAACCATAGTTTTCATACTCGCATTTTTCTAATATATATATATATGTGTATATATATATATATATATATATATATATATATATATATATATATATATATATATATATATGCATACGTATGAAACAAAAACATGTCACTTATTTGAATATAATACGACAAGCAGATCGATTGTGAAATCTTATTGAAACAAGCAAGCGTGAACTCATTGTATTCTCTTTAGCGCATCTGGCAAACAGTTTTATAGACACTATTTATTCTATTGAAATATAAATGAAAGAGAGGACACGCCGAGGATGAAAAAGAAAAATGTTCAAGCATCGCTTCCAGAATAAATCAATGCCTATAATGATATATCATTTACTTACTTTCATCTACCCACATTTGCCATATAAAAACAATATAATTATTATATCCGTCCAGTTGTAGTTGTTAAATGGTACATACGTGAAATATCTTTGATCATAAATCTTTTGCTTTCTACCGATTCATGTAATATCATTACCTGTTACACGAGAACTTCTAAGATTGTTCCGTTTATAAACCTGTTAAGCAAACATAGACACATTTACAAACACGGTAATTGTAGATATCGATAATATCAGAAGACAATATTAAAAAGGTTTATATTTGTGGCCTAATATAACAGTTTGCAGTCTCGGAATGTGAAACATTTTTGCACGTTTCTCTGTAGCATTTTATTATTTTCATTGATAATTCACAATTATAAATGAGCATTCACTTAACGTAGATAACAGTATTAAATATAAAACACATATTAGCATTCAAGTAACAAAACACATGTAAATGAAAATATGTAATTGTGGAATATCGTTGATGAAGACCGTTTTTCTGTATCTTCGAAGGATAACAATATCACAACGTACGTTTTCCAACAAAAAGGGTTACTCCGATGGTAGCACAGTTCTAAAAAGTTGGCCTTACAGTACCTGGGGTGGAAGTAATACTCTTGTAGTTTGAATTGTTTATTGCATAATCACTAGCAAAAATATTTTATTTTTAATAAAGTTTTTGCATTACATCACGTGCTTAATTATTCGACACGTTATTTCACAGTCAAAACATCGGTTTTGCTAGTGATACGTCCTTTAAAATGAAATTATTTTTTTTTAAAACATTTTCCTTAATTTCATCATATATTTTTCTGCAATATAAAATTAAATAACATTAAGTCTGTCTTTTTGTTTCTTTTTCTTGCCCTCATGGTGGAATTCTGCGTGGAAAAGTGTTATTTTTTATTTTTATTTTTTATTACATTTTCACCCCAAACAAGGAACATTGCTACTTTGGTGTAGGGAGCTACTATCAAGGGCAGCAACTACTGGGGCACTATGTTGGGATTTGGGCAGCAAGATGTCGGTTCACGTTACACTTGGATTTCTACATGTCAGTAGAGTTGAGGAAGCAGGGACCTGGAATGGAATTCCAGCGTCTAGCGGTTCTGGGGAGGAAACTACTGGAGTAGAAAGATATTTTACATCTAGGGATCTCTACTGCGTGGGGTGGGAATCTTATCTGCCTGTCGGGTTTGTCGAGGGTGTCTACGTCGTGGGGGCCAAGTGTCTGCAGTTCGTCAGTTAAAATACTTGTGGAACAGGCAGAGGGATGCACGTTTCGTCGATGAGACAGAGGCTGAAGCTTAGATGCCAGTTCAGGGACTATCAGATTGGCGACTCTCTTTTGAACCTTGGAGCGAGAGACTAGCAGCAGAATCACCAACCCAAATGTGACAGCAATACTTCATACATGGGCGCATGGGGGTTTTATAGAGCTATAGGCTACTATCAGATGTCTGTAGTTTTCTAGCACGGTAGAGAGAGAGCCTACCTTCTTCACAGCGGCCCTGGCAATGTTTTCAATGTAATTGTTCCGGTGAACGTTAGGCCAAGCAGTTTGAAAGATGTAATCTCAGATAGGGAGTCACTGGCCATTGCTATTGGTGGCAGAGAAGGTTTCTTGTAATTATTGAAAGAAACCAGTTTAGTCTTGGCAGCATTGAATGTGACCATTCATTTTTGTCCCCATTCTACTACAGATTGGAGGGCATACTCTAGTGTTTTTGCCATTTCTTTAGTTATGTGTTCATTTGTTTTCCTGTCATGCCTGTTATAGAGTGTGGTGTCATCAGCATAAATACCCATCTCAGAGGCAGCTTTGTCGGGGAGATCATTGATCAATATTATAAATAATAGAGGTCCAAGGATAGACCCCTGAGGCACTCCCGCATTTATATCATATTGTTTAGATGTACGATTGTTGAGGACAACCTGGATTTTTCTCTTATCTAAGAAGGATTTAATTATGTTAAGTATACTACCAGTGATACTGTATGATTTAATTTTTCCTGATGGGACCCTCATGTGCGTATGTATGTGTGTATATATGTATTATATATATATATATATATTTATATAAAGATGTACTCTCAGATAAAGTGCCGTTGGCCATTGCTATTGGTGGTAGAAAAGGTTTCTTGTAATTATTGAAGGAAACTAGTTAAGTCTTGACAGCATTGAACGTGACAATCCATTTTTGTCCCCATTCCACTACAGATCGGAGGTCATCTTCTAGTGTTTCTGCCATTTCTTTAGATATGTGTTCATTTGTTTTCCTGTCATGCCTGTTATAGAGTGTGGTGTCATCAGTATATATACCCATCTCAGAGGTAATTTTGTCGGGGAGGTCATTTATGAATATTAGGAACAATAGAGGTCCAAGGATAGACCCTTGGGGCACTCCCGGATTTATATCATATTGTTTAGATGTACGACCGTCGAGGACAACCTGGATTTTTCTTTTTTTCTAAGAAGGATTTAATTATGTTTAGTATTCTACGAGTGATACCGTATGATCTAATTTTCCTGAGGAGACCCTCATGACATACCCTTTCAAAAGCCTTAGATATATCTAGAGCTACCGCTTTGCCCTCCCCGGCTTTGTCTAGTGAGTGGTATATAAGTTCAGAGATTACAGTGAGGATGTCTGCTGTGGAACGGGATTGTCTAAATCCATATTGTTAACCAGTCAGAAGTTTAGCATCTCTAAGGTGATGAACTAGAGCATGGTTAATTAAGGTCTCAAATATTTTGGAAAAAACTGGGAGGAGGCTAATGGGGCGATAATTTAATGGGTCAGTTCTTTCGCCATAATTCTTGAATACTGGTACCACAGAAGCAGTTTTCCAACAGCCCGAAAATAAGATTCATTAGAGTTTGGAGAGAACTGGAGCTACTTCGGCTGAGCACTTTTGAATAGCACAGTTGAGATGAGATCATGCTTTTGAAGTGTCAAGGTTTTTATTATGATAGCATGCACCTGAGCAGGAGTGATTTTTAGATCGTCTAGCGTGGCGTCTGTCCGCAAAGGAAAGTCAAGCATGGAGTGGTTGGAAGGGTCCAGTGTGGAGTTTAAGGCAAGCATATTAGCCTTGTCGGTTGCTGAGCAAACAACCTCATGATTGTTGGTTAGTGGGGTAATTGTTGATTGCCCATTATTTACTACATTGTTGTAAATTTTCTAGAAGTCACGAGTTCCTAATTTTTGTGCATCGATGCGTTTTTTAGTGGTTTCAGTAAATTCTCTCTTAGCTGTCGCTATTTCTTTCATAACGTTACTTCTAGCTTCTATATACTGCTGTCTGTTTGAACTAGATTTATGTTGGTTACATCTTCGTTATGCATGCTGCTTTGGAGTCTATGGTCTCAAATATTTTGGCGAAAATTTGGAGGACGCTCATGGGGCGATAATTTGATGGATCAGTTTCAGAGTTTTCCTTCTCCTGTCAGCAGTTGCGCAAGTAGAAGTCAACCATTGGGGAGAGTGGGGCTTGCTATAATATTTCCGCATGGGAACATGTGCTTCAATTGCTGTTTTGAACCATTCAGTAGTCTCATTGGCGCACTGTTCAGCAGGAAGAGAACAAATATTTTCCCATTGGGCATCTCTGATAAGATCTCTGATGGCTTCCCAATCATCCTTTTTATAATATCTCGTTGTTTTGAGCACCGGCTCTTCAGTTTTGGGTGTAGAGTTTAGGGCGATTTCCACCATTATCACTGCATTTGTTTTACAATCATAGGGAACTGTGGTCAAAAACAGATCTAGAAGTGATGCGTGTTATTCTTGCTTGTCAGGGAAACGGGTTGGAAACGTAACCATTTGTAATAGGGAGTGAGATATAGCGAAGCTATGTGTTGTGATGCCCGCTGTATCTGTGTGAGTAGAGAACCCAAGCCAGATTTTGTGGTGAACATTAAAGTCAACAAATAAATGTACTTGTGCGCTAGTGTCTAGAGAGATTGCTGTGTTTATGCTGTCAGAGACTTTGTTTATTATTGTGCAGTTCTTGGTCGAGGGAGAGCGTTAGAGAAAATAAAATTAACTAATGTTATCTTGTATGTTTAGTCTAAAGCACATAACGGCTTGATCGTCCGTTTCTAGGGTTGTATCTCTAGTCAGGGGGAGGGTGTTACGAATGTAGACTCCAAGTCCGTGCATATGTCTGTCAGAGTACTTACGGCAGAGTGGGAGATAGCCAAGCATGTTTAAGTAGTTAGTGGGGATGGAGGAGTGTAGGTTCGTCTCGCTTAGTGCTAAGATGTTCGGGGTATTTGTTAGGAGAAATGCTTCAACGTCAGCTAAATTAGTTCTAAGCCCACGGATGTTAGTGAATACAAGCCTCAAGGGAGGAGGCAAGTTGGATTTGTTTGTCCTTAGGCCTGGTTTAAGCTTATTTTTTTATTGTACTGTCATCATGTTTTTAAAAAGTTTCAGTTAGGAAAGGGGGAGCTGAACAAGAGGTTATGCAGGGTACCAGACATGCAACACAAGTAGACCATAAGCTGACCTTTCTTCAACTAGGACTGTGGTCTCCGGAAAGCCTATCGGGGATGAGTGCAGGATCCCTTTCCATGCGCGACATGCACTACGAACATCACGATATTATACAACTGTTGATGGAGCAGCCGCTCTAAGCACTACCAAATGGTTTGGGCACCTGTACTACACGTCGGAAACAGCAGCCAGGAACTGTCAATCCAGTTTTGAGGGGATGGATGTGTCGAGAGTGGGGAAACGGCATTCATTGCCTTAGACAAGAAACAAGATCTACCACTAAGTGTTTTGTCGATCCACTGTGATAGTGTCTCTGCGCCTGACTAATATGCAAAGAAGGAGTATGGAAGTCGGGCGATAGACAGAACCTATCTACTCCTTAAGCAATTTAGGTTTGCAGACCGGTAATTTGTTTGAGTCACCAGCTCTAGGAAGGTTGTCATCCAAGACTGGAGAGGCCTCCATCCCCTTTGGTTTAGTTTCAGAGTTTTCCTTCTCCTAGACGGGTGATCTGGGAAGATCTACTGGGTCCATCAGCCCTGAGAGGGTTTGCTCCGCGCTGGGTCCTAATCCAGGTATTTCTGCGACCCCGCGTGGTTAGTTAATGTTACAGGGTTAGTTTGAAGAGGTTATATATCTAATGAATAGTTACACCCCTCAAAGTGATTTACGGACATGCAGTGTAAGCAGTTATGTTAGCAAGCTTGTTAGAAAAGCATTAGTGCGGATTAATATTTTACCTTAAGATTTTTCCATTTTTTAAAAACTTTATGTTAGTTTAAGTACAGGATAACGCTATAGCGTGAGTAGGTATGAGAAATTGAGCTAAGAATTTTGCCCAGTCACTGTATATTTCGATTTAGGAGGGTTAAAATGTTTAGTAAGGGTATAACTGGAGGTACATTTTAATTCATGGCGTATTCCGTATGTATAATTAAGTAAATAGATATTTGGGCAAGATTTCAGTCGATGCAAATAGATAGAAGTTGTGTTAGTGTTTCCACTATTGAAGGGAGATAATTTCAGTTTTCATTTAAGAGTCATCGAGCGTTTTGCATAACAGGGAGTATCGGATTGCTAATCCCCGTGTCTTGATAACGGCTCGATATTTAAACATAAAAAATAAAAGCAGTCATCATCAAGAGTGTCGCATTAGCCGCGCAAAATTGAAGTAATGAAAGAAAATCATTTTTTCTTTGCCTGCACTAGAAGCGTTGTGTGTTAATTGAACATTTAAAATAATTGCGTATATAAAATGATAGGTTTTGAATGCTCAACCAACACAGTTTTTAAATTAACAAATTTATTTGCTTATATCAGTTATTTCGATGCTATGATACACACCATTATCAATGAAGAGCCTGCCTTTTTTTATTTTTCTTGACCGCATGGTGGAATTCTGTATAAGAGGGTGTTATTGTAAGTTCGTGGGTCTTTATAACAACTCGATATTATAAAATTAAAACAGTAGCCCTGTTTCGTTAATCGCGCAAAATTTAAATGACGAAAGAAAAAATCTTTTTGTTTTCTTTGCCTGCACTTGAAGCGTTGTGTGTTAATTGAAAATGATAACATATATAGATGAATACGGTTGAAAGGCTAAAATAAATGACAATATATATATATATATATATATATATATATATATATATATATATATATATATATACAAAGTTATACGTATTTAAGAGAGAAAACTCATAACTCTAAGGAGGTTATAAATAAAAGAAGAGTTAAGCGACTTAAAAAAGGTAGACCTCCAGCATACATTGATCTTCCCAATTAGTCTTTCCACAGCAAAGAACAGATCTCGTGGTGTGAGATAATGAAGGTTGGACTCATGTTAGAGTTGACAGTGCCTTTGAATGATAATTTTGTAGTTGCAGAAGATAAAAAGTTGAACGATACAGTGGTCTACTGAGTGAGTGCCGAGAAATCATTTGGCTGTTGGAACTCAGGGATATTTCGATAGAAAACTAATCAGCATACTGCGAGAATGCTTTTATTGCACAAACAAGGACGCGGAATACTTTGAGACAAACGTGCAGGAGGCAGCGGAGAGAGCATCGTTCCGGATCTGGTTAAAAAGAAATGATGAATGTTGGTCAGGAAAGTAACCAATATGACCTAGTGTTGGCAGGACACTTAAAAAGCGAATTATTTCTTTCAGCTTGAGAGAAGATGCATATTGAAAATCTATCGTACGGTAATTTTATTTAAGCTTCAAAAGCATTAAATCATCAGAAGTATCAATAAAGATAAAGTTGTACATCCATTATTAAAAACTTTATTAATTTCATTTTTTTTGTTTTATAGTGTTGTTGTTTATTGTTTGGCTTTTGAGGGAGCTGTTTAAAAGAAATTATGAATGTTGGTCAGGAAAGTAAATGACACCAGCACCACTATGACCACCTGTCTTCAGAAATGCAGAACAGGTTCATTCTGATGCCTATGGTACTGCATCCGATTGCGAAGCTGTCAACTGCGTGCACTGTGACGAGTGCGTACAAATTACAGAAGAAAGCCAATTCCACAAATGATGCACAAGGCAGCTATATTTGTTTTAGAAGTAAAACATATTAATATTTAAAGGAAGAGAAGTCATGAGAAATATAAACTTCACCCATTAAAAGTTAAAGAACAAAAAAGAAAAGGAAAAGAGAAAAAGAAAAGAACAAAGAAAGAAGAACATAAAGTGTACTCAAGGTTCTCAGTGTAAGGGGGAGACTTACAAGGAAATCCATTTAATTTTACATTTACTCTCAAGATGTCTTTCCTTGAGATACCCCCTCTTATAAATCTGTCCTCTCTGCTCGATTATCAGTGAATAAACCTTCTTTTTTTACACCTCCTCTTTCCTCCTCTATGGATAATTAACTTATGTTCACTTTTCACCCCTCTGTCTAATGATTTCCTTGTAAGTCTCTTCTTACACTGAGAACATTGAGTACACTTTATTTTATCTTTGATCTTTTTGTTTTTTCTCTTCTTTTTCTTTTTCTTCTTTCACTTTTATTGTTAAGAGTTTTATATCACATGACACTCTTCCTTTCCCTGTGAATATTAATATGTTTGTTAGAAACAAATAGACATTCTTACTCATCATTTAAGGAGTTGGTTCTTCTGTGAAAGACAAAGCTTTTTAATTCGCTTGAAGAGGACTTGTGCCCAGAGTCGCAGCCTTGTAAATTTGTTAACATTAATATATATATATATATATATATATATATATATATGAGTGTGTGTGTGTCCCTTCTCTCTCTCTCACTCTCTCTCTCTCTCTCTCTCTATATATATATATATATATATATATATATATAGTGCCGGAAAAAAGAAATCCGCACTTGTAATTTTTTCAAAAAACTGAAAATTTCAGCAAAATTTAATGTAACTGTTTAAAGAACCTATGCCTCATTTGATTCGCCTTTTATTCGTCTATAATTCTACCTGTTCATATTTGACTTTTAATTGAAATATTCTAGTGTTCACGTAAATTTAAAAAATAACTTCAAATTGACGAGGCAAGAAGAAAGTCCGCAACAACAAATTCGATTGAAATCAACTGAAATTATCACCCCTAAATCAGTTTAAAATGTCAACTAATGGGCATCAAAGAATCTTTAATCGTAATTGTTGTTATACTACGAAACATTTAGTCCATATGCAACGACTTTCTCTTAGTGATCGTCAGGAGCTAATTAATCTCTATCTTTCTGGTTTACCAAATCGAGAAATTGGCCGCTGATTAAAATGTGATGAGAAAACGGTACGAAATACTGTGCAAACGCACCAAAACACCGGAAGTGTTCATGATGCCCCTAAATCTGGTCGTACTTGAGATACTTCTAACAGGGAAGACAATGCTATCAAGATCCGCAACCTAAGAAACAAATTCTAAACGGCTCCCCAAATCCAATCTTGTTAAAAAGGGCTCTCTTTCTACTGTCAAGAACAGATTAAATGAATTTAATTTGCGAGGATATGTTGCAAGACGCAAGCCAATGATTTCTGTAACGAACAGAAAGCGCCGTCTGGACATCGTCAGATACAATGAAGATCATGGCTCTTCATATCGATCAATAGTGCTTTTTAGCAACGAAAGCAAGTTCAATAGATTGTGCAGTGACGGTAGGCAGTACGTCAGTCGGAGGAAAGACGTACAATTTAATCCTAGGTGCTCAGTTTCAACGCTGCGAGGTAATGGAGGTTCAGTTTTGATGTGGGACATTATTAGTACCAATAGGACAGGGCCTATACTTCGGCTGCAAGATCGAATTAATTAGATCAAGTACATTAATATGTTGACTGAGCATTTTCTACCCTACTTTGGTCGGAATTTGGATGATAATCCCATTTTCACGGAGGATAATGCTTCCATTCACACAGCTGGCAATGTCAAGAGGTTCCTGGAAGAGTATGATATTTCGTGTTTGGGTTGGCCAACACAAACTCCCAACCTCAATGCTATCGAAAACGTATGACACTGCATCAAGCAACAGTTACGCAAATATAAAATTTCAAATTTGGAAGAAATTTGGACAAACATTAAAGAAAAGTGGAATGCCATTTCCCAGGAGTATTGCTGAAGTCTAATTCAAGAAATTCCTATAAGATTGCAGGCTGTCAAATTGCAAGATGTATATAAATAAATATGAACTAGTTCATTGTGGTCCATTGTGTTCCTGTTGTATTTGTGTTGCATTAATGTCCTAAACTTACATTTTAATGACAATTTTCTAAGAGAATGTTCAGAAAAATATATATTGCATAATTTGACACGCCTTTTTCGTATAAATATAAATAATAGTTGTATGATTTTCTGAATTTTATCTCAATGTGTAATGCTCGGTCAATAGCTCCAAAAATAAAATTTTTGGAAGCCCGACTAACCCCATAATCACACAAGTCAAAATATGATTTGAAATCCTAACTGACCTCTTTCAGCTACCTCTAAATCTTTTTGGATTCTATTAAAATTTTATGTGAATGATTTTTCAGTATGTCTTATACTTTGGTGGGTTGGGAGTTAGAAATTTAATAACTTCAAAATAAGTGACACCTTACTAAATATGACCTTTTCGGTTTTGGTTACATATTAAACATATTTTATTTTTCATGTAAGAAAATGACTATATGCCAATCGTAAACATTATGCATCTAATGAAAGTGGGGGCGTTGTCCTGCTGGAATATTTAACCATTAGGTAAGTTTAAATCCTTTTCAGACTTGGAGTAGTTTATCGTAAAGTATAGCCTTAAGAAATAATTTTCCCTTCTATGATGTGAAGTTTTTCAAAGCCGACTGAAGTGAAACAGCCAAAACCCATTATTCTCTCACCTCCAAACTTCACTGTAGTGATGATATTTTTTAAAGTCAAACGCTGCGTTCTTCTATCTGCAGACATGACTGACACTATTTCGTTTTGCCTGACCATAATTTTTTATCTCCCAAACTTTAAGGTTTCTCTAAATGTTCCCTGGCAAATTTCAGACAATTACTGACATGAATTGTCTTTAACAAAGTGTTCCTTGTTTTCCACGATTGGAAGTGTACTAATTGTGTTTTTGCATGCACGTATCCCAGAGGATTGTAATGTTTGCTGGAGTTGAGTGCACTGGTTAAACTTCCATCTAGGAATCGTGTAATCTACGGTCGAAATTAAGGACATTCAACATTGTTGAATTTTTTGTATACCTTGAACCATCGATTTGTAGCTGAACAATTGATTTCCCTGTCTTTTTCAGCATTTCTTCAGTTTTAGACCTTGTATAAACAGTGCAACTAAATTGACCTAAATAAATAATACGCCGTCAAGAGGTAACTGGACTTACGTAACTCTCTGAACCATCACATGACAAATATTTGGATAATGTAAACTATTTTTTCTCTGTGGCGGATACGTTTGGAACCTGAGATATCTAGTAAATGCGTTATTATATATGATTTTTGATACGAGCTTTTACGAGTATTTATCATCCGAAAATATATTAGAATCGCAATTTGTTATTGTTTTTGTTTCCGTGTAATGAATAGAAATTTACTTTTTATCGGATACTTATAGCACTCACTACATACATATATATATATATATATATATATATATATATATACACATAAAAATTGTCTTTTATGTGTATTTCACATTCATATTGAAAACCGTGTTTTCTATTTATTCAAAAAGAAAATATAACTTTCTTATATATGGGTCGTGGAATTGCAGTCACTAGCAAAAGCTCTAACTATTTTGCATATTCTTTTATTTTTTTGTTGTCTCATGAGATGATCATCTTTAGTATAGTATCACGAGTAATTATATTCATGCAGATATTCCACATGATTTATACTTGCGTAATAGTTGCTTAAAACGTTTATAGTAAACACAAAACTCTTTCCATACAAATTCATGTATACCTATATATCTTTGTTTAAAGAATTTTGTCTTCCAACTCCTCCTAGAGTTTTGGGTCTACAGACATATACTTTATATATAGGGTATTTTAACCCACGCGAAGTATTATATTTGGGTTTTAGCTAGGAAAATCCAGTACGGAAGTGTCAAATTTTTTTTTTAAAAATCGCTAGGTAAAAGTCGAAGCCGGCATTACGAATATGCATGCATAACGTAGTAGCTGTATGTTCATGTTTTATTTTAAGCCTTGCAGCAAACATGTCTTCAAAGCTCAGTCATTAACGACAGAGGCAAAAAAATCGTAAGCATAACGTAAGCTTTCGGTACTAGGTGGTGCCGCACAAGTAATTTTTGAAAAAATAAAATTTAAAACATTACTATATATTAGCTCCAATATAATATAATAATAATTACGAAATCTGCATTAATCCAAAGATCATATTAAAGCGTATTTTACGACCGGGTAAAAAATTAAATTCGCTCCATTTTTATATTTTAATAAAAACTAAGCAAAAAAATCTGCTGAAAAAGCTTGCGATATCAACAAAACTACCACTAGAGAATGCGCAGTGCAATGGTGGTTTTAAAAAAATCGTCGTGGCAATGAGATGATTAGCTTAGTAGTTGGTCATCGGATGTTGACAACGATCAATTAAGAACTCCGTCGAAGACAATCAATGCACATTTATTCGAGAGAGATCTTCTGAATTAGACGTAACGATTACGACGATTTCAATCACTTGAAAGAGATTATAAAGACAAAGAAAATGATAAATGCTTGCATCACGAATTTAACGAAAACCAAATAAATGCCCTTATGAAATGTTATGTTACCAGGTTTTACGCAACAAGAACAGCCCGTTTATCGACCGGATTGTGACATACGATGAAAAGCGTGTTCTTTACGACTACAGGGAAGCTCGGCGTGGTGATTAGACGCCGACGAAGCTCCACGACACTTCCTGAAGCAAGAGCTGCACAAAAAGAAGGTTATGATGAGTATTTGGTTGTCTGCGTCCGGTGTCATCCATTAGTTTCTTTTTTAATGCAGGCGAACACTTACGACAGAGAAGTACTGTCAACAAATGGACGAAATGCATCAGAAACTTCGACAACAACACCCAGTATCAGTCAACAGAATTAGCCCAATTCTTTTCTCCAGGACAATACTCTAAAAACCTAAGCGATATGAAATATGCCTTCAACGATTTCATCAGAAAGCTCGATTGTTAATTACTGGTATAATTAAACTTGTTTTGCCTTGGCAAATGTGTGTTGATTTTGATGGTACATATTTGGATCATTAAAGCTCTGTTTGAACCGAGATGTATTCATCTGAATTTAAAAAGTTAAAAAAACGCAAAAACTTTATTGCCAACATGATAAATAGTATTCGTATGAAAACCAAACATATTTTTCATACTATTTTAAATCATGTTTAAATCTGTTTCATCTGTTTTATATTCTACTATTTAAACATTTTCTCGAGGAAAAAGTTAAAAATATTTTTATGTTATATTTATTTTTCTTTTGTAAATTCTTTTAGCCTGGAAATTGTCAATAAACTCCTGCGTTCTTAAGCATATCTTTTAACAAACTGTTTAATAGATCAAATTTATAGTTCATAACAAAATTCATTAAGAAGCGCAGCCGATTTCTGCAACGAGTCAATAGCATTACCAGACCTGGTGATTCCAAGTGAAGCCGTAATGTAAGTTCCTTTGAAAACAACAGATTAAAATTTTTATCATATTTTTAATGTTATTTCAATCCGTTATCCTTATATTTCTCTTATGTTCACAACCCTGTAACAATTATTTTATTATTTCTTTGAATCTAATTAATAGATACGAACTTTTTACACCCCATGCTATGTACTGACATAATTTTCACTTATAACGAGTAGGAAATGTATCTTTAACTTGATTTTATTGATATGAAAAAGTTTAATCTTATTAAACAACCACCTATTAATTAAACCACTATTCCAATTAATCTATGCTACACATTCGGGAGTTACTGTAATACGGGTTTTAGGCGCGACGCTGCCCCTCTCGGTGCTGCTGATGATATTATATTAAACATCTGTTTTTGACCTCGTATAGAGGAGGGACGCCTGTTATTTCTGGTCGACAACTTGTTGAAATCTGGTAATTTAAACTAATGTTCAAGTTTGCCAACCTAAATTTTTTTAAAAGAAGTAAGCTCTGCTTTCACACTCCTTCAGACTGCGCGATCACAGAAACTCATCAGAAACATCTTGTGCCTAGTTTTGTTTCTCGATTAGAGCAACGAACGCTGATTTCCACTTCTGCATTATTTTCTTTATCTAAAATTAGACATCTTGGGAATGATTGCTTAATTTTCATGCGACTAGTCTGGACCACTATTGTCTAAGGCGTTTGAGTGTACCGGTTTGACAGTTTGCCCGCCGTACAATAAATGGACCCAAACTCTAAAGGAGCTCATAGAATGGTTGGTCTATCATTAGATTTATTATATCGAGATGGTTGCAATGCAATGTTGCGAATAAAAAAGTCACCATGCATCCATATCCAGTTTGCTTTCCTGATGTGACAAATCCTGGTTTACTCATGCGTTCATGTCTGGAATCATACACGTCTATTTGCGCAACCAATTTCACGGCCAAACTGAAACTATTAAATAAAATGACATCCAAAGCAGCAACAGCAGCAGCAGCAGCAACAACAACAACAACAACAACAACAACAACAACAAAATATGACCAAACCAGACCTACATTTAAACAAAACAAATTTACCTTTTCTTTGAAGCTCACATTCACAAATATCCGTCGGCTTACGAATAGCATAAACGATGTAGACCATTTTTCTTTTACAAAATCTCTTCGGATATATTTGCACTAAAGGAAACTAACCCACACTCCTCAATCCCTTCAATCCGCTCTAACATGTCTAGTTATATCACACGTTGATGTGAAGATTTAAACGAATATATGCACTTATTTAGAGTCTATATTTGTAACACTCTCCCCTTGACTAGAAAATTCATGCTAGAATCAGATAATCAGGTCTTTATGTACTTCAGACTAATCTTGGGATATAGCGTCAGTTACTGATTTTTTTATTTGCTGTTCTCTTACGACTCAAAACTGCACTCTCATCGTCCAGGTCTTTGATAGAATAAGTACAGAACTCTCTTTATATAGAGGATAGATATGTATGGTGTGGATTTTAGGCCTCTCACACTAATTGATTGAGTTTTTAATTACGCAAAAACAATATGTCGGCTCACATAGTTTTCCTATATTTATATCTTCTATTATATACTGCCAAATATTGTCACGTGCCCGACCCACTTCCCGGATTGTTAGGATCGTCAATTAATTATATTAAGACCTATTCCTGAAAACTCAAGGATTGTGTGAAAATATGTATACCCTACTAGAAGTTATAGCCAAGAGATAGTATGACAAAATAACCAGAAATATGCTATTACTGAGTGAAACTATAAAATTATCGCCTTAGAAAAGATGACATAATTCAATTTCCGTTTGATAAAAAACGGTTTCCTATCGCAGACGATCTACTAGTTGGCCAGTGGTGTACAAATCCCAAGAGCCCGAAAGTTATCTTAACAGGAGACTGGAACGCGGTTACCATTAAGAGGTACTACCCGAGATGCGAATGCTGTTTTATTTCTTGAATTTCTGGATAAATTTGATCTTATCGGCAAATTTAGAAATGGAAGCCTTACAGGTAGGCGTGGCTTCAGTACGGTACAACTTCCAAGTTATATCGACAGGCAGGTGAAATTTATGTCGTAGATGGCGACTACAAAACAAAAAAAAATATTTGACACAGAATAAAACATCACAAACTTATCAAGACCGATAAACAAGGATTTAAACAAGGCTAAGAAAGTTTCTCGTAATATGAAATAAACCAAGGAACAATCTTTATTATTTAATTTATTTACACATCCATGTTAAGTTAGAGGAATTTTCAGATTCAGATTGTCGAAACGATGATAATAGAAAATTATAACTTAACGCTGTTTTAGACTGTAAAAGGATGGACCTGTTATTTTATAGAAATCTACGAATCGGCAAATTGTGGAATTTTCTACTCTTATTGCTGAATTTGTAGTAACCCGGTCTTCTGTTCCAAACACACTATTTCTAAAAACAATTCTAAAGACTATTTTGAAAGCAGATAAACTAAAGAGCCTGCAGTAATTATGTTCGGTAACCAAGCAAGTCATATCACAAAACGCAGTAATTCACTAAAGGTTTATCATATAGATAGTAAAAATCACTTCATAATGAATAACGTGTAAAAAAGAAATACATTATTGAATACTACGTAAAATGAGAGCAAAATATCTTTACACAACTGACAACAAAAATAAAACTAATTTTTTTTCCTAAACTTGTTCGAATTTGATTTTAATTAACTTTATTTTCAGAAGCCCCCACGATGCCGAATTCACACTATGAACAAGAAAAGATTAATTATTCCTGTGTAAGTCATATAACTGCAGCATTTGTTTTTCTGTAATGCACTTATTATTAACTTAATAAGTGCATCACAGATGTTAAAATTTAATAACAACTTCTAACAAGTAAATTGCACATATTTATAAAAATTAAATTGCACACGCCTTTTTCTGAAAAACAAAACAAAATGGTTTTACTGTTTTTCTTTCTATTTTGTTTGTGTTAATTTGTTTATTTTATATTTACACCTTTCCCTTTGAACAAAATGAACACTTTACTGATTTTCTCATTATACTTAATAGGAGTGATTGCAATATTTGGTTTATAATTATTACAAACAAGTCGAAAGATTCTATTTATGAATAGGCATAATAAAAACTAACCACCCAGCTGAAGCAGAGCTCTAATACCAACTAATCAGTAACTGGAGTCATTCAATAAATATACAGAATCTCTTTACTTTTCAACTTTACTGTGGAAGTAACTCTGCTATTTCTCTGTAAAGATCTTGAGGTCGTTTACCAAGCGGAAACTGTAATTTACGTCATTTGCAAGCTTTTACAATTCAATACGGTCCTGGATATGACCTTAAACTATATCCAGTTGTGAGGCCCCAGCTTGCGGGCTTTGGGGAGTGTGGAGCCACCCTTTTATTAACATTGCTCCCAGGTCCACTCTGACCCGGAGTGGTAGTACCTGTTTGGGTCCCAACTATGGGTTAAATAGAAACTGATTTGAAAAAAACAAATATATTCTATTAAAAAAAATTTCTTCAAAATCTTTGGATTCGGCATTAAATAACCCGAAAAGGGTTGATATGCCATAAAACAAAAACAACCAACCAACCAACCAACAATTCAATACTTCTCTGCATTGATACTGCGATTTTGTTTGGAACAACATTTGACTTCTCTCTTAAAACTAAAATAGCTTACAGTACTTTCTCACTCTCTCTCTGTCGTAATATATATATATATATATATATATATATATATATATATATATGGAGATCTCTTCATATATCAACTATATCTTTTTCAATATCTCCCTATGTTTATATAAATACACACACATACACCCTCCCATGGTTGATTTGTGAAAATGCAAAGTATAACAATGTGTTTTGGCTGTCATATTTGTTTTATCTTGTAAGCAGTGTGATGTGACATAATCATTCATCATATTCACCAACAATGTGGAAAAGTAGAACAGACAATTGTATTTTCTTCTTTGATGGACGTTTAAAAAATTATTTTCCAATATATTGTTATGTGTCAAAATATTTATGGTAACTCTGTTTACCAACACGAAATGCAGTCACCATGAAACATTATTTTCTTTGTCATTTATTTAGGTTTTCATTTTTTTATAGGCTCCTTTTATATATATATTTTTCCTTATTTTAATTTAGATTTTATTTTTTATTTTTCACATTGTCTTATATCTATTTTTACTAATACTTTTTCTATCTATCTATCTATCTATCTATCCATCCATCTTAAAGTAAAATACATTGCCTTACCACGAGGTTTTTATAGTGCTCAATAATAGAGCAGAATATTATTTATCTTCTTTATGTAAACAAAATTACCAAAAGTTGCTACCAAAAATCTAATGTTTCAGCTTAAAAAGGCATCGTCAGACGATAATGAACATCTGGACTTACTAGAAGCTAGTCCTATATTATTAAAGGAATCTAGTAATGCTAGAATTTTATTATCTGACAATTTCTTTTCAGACTGAAACAGTTGATTTATTGTAGCGACTTACGGAGGTTTTATTTTACAATTTGAATAAAAGAAAAAAATATATTTATATATATATATAGAATTTCTTCAGTAAATAATAAAAATAAATATATAAGATATAATTTTATACGTAAATTTTCAATCTTCCTTCAACAGTGCTCAATACGTAAGTAGAGCTAGGTAGTATGTTATGAAAATATATATGGCAATTAAACTACACAAAATATTCCTGAGGAATTCTACCGAGAATGAAATGTGATATATTCTGTGTAGCTTACTTGCCATATATATTTTCATAACTTACTATATATATGCATATATATACATATTTATATATATACATATACATATATACACACACCTATATATATATATATATATATAAGAGTAGCTCTTTTTACATACAACGAGGAAATGTATATCTTAAGAGACTGCATTACTAATATTTATTTGTTGACGCGAAGCGCTCATTGTTATTTTATATATTTCAAATAGGTTTTATATTTTAATTTCCAGGACAAGTATTTCTCGAGTGTTTATCACTCTCCAAAATCAGTTAGAAAGCTTTAGTTTTGAAAATATAGAATCGGTAATTACAAAAATAAATTGTATTACACTTATAGTCTTTCTGATTATTTTCCTAATTCCTGTCGAAATAATCATTAGTAGAGATGTACATACGCTGTTTAATTTATTTGAATGTTTTAGTGACCTGCGCTATATTTTGCTGTCCGAAGTTCGTAATCATTTATTAAAACCTATAGACAAATTTTAATTTTTAAAATATCAAACAATTAAATAAATCATAAATCATTTTACCTTCGACTTTTTAAATATACATACACTCACACATATGCATATACCTACAATCATATATACACATATACATATGCGAGCACACACATATGTGTGTGTGTGTTTGTATATGTGTGTGATAAATGTGGCTTAACAATTCCTTAATGCAGTGTTATTTTTCTCTTCTCGATTTGAATAAAGAACGTTCCAAGGTTTACATTTTTGAATAAAATATTAAATTAAGCTACATTTGTTATTTAACAATTTAGCAATATAAAATAGACTACTATGCATGCAGCCTCTGTCATGATATGTTCCGTTATAGAAAATTCAATTAAACACAATGATAACTATTTAAACTTTTTTCAATTACAACAATAAGCAATTCTATCTCCATAAATTGACCAAGATGGAAAAGAAGAAAAGATGACAAAACTAAAAAAGGGTGTAAAGTCGCGTCAAAGAGGCTCGAGGAAATAGTTGGAAGCAAATGAAAAGTATAGAGTGAAAAGAAAGGGAATTGAAATTGTCCTTGAGAAGATCAAACAAAGAACGCTATTGAATGATTCAATGGAAAGAAAATGAGCTGAAAGATATGAACTAGAAGACGGATAAGAAATGACAATGAGTAGAGCGCTTCACACAAAGAGTGATGACGGATTTGTGAAAAGAAAAGAGGGAGAATGAGGACAAATATGTGTAGAACGGTGTATAAAAGACAACGAATATTGTCTGAAAGTTTACATTTCCAATTGTAAGAAAACGCTTTACAAGGGTGGGTCAAAATCTGAATTATTGCAAGAAAGCGAACTATTAAGAAACACGGATTTTAAGGCAATAGAGGAACAAAAAATGAAAGATAAGTGGATATTGAAGAAAATGCCTGGCTAGTTTAGTAAAAATCGTCTAGTGGCAATGGACAAAAACACCTGTCCATGGTTGTCAAAATGTTACTTGACTGTTAGGACTAGCGGCCTAATATGTGTCGCACAGGAGCAAGTGCTCAAGACAAGTAACATGAAGTATCACATTGATTAAACACGCAGAAAGCCCTCTATATCGACTGTCTGGGAAGAAATGTGGGAACGTACGTTACTTAGTCGATAGTTGTGAGAATTTGGTTCAAAATGAAAACAATAGACTGCATGAAAATACTGCGAGAATGTCCATTGGGATATATGCAGGAAAACAGGGTTAAAATACTGTGAAAAATGGTGAGGGCATGTTCCAAAAGATGTGGTGGAAAGTTATAATGTGTAAATTATTGTGGCATATGAATATATATTATGATAATGTTGCTGCATAGTTGGGGTCTTTTAAAGATATAGGATGGGAACATTCATATTTACTAGAGACGGCGGACATGTATATTGATGAGTGGAGAGAGAGAGGAGGAGAAGGAGAACGACATTTATACCTTTTTACAGTCTGTGGACTTATTACATATATTGTAGAGAGGAGAGAGGTGGTGATCAGTTCTTATACACGGAGAAGAGGGGGCAGTCATTACTTTGATGGAGAGGGGGACACATTACTTAGATGTGTTATACACAAAGTTCATTAATAACGATTAGTGGGAACAAAGTTCTTTCGGTTGAGAGGACACAAAGTTCATATTAACAATTATTTCACATTACTTTCTGTTGTAGTCTCCCATGACGTTCAAAAGTATCGATTTTTCTAATAGACTTGAGGAAGTGTGCGGTTACTTGGATGTAGCTAACTTAACGCCAACAGCTATGAATTATCGAAATTCCCGAACATTTCAACTCCAGAATACGTATAATACAGGTGTTGTTAACAAAATATATTTCTGGATATATAGATCATAATTTACGCACCTTATTACCCGGCATTCGTAGCTACATCCAAGTCACCGCACACTTCCTCAACTCTATTAGAAAAATAGTTCCATCAACCATGACGTAGTAGCTCTATACACTAACATCCTACAACATTTTTTTAGATTGGCCAGTTAATAACACAGGTCAACACAATATTTTTGGCAGGCAAAGTAAGACTGGTTTCTGGGGTTTTCAAGGGCGCTGAATCCGAATATGACATTAGTTTTTTCAAATTGGCTCTAGTTTTTGAGATATCACAGGGGGTCGTTTGTCTGAAATCACCCATTCGCGACCATAGCTAAACGTACAAAAAACGGCTAAATAGTGCATAAATGTCAGATATTGATTTTTATGATAATCTTAAACCACAAAGACAGTGTAAAATCTCAATATAACAAGTTAAGTTAGATATAACATCATTTCATTTATCCTATAACTGAACACTTTTCATAGATTTCGAGGATATACAAAAAAATTGCTAAAAATTTGCTGAATTTTAATTCTCCAAGTGAAAAAAAACATTTACATAATCAGTTATATATCATAAATTAATGCAAAGCATTATACAATAGATTCTTAGTTACAATGAACAAACAAAACAATATTTTATTCACAAAACTAAAATTGACGTTTATACGATTTTCGCTTGTGAGCCACTTTTGGGCAGTCTCTCAAAAGGTTCCAGCAGTAGTCTGCCATCATGTGCTCATCCCATTTGCCTTGATACCTCCCTTCCATTGTTTTGATGTCTTGATGGAATCTCTCTCCCTGCTCCTCACTGTAATCACCAAGATTACCAGGAAATCTGTCGAGGTGGCTAAACAAGAAATGAACTTTAATGCTCATATTTGCCCCTAGTTTTCCGTATGCAGTAAGCATTTTACGGACCTATTGCTTGTAATTGTCAGCTTTGTGATTTCCCAAAAAGTTTGTCACTACATCTGTGAAGGACACCCAAGCATTTAACTCAACCGTGTTCATATGATTAGTGAAGTCAGAATCCCTCATGAGCGTTCGAATCTGAGGTCCATCGAAGATGCCACCTTTAGCTTTTTCGATGGAAAGACCTGGAAATTGCCTGCATATGCACTTGAAGCAATCCCCATCCTTGTTCAACGCCTTAACAAACTGCTTCATGAGCCCTAGTTTTATGTGCAATGGAGGGAAGATGATTCTATCCCTCGGTACCAAAGGCTCATTGATGACGTTGGCTGTGCCGACTTCGAGACTTTCTCGTTCTGGCCAGTTCTCCCTTCTCCAGTGCTGGATTCTTGCTCTGCTATCCCACAAACAAAGAAAGCAGAGATACTTTGTGTACCCACTTTGCTGACCAAGCAGAAAATTCACCATTTTCAAGTTCACACAAATCAGCCATTTATGAGTGTTGTAATTCAGCTTTTCAAGAACAAATTTGATAGCATCATACTCTTCTTTCATCTTGGTAGAATGGCCAATTGGTACAGGAGCAAACTTATTGCCATTGTGCAAAAGTACAATTTTTAGACTTGCTTTCGAGCTATCTATGAAGAGACGCCAATCTGCTGGGTCATATGATGAGATCCCCATGCAGTTAAGAAGTGCAGAAACGTCATTACAAAAGACCAGGTCGTCTTCTTTAGAAAAGAAACGAAGCAAACTGCCTTCCCTTGTCCTATAGTATGTTACTTTTGTGCCAGAATCAAGAATGTTTTTCTCTTGGAGTCATGATGCAAGAACTTCAGACTGCTCCTTCGACAAACAAAGGTCTCGCACTAGGTCATTAAGTTCAGATTGATTGAAAAGCTGAGGGCCATTTGAGGGTTCTTCATAGTCACTACAGCTATCATCACATGATATTGAAAGATCAGCTGGAATCTCTTCGGTTTCATCGATTTCAGGCAAACTGGTGAAAACAGGCACAGGTAGATCCTCAGAGTGCGCAACAGGACGGATAGCAGAATCCAGGCTCGGATACTGCCAATTTGCTTTCTTGTGCTTGTTAAACCCCGTCATGTCATTGAGAAAGAAGTAGCAGTCATCAAAATGATTGTTGGGCTCTCTCCACACCATTGGTACAGCAAACTTCAACTTCAGCTTACCGTTGGTCCAACCGCGGAGACTTTCTACACAGGTTTTGCACACCATATGTGGGGCCCAAGACTTGTCTTGGTCACCAAGTATCATATCGAAGTATGCTTTGTACGCCCTCTTGACAAAGTCTGTAACATTCCCCTTTTGTTGTGGCATCATATACTGTCCACAGATGTAACAAAAGACATCCGGTTCATATCTGCAACATCTTCAAGAAGAACTCATTTTCTCTCTGGAACTCATTTTCAACTGTGGAATTAAAAAGAAAATTCTTAATTACTGCTTAATTTATACTGCAACTATATTTATGGAACATGTTATTAAGTAATTACAGTATATAATTATATAAAAATTCTCCCTATATAAATAATTATATAAAAATTCTCCCTGAAATACTTCAATATATACATAATCATTATAATGACTCAATAATATCAGAAAATTATTATTTACTGCTTCTATATTGAAGTATTTAAGGGAGAATTTTAGCAGTTTAGGCTTATTTGGGGGCTATCAGTATCTTCTAAACTAGAGCCAATCTGGCAAAACCAATGTTATATTCGTAATCAGCGACCTTCAAAACCCCAGAAAACACTCCTAGATGGTCTGCCAAAGAAAAAAAAATAAAAATTTGTTGACCAGTGTAATTCCTCCTATATAATAATTGTCTAAACGACAAAATACAGGACTTTTGCAAGTTTATCTGCTTTATTCTTACACACGATTTTTAATTCAACAACCAAAATTCTCCCCAGATGAAAAGCACTACCATGGACACGAAAATATCCGTAACTGCAAGCATCTTTACACATATGCTAGTATCTAGACTGCTTCTAAAATTTATCCCAAAACCCTCACATAATTGTCGATATATGGCTAAAAATTTATTCATCTTGATAAAAGTTATGAACTTGATAGACTTACATGAATACGTCAACAATTGTGACAACACCATAAAATGCACCATGGAACACGTATATAATTAAATAAAATTCTGTGATATCACAGCCATATACTATTATAATAAAATATCTACATATTTTTATAATTAGCCGACATATTGTCACACATTCGTCAAATTGAACAGCAACACTATTTCTATCTGAAAACAAAACTATTATTTACATCCATGAATACGAATAAAAGGCGTATTCTGCTACCCCCTAGAAGACACACACTTACCGAGGCTTATACAACGATTCATTTATAATCAATACTCCAGCAAATACATTCGAGAAGCCATAAAACGTAAAAAAAATGTTGACAGAATTCGTCTACTTCAAGACAAGCAAAAAATCTTACGACAACATTACAACGTAATTTACTATACATATTGCTTCATTTGTAACAACTGATAATAGGTTGGAGAAACAATGACACTTTGCAATCATCATATATCTATGGATAAGTATGCCTCTTTTATGTATATGTGCATATGTATATGTCAATGTGTGTGAATGTGCGTGTAAATATACGCGTATATATATTTGTGTATATGTATGTATAGGTATAATTGTGTGTATATATGTAAATGTATATATGTTCATAAACAATATTTGCTACAAGAAAAGCAGCAGGAATTCGCAATGAAACGAACGACCAACAGAATATTTTGCTGTTTGAAAGAGATAGCTTACCTTGAAGACATATATATATATATATATATAAAATCATGTTTATCAGGTGGTTTAACTTGTAGAGTATTTTATTCCGGTCTCCAGATAATGTTGGGTAGTCAGGAGAGGATGCGCACCATTTCAAATTCTACCTTTCTCTGTAGACCAGTATACAGATGAATTTGGGTCGTCATAATTCCGAGGTCAACATCGGTACGGCTAGTTTCGTGTATTAACCCCTTTTACTGAGCTGAGATCCCAGAATTTGAATTACGATTGATTAATTGTTCAATAGACACATAACTGGATGTCCAGTCTTCCATGACGTTCAAAAGTAAGACAGCTGCGTCGCACACGCTTGCGGGTTAAGATGCGCTCGTCTAAAAAAAAAGAAACGAGGAAATTAAACCACTATGAATATATATATGTGTATATATATATATATATACATATATATATATATATATATATATATATATATATGTATGTGTGTGTGTGTTGGTGTTTGCGCGTGTGTGTAAAGTAGGTAAATATGTACAATAAAAATCTGACTAAATAAAATTAAATAAATTATTATGTATATAAAACAAATGAATAATTAAAATAAAAAATAGATATATAATATTAAATAATAATAATAATAATAATAATAATAATAATAATAATAATAATAATAATAATAAACGCATAATTCTGTTTGTCAATGCCAATTTAATGAAAATCCTTTAAGAATGAATGCAAAAATAACCAGACGAGGCAACTGGCGATATTTATTACTTGAGGAAAAAAAAGAGGAATTGCTTTTTATTCTCTTTTGGCAAAGACGGGCAGAATGCTTGTGTATGTGGGCATGTGTGTACTAGAAAGGATTGTCACCCCACCCTCTCCTTACCATCATCCTTTACTGACAATGACCTGGCATTTAATTCAAGACAGGAGCCCAAATAGGGACGTTTAGCACGCTCGTGACAGAAAACTCTTTTAAATACACCTACGAAATGTGAGTTTACGTCCTTTTTTGTTAAAAAAATGTTAAATGTTACTTCGAATTTATTTCAGAAAACAGTCTGTTTCGATATAAACGCATAATTCTGTTTGTCAATGCAAATTTAATGAAAATCCTCTAAAAATTAATGTAAAAATAACCAGAGGGGTGACTGGTGAATTATCCAGTTAAATGTTAGTTCGAAACTATAACAGAAACCAGTCTATATATGTAGAAATTTGCCTCGTCTCTGAACGATAGAAATGAAATACTACCACAGTGACGGGGAAAATTGCCTTCCTCTTTTCCCATCCAACATTTCCAGCGGCTAAGCAGTATGGTGTAAGATAAACCTATCTTCAAACGCACTCTTTAAGAGCATTACTTCTGATTTCCACTAAGTAGAATACTTAATTAATTTAATTTTTTTATTTAAATTTTTATTTTATTTATTTATTATAATTATTTTTCTATTTTATTTTTTTTTATTTAAAACCTTTTTTTGTTCATGCTCCATATGTACGTGTGATAGTGTACGATACCTCTCGTATACATGGGATCTTTACACTATCCCTGTGTCAGAACCGCAGGTAAAATAATTCTGGGCCCGGTCCTGCCATAAACGCCAAAATATGAAAAATGTCAATTACAAATTATCCAAATCATGGGACCCAGAAGAAAGATCTGGGTGTCATGATCGGACCTATCCAGTTACTACCATACGATAGAACAAAGAATTGCGGACCAAGCAAGGCTGATACCCAAGAAAGGTTGGCTCTCTAAACTAGAACTAAAAGAAATTCAACAAAAAATAAATGACGAAAATAAACAAGAAGCATCCCTCAACGAAACCACACGTAGAGAAACCCCACAAGTTGAAGCCTCACAAGTAAAAATAGCAAAGGCCGAGGACCTACAAAGAACGAAGTCTACAAACGTGGACACCGAGAACAATGAAACAGAACTAACAGAGAATGAAGCAAATAAAATAAATAAAATAATACAGCTTATGAATGAGGAAAAAACAAAGCTCCCATCGTTAAGGAACCAAGAGCAGAAGAAATTAAAAACAGAAACCGAGAAGGTTAACAAACTCCTCCCACACATCCCAACAAATACAATCACAGACTTAAACGACCTCATTTACGCAGGCGCCAAAATGGTAAGTATGAATCTCACACCAGAAAAAACAACCGGGGACAAGCGGACCGACAAAACCTGGATGGGAAATAAGACTAGAAACTCAAATACACAAACATAAAAAAGAAACCAAAATGATCAACAGGAAGAAAGCAATGTGGAGAAAACGGAATATTGGAAATGTAACTGGCAGGGAGAGGCTAAATCCAGAAACATGAAGAACTGGATCCAAAAATAAAAGCAAAAGAAGCAAGATTGAGACAATATAGATGTAAATCTGAACAATGTAAACAAAACAGAACATTTGAAACTAATGAACGCCAATTCTACCAAAATGTGAACAGAGGAAAAACAAAAACAGAACAACCAAATCCGACAGATACAAAACTCTACTGGAGTAATATATGGGAAGGGCGAGGAGATCACAATAGAAATGCCGAATGGCTGAAAGACATAAAAGAAGAGTTACAACAAAAAGAGGACAGAGCAGCGAATGAAATCAGCAAGGAAACCCTAAAGAAAACGATATGAAAAGTTGGAAACTGGAAAGCACCAGGACACGACGGGATACATGCATGCTGGTTCAAAAAATCACAACCATCACACGAAAGACTAGCCCAAAACCTGAGAAGATGTATACAGGAAGCAGGCGTGCCAGGCTGGATGACAAAAGGTAGAACTGCACTGCTATAGAAGGACACGGAGAAAGGAACCGTCCTTAGCGTCTATAGGCCAATCACGTGCTTACTATGTGGAAGATACTGACAGCACGACTGAGGGAACAAATCTACTACTCCCTGGATAACCGTTGACTCATCCCTGAGGAACAGAAAGGATGTCAAAAAGGAAAAAGAGGAACACATGACCTGCTATATATAGATCAAAAGATCCTAAAGAGGTAAAAAGGAGGAGAAATAATCTAGCCATTGCATGGATCGACTACAAAAAAGCGTACGACAGGATCCCCCAAGCATGGATAATAGAATGCCTAAAAATGTATAAAATACCAAACGGGATCAGCAATGTAATAGAAAATGCGATGAAAACATAGAGAGTGGAATTGATCGCTGATGGACAACACATAACATAAACTAAATATCTAATAACTGCAGCACAAGATAATTCGATAAGAACCAACAATATCAAAGCAACAATCGATAAAACACAAGAAAACAGCAAATACAGACTATGTGGACAAAGAGAAAAACGATAAATCATATGGTACGTGAATGCAGCAAACTGGCCCAAAAGGAATGCAAACACAGGAATGACCAAGTGGGGAGGGCGGTGCACTTAGAATTGTGCAAACGACTGCATTTTGAGCGTACATACAAATGGTACAAGCTGAAACCCGCAACAGCACTCGAAAACGAGAACCACAAAATCCTATGGGACATGGACATACAGACAGAAAAAACCCATGCAAACAAGAAGACCAGATGTCGTAATAATTAACAAGAAAGAAAATCCTGTCACATCGTAGTCTGTACTGTCCCAGCTGACCACAGGGTGAGTATGAAAGAAAAGGAAAAACGAAGCAAATACACAGAGCTAGCCAGAGAGTTAAAAGGGATTTGGATGATGAAGAAAATTCAAATAGTACCGATAATAGTAGGAGCACTAGGAACAATTCCGAAAAACTTCGAAAAAAGAATTTCAGAAATTGGAATCAGAGGAATAACTGCAAAAGTACAAAGACTAACGATAATGAAAACGACTGAAATATTAAGGAAAACCCTTGAATGCGGAGAATAATAAAAGAAGAGAATATAACGAATAAGCGTTACAGGGAATGAAGAACACCGAAGCTGCATATCTACAAGTTCTACACCCACATAATTTACCCCCCCCATAGTTTGCCCACCGCTCCTCCCAATAAAAAAGTGACACCAAACAGCTGAGAAGTGCCAAGAGAGCGCCAGCCAGACCTCGGTTGGACAAGCGCAAAGAGAACTGGGACTTTGGGGAGGCTTAGTGCCACTCAAATTCCAGTATAAACCAGTGGCCACTGCCTGCGAGACATCAATGGTAAGAAGCTGTTGCGATTATGCAAATTCATTTGCAAATGCTATCAAAGGAGGTGGAGAGAACTGTACGTCTGGGGAGACTTGTTGTCACTCAGCCTCCAGAGAAAACCACAGGTTTTATGTCACCCACTGACCCAATTGCTTGGATATCCTCGGCATTGTAATTTGCGTCTAATCTTGATTTTCCGACGTCTTATCAATCATAAGAGAGTACTGCGTATGAGTCTTAGATGAGTAGCACATCCGATTTTCTTCCGGCGAATGTTTATTCGTTTTCGCGAATCAGATTTCAGCTTACACATGCATATAAATTCCTAGATTGGTTTTTCTTACTCCTTATCCGTTGTCCTTTTTTTGTCGTTTTTCAATAGTTCAATTTTAATCCATCGTCCTCCGTACCTTTCGGCTGTTATTGAGGGCATTGTCTTGTTTGTTTGTTTTTTTTTGCGTAGCGTATGTGTTATGAACTCTTGATTGATAGCTTGTCGGATCCATTTGGTCTTTCCCAACGTCACCAGTCTTTTCAGGTGTCTCTGGTCTATTCCCAGCAGCCATTCAATCTATTCCTGAAAGTCAACATACTAGCCATGTCTCTATAGAACAATATTTGCTACCAGAACACTAGCAGACACTCATAATGAAGCGAACATTTAACAAATACATCTATGTATCTATATATATGCATATATATATATATATATATATATATATATATATATATATATATATATATATGTATGCGTGTGTGTACGTGTGTGTGTGTGTATACTGTGTACAATGTTCAATCACACATCATCGGACTTGAACCTAATGGACCATCTTTGAGGCATCCCAAAAAGAGAAGGTGGAGGTGCGCAATGTCTCAAATATCAACCAGCTCAACGATATGATAATTAAAGAGTGGAAGAGCCTTCCAGTGGTTTCGTATGAAGCTCTGGTGAACTCCATATCCAGGAGAGTAAAGGCTGTTTTGGTAATGATGGTGGCCACACAAAATATTGAGAGTTGACCTGTTGTATGTTAATATTGATAACTTTTCGTAAGGGGTGTATTCACTTTTGTTGCCAGGGATTTAGCTTTTGATGACTATATTTTGAGTTATTTTGAGGGGGAAATAAATTAACTATCTTATATATGCTGCAGACAGACTACTTTTCATTGTGTCAAAAATGATTTTTACAGTGGTGTCTCATGAAGAGATATACTTAAATATTTGAAGAAATGTGAGAGGTGTACTCACTTTGGTGATATACTGTATATCAATGAATTAAGTAAGAAATCACATATATGTCCTTATGGTTATGTTTGTAGTAACTTTAATGGGTATATGGGCCTATTAATAAGTAGGTCTGTGACAATCATATATTCTTTTCATTGTTTTGACTCTTGAGTAAATATGTCTTTATATCTAATGTTTTATATAGACGGATGTGGTTCCCGATTGATTAAGTGCATCTAAATGTATCGGATATATAACCAAGAGTCAAAAGAATGAAACGAATTCGTTGTCACAGCCTTATTAGTAAGCATTAAATAAATGTGGTGTACTAATAGTTATATGTCTCCCTATACGATGATGTTTGTGTACTTATTGTGGCAAAGTATATATAGGTTTTACAGTTTATTTAAAGCGTAGCTTCCAAAGTGCTACCAGTTTATAGCCGAACTTTTACATTTAATAATGTACCCGGTCTTTAAAACTAAGTATTTAATTTTTCTCCCCTAAACATATGTAACATTGTTAAGTTATGTATTTATCTTACTTAGAATTGTCCATTCGATTGAAGGTGTTTTGTTTGCCTCGATTAGGCTCAAGTAGTATACCGACAGGAAGGTGTCGGTAGTATATGCTTTATTATTCATTGATTGTTTGTGGCTATAGAATCTGTTTTTAAAGGTCATTTAAGTGCTAATTATGCAAACTTTTTCTCTTTCCGGGTTTTCGACGGTACATATTCTAACCCGGTATTTGAGGCAATTATTTCTTAGTTGTCGTGCGGTAGATCTTTGACAGTTGCAGGTCTTTCTATTATCATTATTATTAGAGTCCATCGATGGATTGTTCTTCTTTAATATTTTAGTATTGTGCTTTTTTATAATTCTTTCTTGCTTTTCAGTACAGCTGTAGCTAAGTGTTAGGGTATTTTTATTAAAGATTTTATATAGTGTACTGTTGTGTTTATTTCCAAGTTTCCTGTTTAACATTAAGTTGAAGGGGGGTGTGAACCAAATTATTTTTCTTGTCTCGATTACTAGCGAGGATACCCGGCGTTGGCCGTTTGTTTGCAGGTGTGTGTTGCGCACAAAAAAGTGTTAGTAGGCAGGAAGGCTCGAATCCGTGATGCGAAGGCGGAAAAAAAAGTGGAAGAAAAGCTGTGATATTACCGCTATATTAAGAGATGAGAGGAAGTGAAAAGCATGCAAATTTAACGATTAAAAAGTTGTCTTGGAGAAATGAGTTCACGCAAGCGCGGAAATGAAGGTTGGCTGCGGGCTAGTTTCTGCCATATTTTGCTTCCCCATAATGTTAGGGAAAACCAGCTCTCTCGAAAAATGCGGAGCTCTTCAAATGAATCGCAATTGTTTTATATGAAGGGGTTTCCCCATATTGATCAAAACTAATTGCTTTCAAGACGTTCCTAGTAGGAAAGCCAGCCGCCCTACATTTTTTCCTCCATTAAAATATTACTGTAACAATTTAATAAATATTTAGAATGCGACATCTGTGACATGTACGTACAAAGAATTCATGTGAACATTCGATAATAAATATCGCTTAGATTAATATGAAAACATGAACCAAATTAAAATAATAACACGTTTTTATTCCTGGCATATTATTGTTAATTCTTGAAATAGACTGTTGACATTAAATTGAAACGAACACATTAAAAAAAAATACATTTTAAAAATAAATTAATTAAAAATCGGACAGATTAAAAAATGAAACAGTTCCATTTTTTAAATTTAAATTTTCAAACAGAGCTAATAGAAATCTGCCTGATGTTCGTGATCAATATCAACTGATATCTACCGACGCATATTAATTTTTAAACCAATTTTTATTGCGTCAAAATATTGTATGTAATCTAAACTTAGTATTTGTACAAACTTTAATATTTCAAGATTAATGTAATCTACACCAAATATTTTATCTTTTCATATTTTTTTCTTAAAATCAAGTTTATCTTTTAGTATGGACCCAAAGACAATTAAACAAATTAACGTTTTTGTGGTCGATGTAACTCATTTCGTTTTCTTTCACATGAATTACAAAATATATTTCAGGTACATTACTAATAAAGTCCCTAAAGTTTGTGTTAATGAAATCAATATAACTTGAAGAAAAAAAGAATTGTTTATTCAATATTATCACCAAAAATACAATAATTGCTAAAGATATTTAATTTGATTTCATAAACACTTCTCGCGAAAATTACAAATGTAATATTATACTGTCCTTGTACACCTGTATGCTTCTGTTTTATTTTTGCACACAAAATTTTGCTTCATATGTGTAGGGGAAATGTGACCTTGCCCTACAACAGAATACTGGCCATTCCAAATTGTATATTTTTAGTGAGTTATCGGGGTCGCTAATAAAGAAACTGATATTTAAAACCATCGCAAATTTACCGTTTACATGGTATTAACCACATTAATCTGGGACTATTTTCCGCCATTTCACCGCTTTCGGTTACGGGACATGCGTGTGCATTGTCCTATTTTCTTTCAGGCAAGCTCCTCTTTACCTTTCGCGCATTGATATCTTAATCATTTGGGGGCAATATGAAACAAACCAATTCATGTAATTAGAAAAGAAAACAATTTATGCATTTTATTCAATTTTTACGATTTCTTTACTAAAATATCACTATGCTTAATTATTTAGTTATTATTTATAATCAATCCTTAATATAGGAAGAGAAGGTTGTCTAACTATTATGTACTTTGCTTAACAATTTAATTAAAAAATCGAGTTCAGCTGGAATATGACGATTTCTGTAGGTTTTTGGCCTGATGAAAATGAATATCCCATTTAAAACTGGATCAGACAATTTATAAAATTAGCCGGCGTATATGTCATAATTTTGGGGGAAAATGATTGGCGGCCATTTTAAGGGAGCAATAAATCTAATTTATTCTTGGTCTAATAACACGACAGATAAGTAACAAAGAAGTTTTTTTTCCGATCAGAGAAATATTTGAAAACTCAAACATTGATTCTATCAACGTATATTAATATACATTTGTAAAAACATTTATTCAAACGAGTGCGCAAGAAAATGTAACTTACATAGAAGGATTTTGTAATAAAAGCAATATTGGGCTTTTATGAAGTAATTTTTTTCGAACAAGTAAATTATTTAAATGAAACATTTTTCGAATAAAGATAACATTGATGAGTCATCAAAAAGCACGAGTTATCCTCCCTGCCTTTGACCGAGAAGCGCCACCTAGCGACAGTTTATGAAACGCACAAAAAATGTTGGCCGCTATCTATATATGGCAGACGTGCCAAATTATTTATTTATTACTATGTTTTTTTTAGGTAAAATTGGTAATTCTTTGTTTACAAAGCAATTCGGCGGAATTGACATCAGATGAATTTTTAGGTATGGATGACCAAAAATGTATATACTCTACTGTTCTCATACAAATATAAAATAGCAGTTTCATTCAAGCAGTCTATTTTTAACTTTTGTAACACAATTATAACCGTTAGAACTGTTCTCTTCTTAACAAGATTTTTTTAAACAATTTTTATTAAATTTTCATTTATTTTGTGAACGCTTCTAAAACAAATAGTAAACTGAAATGATACTTTCCATGTATATATATATATATATATATATATATATATATATATATATATATATATATATGGACCAACTATTAAAGAGAGTTCAGAAAACATACAGTTTAGAAATATTAAATAAAAATGATTTATAAACATTTTTATGATAAAGATTATATTTTGCTTATAAAAGTTCAAGCCAAGGCTTTTTGAATGAAACTTTTATTTATGAATTTGCAGTTAAAATATATTATATACGGTTTTGGTCATCTGTGCCTAGAATTTTGTCTGACGTCACTTCCGTCGAATAACTTTGTAAAAAAAGAAGTGCAATTCTTAACAAAAGGCTTCTTTTAATGGTTGCTCAGTTATGCTCAAATTATATTTTTAACACCACTTTAAAATATGCCAATACATTTTTTTCGATTGCATGCGATATTTACTTATTCATATTGCACTGTAACATTATTACTGTAAAAGAACATTTATGTAAAATAATTTGTGTTTGTATCATTGCAGTTTGAACAATCCTTGCCGACGTGACAAGAAGCAAACAATACACAAAGATATAAGTATTAGGATTATATCTCGAACACTTACTTTTAAATCTTTTATTTTTTATTTTTTGACTTTATTGTTTTGTTCCTTTTGACTCGGTTGAGTCATTTTATGCTATAATCACCTTCGCTGTTTTTTTTAATAATATTGTTTGATCATAATTTTTTTATATTTTAAATATTATCTGATTAATTTAATTAAATTTGAATGAATATTATTTAACAGATTTTGCTGGTTTTTATATTAAAATTTATATTTTCTAATAAGCCTTTTTAAAAATAATAAAAAATACATAGAAAATCATCATCATCATCATCATCATCATCATCATCATCATCATCATGCACAAGCACATAAAAAGCGATCAGGAGGAAGTAATAAAATTCGACAAGCTCCTTTACTTGCTAACAGAATTCGAAATGCTAACCTAAGAGAAACTCAATATACACCAGATAGACAATCACGTTTGCGTGCTACCAGTAATCGAATGACTGCAATGAGACAACATGTGAGTGAAGACGAAAGAGAAACATGTTCATTTTCAAACACAAATCGACTTGTTAGAATGAGACAAAATGAACGTGAAGTCGAAAGGCAGATCGTTTAGTTGCTAATTGGACTCGTCCGGCTACAATGAGAGATACTGAAAGTAAAGACGAAGAACGAACACGATTACTTGCAACAGTGACCGAATTGCTACAATGAGAGAAAATCAGATTAAAGATGGAAGATAAACGCGTTTACTTGCTGGTCGGATGGCAAGAGTAATATCACAAGACACACGAAAGACAACATAGGAGAATTGTTGATCAACTATACTGCTCAAGCAAAGCCTATCTAACAGGTTCAAGACGTATTAATTGGCTGCAGGGAGCATTCTCATATGATCACAAAAACATTATAGCTGTTACCCCATGTAATAATTGGAGAAATGGATAAAATTGTGAACATTGTTGTGCTAAGAAGGGACCTGTTGAAACGTCTATTCTATATTGCTTAGGAGGCAAAATCTATATATCAAAAATTCGAAATCCTCCAGAGGTTTTGAGAAATCTACTCACACATAAAACACCAAAAGCTAAACACTTCAGACAAAATTTTCTGAAATACAATTCAGCTTTTTTAAATTACATCTTTTGGAGCTGCTAGGGATGTTACACACTTTGGATTATTTACTACTTTTCAAATTTAAGGCAAACGTTATCATTAGATAGGTGATCTGAATTCCCTACCTGAACATTCTCATGAATTTGTGCAGGTTTACCCCCATGTTGCAATCAAACTGAAGTACATCAAAGATGCACAAATGTTCAAGATGAATTGGTTTTTGACATTGCCGCAAAAATCCTAAATATGATCAGATTTTGAAATATTGACTAGACTACATGCAACAGATTCAAAACCATAAAACCATAATCAGAGCAGACAAACAACATAGGATCATAGATATTTTTTTTTATAATTTTTTGCTATTGCAAAGAAACAGATCTTGATACTTGTTGATCAATAACATCTAAAAGTGTTTATTATCATTTTATGGTGCAAGGTGAATATACTCATTTCTTATTTTTAACAGATGTGACTAACCATTTCATGGTGGTCATGTATGAAAAAGTAGAAACGGAATGATTAGGTATCATACGAAAAAAAATAAAGATGGAAAAATATATACACTTGTGAGATGCTTTACGATGGTGACCATATAAATATTGGACAGCTGATTATCTTGCCGTCAAGCTATAAAAGTTGACCACAATATATGCCTCACTGGACTCAGGATGCAATGCCTCATATAAGAAAATTCGGACGAGCCGATCATTTCATCACATTCACTTTAATCCAAATTGGACTAAAAGTAAAAAAACATGAACTTTTTTTTTCATCAAACTGCCAGAGATCACCAGAATTTTATTGCTCGCGTATTCCATGAAAAGTTAAAGACTAGTCTGGCATCTACAAAACAAAAAGAATCTTTGGTGAACTTATGCTTGCATGACAACACTTGAATGGCAAAATAGAGGACTTCCTTACTCTCACCTTTTGATTTAGTGCAAAGTAAACAGTAGAGGAGATGTTAAAGATGAACTAATTTCTACCGTCGCTGCCTAATGGCACTGTGGATTCAAAACTATTTGAAACAGTCATAACCAAAGTAATTCGTTGTCCATGTGGAGTAATCAATCCAGCCTAACAATGTATGCAGGATCCTAAATGTTTCAAAAGATATCCAAAAGCTTTGATTACAAAAACACAGAGTGACGATAGTGAATATCTTCTTTATCGCAGGCGTGCACCAGAAAATTTAGGTCATTCAACTACTTTAGTTATTCGAGAACAAGTAATATCTGTGGACAATCTAATAATAAAAGTCCTCAAATACATAACAAAATATAACAACTTTTACTATTGGTGAATATGTTTAAAGAGAGGAAATTAAAGATTATCAGACAGCTCGATACATTCCATAAAATGAAATAATATGAAGGGTCTTTAGATTTAAAATATATGAACGATTTCCTACATTACTAATTTTAGCAGTACATCTTGAAAATTGACAAAGAGTTTATTTCAGTCAGCAAACAGACAATAATTTAGCACAGGCCCCACCAGAAACTAATTTAACTGCATTTCTCATGCTGTGCCATGGAGATGATTGTGTAAAACCTCTTATGCATGTAGACATTTCTACTCATTATGCATGGAGTAAGTAATTGGGTTCGTCGTAAGTAGGGATAAATTGTTCCAGGACTTGGCACTAAAGCATCTGATAATGAAAAAGGCTGTGCTTATATTGTACACCCAATAATAGGAAGTGATTTTACTTACGACTGCTTCTCCACATAGTTCGTAGACCGACATCATTTGAGGATCTCCGTTATTTTCAAGGTGTACTGTGTAGACCTTACCAAGAAGCATATCTATTCCGCTGACTTTTGAAACTGGAGAGAAACCGTAAAAAAGCATCAGTTTCACAAGTAGCTGATCAGACGAGACAGCTGTTTGTGATTATGTTCACAGCCTGTGAGACTGATCAATTAAGCTTGCCCTGGGAGAAATTCACAACTTATATGTTCGAATATTTTCTTCATCAAACCCGACAAAATGAAAATATGACAATTGCATTTCCACCTGAAATTTTTAACCTGTTTTTCGCTGACACATTATGTCGAGTTCATGCACTTAATCATGCACCTACTAATTATTAAATGCTTGTGCCCAATTAAATAATGTAAATTTCAGAATACTCCAGGAGACTTCTTATGATTATCAAACATGCGGTCAACTTATCAAAGAAAATAAATCATAAGTCATTGTGAGTGACCAGAGAAATATTTACCATAGCGTCTTAGATATCGTTAATAATGATAAATTATTCTTTATGCTCCGAGTGGAACTGGAAATTCCTTTATATTAAACTTCCTGCTAGCAAAAGTTAGCCTCAGAAAGAATATTAGCATCAAGTGGCATTGCAGCCAAACTTTTGGATGGTAATAGAACTGCTCACTATGTTTTTTCTGCCACTTAACCTAACGCGACACGAAAAATCTTTGTGTAACAGAAAAGTTTCAGCAAAGTTAAAACCGAAAATCTGTAAATTAAAAATTTTGGATGAGCAGCACTGACCCAGAAAAAGCCATGGAAGCATTAGACTTTACATTACAGAATTTAAAAGACAATACAAACATAATGGGAGGTGTGACTGTGCTGGTAACTTCAGACAACCCTTCTAATTGATACTCCGATCAACTAGAGATAATCAGATGAATGTAAGTATGAACAAATCCTGTTTATAGCATTACATTAAGATAATAAATCTCACTTCTTATGTGTGAGTGCATTTACATGCTGATTATGCTGTTTATGAATTTGCTACTCAGCTCTTACAAGTGGGGACTAGACTCCTGGAAAACGATTCCTCCACCTAAATTCAATTATCCTTTAACAACTAAATAAGAAGAACCAAATGAAAGAAAGAGTATTTACCAGATCTGCATAATCGGCGTACTGATATTGAATGATTCTGTAATCGAGCACCAAAATATGACCCTTTGAATAGAACCAATCAATATCAGACTTTTAAATATAATATCTGGAGAAACCAAATTATATAATTCTGTTAATACTGTCTGCTCACGGGAAGAGCTTGTAAAGTATTCGACGTAGTTCCTTAATAGTCTTGAACCATCAGGGATACCGCAATATTCTCTGTTATTGAAGCTTGGGGCACAAATGCTGCTCCGTAATCTTGATCCACCCAAACTCTGCAATGGAACCAGGCTCACCATGAAAAGTATGATACTCTATATCTTGAAAGCAACAATCATATCAGGAAAATATGCAGGAATCAACTGTATCATCCCAAGAACAACAGACTTGCCATTTGAATTTGAACGCGTGCAATTTCCTGCAGAAAAAAGCTTTGATATGAATATTAACAGATCACAAGAACAGCCACTTAACGTTGTCGGAATCTATCTAACCCAGTCTTCTCACATGGACAGCTCTATGTCGGTCTTTATAAAGTTGAAAACCCTGATCGTCTCTTCATCCTGGCACCAGATGGAAAACCAATGACATCGTCTACTCTGAGACATTAATTTCAAAATCTAACTTGATACACAGATTTATTAAAAAATTCTCATTCCACCAAACTTTTCAGACGGTCAAATTTTACAAGACTTAACAATTGCTTGATTCACTATGCCAGCATTTGTGTTTAGATTTTTTAAAAATCTATTGGACTACATTACTAAACTTACAAGAGTGGATGACTTTTGATTAACAAGTCCTTCACTACCTTATTGTCCTTAGATTATTTTTATTTGATTAACTAATTCAATACATGAGTTTCAATATTCTATTAACTTAGATAATTTGAAATTAAATTTGTTTTTGCTTTTTTTCAAATTTTTACCAATTCGCACTGATTCATTTCTCCATGGCTTTCGGTTTCTAATAAACCTGATTTAATTAACAGGCAGCAAGACCATTGCCCTGAATCCACGTAAATTCCTATTAATGGTTTAAGACGACAGTAGATGGTAAGTTTCATAATTACACGCTAATATGTTTCTCTTCAATAAGGTAAGGGGCTGAATTAAAACAACCTTTAAAAACAATGATGAAAAAATTTCCAGAAGTGTTTCGTACCTATCTCCATGTTTTGATTTTTTGGTTATAATATTACAGCATTTGCAAATGAATTCATTTAATAATTATGTTCTGTTTTAGTTTTTAATTGTTTGTAAGATTGTTTTTCTTTTTTAATTAAGAAAATTTACTTTTCCTGTTTTAAATGCAAAAAATCACAATTATAAACAACATGACACACAGTCCAGTGGCATTTTCATCAGCTCAGCATTTTTAGGCCACGATAGGAAATTTTTATGACCATTTAATTTTTTATTATCTCAGAGAAGTTTCATTTTTTCTATTTATAAAGTTAATGCTCTGAATTTACATTTATTTATTAATTATTTTTCTCTTAAAGTTTTTTCCTTTAATGAGTCTTAATTACTTTTTCTAGTTTTTAATGAAAGCTAGTAACATTATCACCATCAGAACAGAGTTCGCCGTAATTCTTATCGGATCACCGTTTTAAGACCACGATAAAATTTTTTTTATTGTAATTTTAGTTTCTATTAAGACAGAGAACAATGTGTCTTTTTCTCGATTTAAAAAGTTTATGCTTTGAACTTACATTGATCTTTAGTTATTTTTTGTCATGTTTTTTTCTTCTTAATGATGATTTTTCTAATTTTCTAATTTTAAACGCAAGCCCGACACATTATCAGATTTAAAACACAGAGTCCACCAAAATTCTTATCAGCACGACTTTTGAGGTCACGATAAAAAAAAAATTAATGATAATTTTTGTTTCTATTATATTATTAACAATAAGTAATTTTTCTATTTAAAAAGCAAATGCTTTGAAATTAAATTTATTTATTAGTTATTTTTTGTCATGAGTTTTTCTTTCTAATGGCGCTTATTTACTTTTTCAGTTTTAAATGAAAGCCAGTAACATTATGAAAAGCACAACGTGTTTGCTGTTACGATCACCGCCAAACCGGAAGTGACATGGGGTTAAATTAAAGCTAAGCAATCGAAAAGAGGGGATTACTTTCGAAAATATTGGAGAAAAAAGCGACCCCTCCCTGTAGAAAACTGCCCAGTTGAGGGTGAAGATATTAATGTTTTTACAGAATTTTTCGGTATTTTTCGTCTCCATGGTCAGGCTTCAAAACGATACTGATCTTGTAAATATCTGTCATCTCTGTCGAAAGTTTTAGGCACACATGCAAACATGCAAACATACATTTATATATTGATGGCTCAAATTTTCAACCCAAACCGATGAAAAGCTTGCCCTATCTCTGAATACGCTTTATGTAAAATTTCAAATGTTTAGACCAGAAATTGTCTGGGTAATTTACTAGAGACCGCAGAGGTCAATCTTTTTTTAATTTAATCCCTATTATGCCCTCTTAACATTTATTGTTTTGGGTTCAAATCAGGTTTTTAAGTTAGATACATGTCCAAGGAACCTATATCTAAAATTTTAATTGTTTATACCAAAAATTGGCGGAGGAGTTTAGTAGAGTTCTCAGCGGTCAAATCGTTGAACTTTGGCACCTTAACAGTCAAATTTCTGGCTGAAAACGAATTACGCAGATTTTCCCAAATCTCCATACCTTTTATATTAAATTGTTGAGTCTGTAGACTGAAAATAGACAGAGTTATTGTGTAGGGAAATATACACAGACAGACACACACAGACAGATAGACGGACACTTTCACTTTTATAAATATATAGATAGACATGTAGTTTTTTATTCCTTATATATTTCCTTTGCAATATTAGACAACCTCAATATTTTAGGATATTGAGAGATAGATAAATAAGTTCAATGCATCTATTTGACTATTTTTTTCATGTTTCTGGCCTCACTAAATCATCTGAAAACATAAACTCTGGTGCGATAAATCAGTTAAAATGCAGTAGTTGCAAATATGTACTAAATACTCTAGATAGAGCATATATCTGATAATTTCATGATGTAGAAAGTGGTCTGCTCGAGGTTAAGTAAAATTATTTGAAATTTGTGTTGTACATTAATAATGGAAAACTTATTTTATACACGTACTCTAAATTATCTGTGTTAGGGACGTACACTTATTTCGTGTGTGGTGTTAGTATTTGAATAATTCACGAGGAAGAACACAGTAACAGTTTAATAAATATGTATTAACGAAAATACATGAAAATGTAAACCGAGCAATATCTCTGCTCAACTGCTGGACTTGCGTGTGACGACGATACTATCTGCGTGTCCGTCCCTGACTGACTTTTTAAAACTGTTATCGTTACACGGAAGTGACGTCATCGACGGAAAATATGTCATGGAATAGTTAATTATTCAAGGCAGTAGAGTTGCGCCCCTAACACCGTCTCCCAGCCTTTCTCTGTAAAGATGGTTATACTCCTTTCGTTTAGGATCAATCATTAGTGGATCAGTGACCTTTCTTTTCCGAACCGACCATTGTTTTTCAGGGGTTGTTTCAAGAGGTTCGAGATCCAATGTCTCGAAAATAACGTCGATCGGTTCATCCTCCAACGGTGGTGTATTTCTGGTGGCATCTACGCGACATCTTAAATCGTTTTGGTTACGTTTATGAGTATGCTTTGTGTCTCGCACGATGTATACCAAATCACCGACTCTCTCACATTCCGGAATGAGATGCTATTTTTATAACTTTTGCAGAAAACTCTCATCTGGCATAAAACGATTACAGGATACACAAGTAGTCACTTTTGGTCTTGATTGTTTTTTGTAAGGCTTTATCAAAAACAGATCTCACCTCCCATGCAAACATAGTATCTGCCAGTGAGGCCGCTGTTGGGTGTTAAGATTAGAGGTGATCCTATGTACGTGTAAGAATTGTTGGAAGGCTTAATCTGTTGGGGTAACTTGAGCCTTCTACAGTGCTACATTTAGAGTGTTCACAAAGCGTTCCGCTTATTCATTCGGTATAGGGTGATATTAGAGAGTGGACATGTCTTCCATTTGGAATGTGTTGCAAAAGCATTTGTAACTCTGAGTTCCATTGTCGATCACGTTGCAGTCTACTACACCGAAACGAGCAAACAGTTCATGTAGAAAATTAATTGTTGTCCAAGTTGTTGGTCTTTTACACCTTAATACTTGAGGCCATATATTGTATCTATCGACTAAGATATAAAAAAAATAGTGGTCGTTGAGCGATCGTGCGAATTCGATATGAATTCTAGACCACGGTTTTTGGCCGGAGTTTGAATGTAATGGGTGGTACTTTTGCAGCGAACGCGCAGGCTTTGCAAGAGTCTATTTTCTTAAGGATGCATTTGTCCATGCAAGAACAATAAACGTAGCTTTTCATTAAGCTCTTAATTCGATTTTTTCCAAGGTGTAATTTTTGAAGAATTCGTTTCAGATGACTTTTTGGAATCACCATTCTTTCACCATAAATAAAACCTTGTCGCAACATGAGAAGATTCAGGAACGATCGCTTCATGGCGATTTGGTTTTTGATGTCGCAGATAAAGTCATCCTTATCTGCTTCTATTTTAATTTTAGGTACGAATACCGGAACTCTATAATTGTGTTGCTTATCGTTGTTTTTTAGCAGTAAGTACAGAGAGCAGCAATGATGGGATCCTCAAAAGGTGACCTTTCCATAAGTATTAGTCTAAATAGGCTATCAGCATAGCTAATTTGTTTTGATGACGAGTACTTTAATGTAGAAATATAATTCAGTAAGATTGTACCCTATCTCAGCAGTATATTTGCACAATATGTCGGAAAAACTTTTTTCGATCTGCAGATCGTAAAAAAATAGCTTACAGTCAGTTTGCAACGTAAATTTTCTGGCATGTTAGAATTTTTGAAATTTCTGTATGGTGAATATGATGATTAGTGCCTCCTTATTCTTCTGTGAGTATTATCTCTCGGTTGATTGTAGTATTCTGTATGCATGGGTGATAGATTTTGGTATCTCGGGCATTATATGAAGTATACAAGCTCCAACATAATATGATTTATTATTATTATTATTATTATTATTATTATTATTATTATTATTTACAGCTATAGATCATAGTGTGTAAGAAAAGATCCAATGTTTAAGTATCCTGGATTTCGTTAAACGCCGTTTAACATTGAACCATCCAATTCTAGTTTTCATTCTTAAGTAATTCGTTCAGTGGGGAGCGCAAGTCATGCATGTTTTTGTGAAGACTTGGTAGTAGTTAGCCAGTCCCAGAAAACTTTGGAGTGCTTGCACATTGTCGTGGGTAGGCATTATCTTTATAGCTTTTACCCTCTCAGAGTCAGGGTGTCTACCAGCTTTATCAATTATGTGACCTAGGTATTTTATCTCATTCATGAGGAAGTCACACTTAGATGCTACCTTGACTTCAAAAATATCCACTCAAAATTGTAGAGTCCCCTATGCGTATTGATGCAGGGGAGTTTAGAACACTCCTCCGCGACGGGGATCTGTAAGTACCCGTTGCTTTAATCCACCTTATAAAATATCTTACCATCGTTTAGTTTGGTACATACCTCTTCTGCAGTGGGGAAGGGATAGTGGTAATTTTGAGACTGCACTCAGGCCCGTGTTGAAATCTGCACAGACAGGAATCTGATTGGCCTTTTCGGCTATATATATGGTAAGGGCTGCCCAATCGCTGATGCGCACATTCGATAGTGTTCTGGCCATTTGTAGCGGATCCTATTCTAATCGATATGTTCAGCTGCTGCTAACGAGTATTTCGTTTCTTTTTGAAAAAAAGGTAGAGCGTTTTCTTCAGTTCGAATCTTGGTACATCTTCAGAGACCCGATGAAAAAACTTCTGGAAATTTTTCATTAACCCGTCCTTCAGTCGTTGTGCCCCGTAGAGGAGTCTTCCACCTTATGGAATAATCTATTTAAATTTCATTCAGAAAAAAACTTATACGGCATAAATATTTTTAATACACTAGTTCCCGTCGGACCACCGAAGTTAAGTAACAACTGAGCCTGGCCAGTTCCATATCGATGACCATTTGAAACTTCCAGGTACTATATGTGCTCTTTGTTTATCTCGGCATTCTTTCCCATTGTACTGGACTTGCCCTTGCTACTGAATAAGCAGTACCGATTCAGGTGATGTGTGGTTGGTGATTGGGCAACCCTTGCCACACACTGACACGCGAAGCTGCACCTACATATCATTTGTCTTTCGAGGCTGAACGGAGGTATTCAGAATTTTTTTTCAAAATGGAAATTTATAGTTTGAACAAAGAATACAACTCAAAGTTTTTCATTAACCCGTGAATTTTGGATGTATGCTCATATCCTCAGAGGAAAAGTACATTAGCAAATAGTTGGTCTAATTCTGAATAATTTATATGTATATACATATATAAATATACTTATATATATATATATATACATATATATATATAATTCTAAATAATTTTGCTAAATATACATATAAAATTTTAAATAATTTTGCTGTACATATATATATTTATATATATATATATATATTATGCTCTGGTAGAAGATCTGCTGTTGCTCAGGATTGAAGAAGGATAAAGAATTGTTTCACACTACAAAAGAGTAAACAACACACTTTATTATTGACCATAAAAATTTATATATATATATATATATATATATATATATATATATGTATATATGTGTGTGTGTGCGTGTGCTTCGTGTGCGTGTGTGTGCAGTTGAGTGTGATTATGCATAGGTATACATGCATTTGTATGGGATTTCGACCGTAATTCTTTTTGTTTCTTTTCTTTTTATTGGTTGCACCATGTAAGTCTGTAAGCGTCAGCCGACCACTTCTTCCTCAAATTCCCCATGATCAACTAAAACATTCACAAAACCCGCAAATCTTTCAAATAAATTTATTTCTATCAAAAAGATTATTAGACCAAATTCTTGAAAAAAACTTTAAAAAATACTTTTGTTTCATCCTCTTTAACTCTGCACATAATCCCATCAAACCGTATCAAGTAAGCTAATCATCCCCTAAATACTAATTTTACAAGGGAGTTTTTATGACAATCAGACTATCATCGTAACTTACTCCAATACCATCTCTCACACTTGAATGAACTCAATCTAGTGAGTGCAAACTTTTTCTACTTATTCGCTTTCCTTTTGCTGAATCTCATGGACTGGACTTTTATGTCTCTGTCTATTCACATAGATATTAATTTTGCCGACCATTTAAAAATTCTAATAAGTTTCACTCCGACTTTTTTAAATGGAGAGTAAAGAAAGCACTGTGGGTGTGTTATCGGCAGCTCCAGTAACTTTCACTTCTCCTTATTTGTCCCTCATTCCTCATTTCCAATGAGTGAATTTTTAAACAAAGGTCGAAGAAAAAGCTGCTTCCCAGGTCGGAAGTACTTTGTGAACAGTAGCCTGAGATATCGGAGATTTTCTGATTGTATGTCTATCCTTGTGGTCATGTCACTAGTAAGGGTGCTTGAGGTAAAGTTTCATCTAGGCTGACGTTATCCGCCTAATAGTAAGGGATCCGAACCATGGATTAACCACAAGGAGGCTATCCTATCAGCAGGTGAAAAATACTGAGGCTGCTCTATTGCCATTTGGTGAAGGGATTCTCGAATATGCAGTAGTTTCTGGTGAGGCATCTCGATGCCATACTAGTGGGTAATTGTTACATATTTACCCTCTCATGTGCTATAAAACATTCTTGTCTTTTTCTCTCTTACTTTTACTCTCTGTCCTGCTCTAACCAAGTCCGTCGAGCTGTTCCAGAAATCCCAAAACCTCAACATTAAATATCTCCAGAAAAAAAAAAACACGAAATATCCTCCAACGTAAACCCTACTGCCATGTCTCCTTCTCCAACATTAGGGGTCTACGTTCAAACCTTCCAGAGGGTGAAACCCAATTACAGGAGACAAACCTGGGCATTTTCTTCCTAAGCGAAACTGGCATAGATGAGTTCATAATTAAAGGATACTCTGACTTAACATCGAAATCTGACCCCCAAGGTCACCGTGGGCATAAAATATGTGCCTACATTAAAGATGGCTTTCCGTGTGGTAGGGATATCTGCAGAGAATAATACCCTAATCTACCTTATATGTGTTCCAGGTTGCACTAGCTTAAGCCACCGCATTTATATTTGCTCTCTATCGCCCTAACACTAGCGGAGTTAAGATCTTTAATAGTATATCTGTGAAAAATGACCACATCCTGTCTGCTCATCCTTCGGCTAATATCCACATTTATGGTGACTTCAATGTTTACAATGTGGAATGGCTGACCCACTCAAATAAGACAGATGATGGGGGGAGGCTCTTTCATGATTTCGCCATTGCCTATGACCTCACTCAGATTGTTCAAGAACCAACCCCTGTGCCCTATACTACCGGTCAGTATGCAAGCCTTCTAGAACTTATTCTCACAACTTCCCCTGAGCTATGTTCATGTTCCGTTCTATCTCCTCTGGGATTCTCCGAGCACTCCGTTGTAGCAGTAAAGATAAAAATGAAATGAAATAAGTCTTCAGGCGTACCCCTCCACCGTACTATATATTGGTACTCTATGGCTGACTGGGATAGCTTCTGCACATTTATATCTGCTCTTTTTCTGCATTCCATGTTTAAAAAGGATGTGTCCTCTATAGTATCAGACCTGACCGAATGGATAATTGTAGGCATGGGCCGATTCATAACATGCAAAATATTCCAACAAAACCCTAATAGCCAGCCATGGTTCTCCCCAGAATGTGCTGCTGCCATCGCGCACGGAAATCACTTTTTCTATAGTTACCAACATAATGGATGTACTGAGACTAAAGCTTATTTCAGGACTGCCAGGAGTCACTGTAAAAGAGTAATAAAAATGAAAGAGAGCTGTATGCGTAGTTCGTTAAATCCAAAGTAGCCGATCAGCGACTTGGTTCCCACCAGTTTTGGTAAAAAGGAAAACAGGATCCTGAACAGAAGCATGTGTTCTATCCTAACCATCATCAATCGACCTGAGGTCATCTCGTCAGCATCAGACAATGCCAAACCATTTGCCAAGAACTTTGCAGCTAATTCTACCCTATACGACGAAGGTCACCCTCCTATAAAAGACAACACGTTATACAACATACACATATCTGTGCGTGAGGTCGCCAAGCTAATCAAGAACCTTTATTTCATTAAAGCAACTCGCCCTGACGGCATTCCAATTATAGTGTTGACAAAGCTGCAACCAGAACTTGCCCCCATACTTACAAAACTGTTTAAGCGTTGCCTTAAGGAGAAGTTTTTTCCAACACCCTGGAAAACCTCATCAGTACGCCCTGTATTTAAGAATTCAGGTGATAAGTCATCTCCCTCTCAGTACAGACCAATAAGTCTCCTGTGTGTCATGAGTAAGTTTTTGAAATAGATATTAAATTAATAAGTAGTCAACCACCTCAGCAGAAATATCCTTCTTAGTGACATGCAATATGGTTTCCCTTCTGCTAGATTTACAGCAGGTGTGCTAACAGTTATATCTCATAGGATTAATACATCTCTAGACAAAGGCTTCCTTTCGATAAGGTATTCCATAAAGGCTTACTTCACAAGATTTCCAGCTACGGTATAACTGGAAATGTTTTCTAAATTTATGAATCGTTTCTGTCTGATAGGCTCATAAGAGTAGTGATTGATAGGGCAGAAATCAGAAGCCCACAGTATTAATGCTGGAGTCTCCCAGGGATCATCCTGGGCCCAACTCTCTTCCTGATCTACATCAATGATCTCCAAAAACACATATTTAAATCATTCGTTGACATCTCTGCTAGCGACACGACCATCTATGGCAACACATCAAAGACCGTAAATGGCAAAGCTCTCTCTGATTCTCTCTCTTCTGATCTGGAGCGCGTGGTACAGTGAGGGAAAGGGGGGCTGGTTATTTTAATGAATCTAAAACCAAGCTCATATCTTTATATCATAAACGCGCTGATCCACATCAATAGAAATGGATTGTTTTCGTCTTGGGGAGGTTTCATGTTTTTACATGCTTCTGGGATTGACCTTTACACCTGATCTGAAATGAAACACGTACATCAAGTATGTTGCCAAGGTCGTTGGAAAAATGGTATGATCCTTCTACTGCTCAAGAAGATATCTCACTGCTGATGCAATTCTCTATATATTTAAAAGCCAAGTACGTCCACGGATGGAGTACTGCTGCAACATCTGGACAGCAGCTGCTAAAAACAGCCTATCCTTCCTTGACAGAGTACAAAATAGACTTCGTGGCTTAGTAGGGGTGTTCTTTTCTCTTCCCTGCAACATCTCGAATACAGAAGAGACGTTGCGAGCATGGTTTTTAATAGTTATTTCCATGGCAGGGGCTGTCTTAGCTCTAATCTCTAGTCTCCCCTCGCTAATATTTAGCGAAAAACACCCGTCTAGCTGAAACCACTGTCAATAATTCCCCCCACTCTTTATTTGTGCCTCAATTCAAACGTAGATTCCATGAGCAAAGCTTCTTTCTTAGAAGTGCACGCCTGTGGAACTCTCTTCCGTTTGCCTGTTTCCCACGTTACTACAACTTGGATGTATTCAAGTCCAACATAAACAAATTTCTGATAAATCGCCCCCTTAAGTATAACACTTTATGAAATCTCCATTACTAACGATTACTACGATATTATCCTATTGATTACTGTACACGCAATAACGCTTATCCCCGAGTTGAATCCGCGCCTTGATAAGTGGTGACTGCTATGTAAAAAAAAATCTACCATAAGCATGGATATTTTACTTTAACCACTTTCTTGGATTCACAAAATTTTAGAAACGTTCTCTTTCGTGAAACCATTTTTTTTTACCCCCACTTCATATGTTTCATTGTTCTACACTTAAATTTAACGATAGTATTATCTTTGTCACACTTAATTTTTTTAAAAATGCGTTACAGGCACGAGAAGAAAAATATCTCTCCGAAACTAAGCTGATTAAGGATTTTCACCTTTATTTGTGTTCTCTTTCCGAATATTAAATATGTTTTAACTCTTGCTAAAGTGTTTCTAAAATTTTTTTATTAAAGCTATATATATATATATATATATATATATATATATATATATATATATATATATATATATATATATATATATATATATATATATATATATATATATTCTGCCATTCCCCGTGATTGATAAAAAATGACCACAATTTTCACTCTACTAAAAGACAAGTTATTTATTATCTTCCAAAAACATAAAACCCCGATTATATATATATATATATATATATATATATATATATATATATATATATATATATATATATATATATATATACTAGCATAAAGCCTTTCGTTTCCCAGGATTGATTTAAAATAAACAGATGTTCAACACTATTAAATAGAGAAGTCATTTTATTACCCACCAAAACAAACAAAAAAAAAACACAATATATATATATATATATATATATATATATATATATATATATATATATATACTAGCAGAAACCTACTGTTGCCTGGGATTAAATAAGAATCACTAAACGCCATACACCACTTAAGAAAAAAAAGCCACATTATTATCGACCTAATACGTTAAATTACAATTATATAAAGCATCACTCAGTTTCAATTGTCCACACAGTACATTTGTTTCAATTAAAAAAATATATATATATATAATTACATTTTTATGTGTGTGTTTTCTTCGGATTCCTAATTTTTATTATTAATATTACTTATAAATTAACAAATCAATCTATAACTTATGCAGGATATGTAAAAAACATTTTTCAATGTTAAGCACGGAAGACAACTGCCGTGAAAATGTCGCAGTATGACATATGAACAGAAAAAAAATCAACTTATTAATTCAAAGTCATTTTATACATATTTGTTTAAATTATAATACTTCTTTAATTCTCTTCACTTTTTTTTTTACATTTTTGCTATTAATTTTTTTGTGTGTCAGCCTTTGTTATAAAGACAACTTTTAGCATATTTGACACCGAATCATAGAGGTTTGTTATGTTAGAATTCGGGATATTGTGGAATTCCTCTTTCACATTGGCGCATTATTGATCCAAGTTCCTTGATGCATATTTTCCTAATTTACACTTAAAACCCTCTGTGCTGGCCAGTAGTACCATTTTCTTAAAGATAGTATAGAAATTTTAGAAGTGTGGCACATTGCGCTATCCCGCATGCTCATTTTGGTGCGTTTGAAGGTGTGTTTCATCAAATATATCTTGATATTAATGATTGTTCATCAAATATATCTTGATATTAATAATTGTTCATCAAATATATCTTGATATTAATAATTGTTCATCAAATATATCTTGATATTAATGATTGTTCATCAAATATCTTTATACAGTTTGTTGCATCTCTCTCTGATAGCTTTTATACATCCCCAAATAGAGGGATTTTCTTCTCTGGAGGTTTTCCTGACATATTTGTACTTCTTACGTAGACATGCGGTTGTTCTTACATATATTCGGCCCCTTGGATAGAGGTCTATCCTGCATTCATCTGAGTATACAGTATTAACATGTTCCTGTTATGTTTTTTCAACATGTTCTTACAGAATGTTTTCCTGTTGGAAACTTGCCTCATTTTTAATCATGTGTTTTTTTTTTTTTTTTTTTTTTTTTTTTTTTTTTGCAAGCCCCACCGCCGGCAATTATGCCTCCTTAAAATTCTTTTACATGAAGGAAGAAATATATTTATAGACAAATCTGTATTTGCAAGAAGCTTCTTCCCCCCCATACGAGAGTTTCCTTGAATTTAATGAAAGTCTCCTCTCATCTGTCTCTGTCAGCTTTCCCTTTTTATAGCCTTTTGGAAGATTATTGATTGTTCCATAAATTACATATTTTTTACATATAATAAATAAACACTGACTTTTACACAATATGGCAGTGCTGTAATAATAACGTTATTATTGTTTAGAAAGCCAATTTTTATATTATGTGGGGAAAATTTTTTCACTGTTCTGTATATTATCAAACAATTTAATATACAAAAAAAAAACCCTAACATATAGATTACGAACCGTGCTGAAAGAATGCCGTTATTATTTAGAATGCCATTTTTATATGGGAGAGGAGGGCGTTTTGTTACTATTCTGTACTTTCATCTAACAATTCATTAAACAAAAAGTGCCCTACAAAATACGAACTTATACTTAAATAATACTGTTATTATTCAGAAAGCAATTCTAATTATGGGTAGAGGAGGGTGGTTTGTAACTATTATGCATTTTCACTTGACAATTTAATACATAAATAAAAACATTCTTATACACAATACGGACCGTGCTGAAATAATCACGTTATTATTTAGAACGCCATTCTTAATATGTGGAGAGAAGGGTATTTTGTAACTATTTTGTGCTTTCATCTAACAATTAAAAAACCAAAAAAAAACCTAACTTCTACAGATTACGGACAATGCTAAAATAATGTTATTACTTTTTAAAAAGTCATGCTTATAATGGGAATAGGCGGGTGTTGCGTAACTATTTACTTTTACCTGCCAATTGAATGATTAAAAAATGACTTATACAGAATCCGGATCGTGCTGTAAAAATTACGTTTTTATTTAGAAAGCCATTTTTAATATGGGGAGGAAAGGATATTTTGTTTACTATTCTGTACTTTCATCTAACAATTTAATAAACAAAAACTGACTTAAACAGAATTCGAACCGTGCTGAAATAATAATTTTCCTTGAGAAATTATCACCTTATTAAAATGACTTCATTCTTCTAAAAACTATGGTCGCGTTTTTGGAAATAGAAATTATTTTATATATGTTGTACAGTGCCTGTCGAGAGTATGTAAATCTTTCATATATGTATTTAGATTACCCGTTCGAGGATAAGAAAATTATTGTAAAGGTGTGTTGTACATTACCCGTCCTAGGGAATGAAAACTTATTAAATATATGTGCTGTAAATTACATGTTCTAGGGAAGGTACAATTATTTGATACATATGTTGGATAATACTCGTCCTAGGGTAGGTAAAGTTTTTGGGGCTCAAAATAATAAATGATATATAAACATTAAAAAATTCCACTATCATAAGAATAATAGTTTTGTTCAAAATCAAAATTTTTATCATTGTTTTAGACAGTCCTGAGGAAAGCAAAGCAGCCCTGCTGGTTTATTTTAAATTATACTCAGTAAAACGAGTTCGATATTCATACATTTCATCTATCATATAAAGGAGAACTGTCTGTGTATTAGTGGTTGTATGTTCATGTCCGCTAAAAAATTTTTCTCGTGAGCATCATACACTCGCCAACTCGGCATCGTTAGAAAGAACGATCTCTCAGACAAATAATAGAAAAAAGAATAGAAAATTATGGTCAAATATTTAGTGTGGAGATCGCGTTTTATTTCAAGGGGATCCGTAAACTTGTCTCTTTTTAAACGCTTTCAACATCTGCGCATGCATCACCATTATTCTCTGAATTAGTTTAAATACAAGAGTTTTATAGGTGATTTTGTAATCAGCGTTTTGGTCAAATGAATTAGAAGGTAGTATAATAACCATTAGTTTTGAGGTTCGCGCACGCCTACCAGTTGCCTTTTTTTGCATTTAAACAGGGGTGTAATGTAATTTTACTATTTAATGGGACTGTCTTTTTGTTTCGATTAATTTTATCAGCGATTTTAATCAACGGAGTATTATATTTTTATTTACAAGAAACAAACATTCCAATCTAATTACGATTCTTGACATAAAACAAGAATAAACATATTATTTCATTTTGAAGTTTTTAACAGTCTAACACTTCTTTAACAAATTTTTGACGCTAAAACGAACGCTAAAAACATTAATAACAATAAGAAACTGACCAATTGCGGAGTGAAATGTTCGACGATATTTTAGTTAAACTAAGTTTAAGCGAACCAACAAAATACTTACCTTTAATATGTTCTGGTGTGTTCTGAACACATATCACATTTACATAGTTTTATTTTACATTTAATAATTATTTTACATTTAATAATATTTTTAAGAGTTTATATCCTTTTTTATTTAGTTATATGTAGAAACTCTTCCCTTACAAACATTTAGTTTCATTATTTTTAATTTTTACTTTATTTTATAAATTTTATTTTGGGTTTCAGGCACGTCTTTTTTTTATATGTTTATGAAAATATCATACTTCAGTGGATTTTACAACTGAGCACATTAGCATCCCCGCCGTCAGCATTTTTATTTCTGAATAAATTAAGCTATATTTGAGCGAATTTTATGACTGGACAATGTTCTTCTTCTTCTTCTTCTCTGTCACTATTTATCATATTTAAACGGATTTTAAGACGGGGCAATGCCCCCTGATGAACACTGTCACAATTATTTTCTTTCATTACGTCCGGGCAATGCCGCTATCCTCACGCACGGTTGCGTTGTCACAACTTTTTTCGCCCCCTGGTGTCACCATTTTTTTACCACCAGGCGACGCCGGGCGCCAACCCGCTAGTTCTATATAATAACAGATAATTAGATAGTATTCCCGCTACGTTTGCAGAAATGGACACTTAGGAGGCATCGCAATAGTAATAAGAAGAAACCAAAGAGAGTGGGCAAGAGAGAAAATATAAACTTTCTATTCTTAAATCAAGGCTAAATGACAAAAAACGAATTTAGCAAAATAGCTTCTTTTTCCTCGCAATAAAATCCGAATTGCCCTCCTCACTTGGTGATGGATGACCCTTAATGACAGGTTCCAAGATTCTATTCCCCTTTGTCAACTTTTATCTCTCTTTTTTATTTCTGGGCATTCGTAGAATGTTTCCAATAGTAAGCTCTATTTAAACATCATTTATGATGGAGGTTCGTTTGCTTTCATTTCTTCTCACAAGAAACGTCTCTCCTTCCCAATTCCTTTCCACCCTTCCCCTTCTATAATTTTATTTTTTTTTAAATTCACATTACGTTCCCTCTTTATGTTTGCTTATCTACTTTCTATGTACATCCGTATCTTTTACGAAATACTTACAACTTGTATTTTTGGCTCTAATGTTTCTGAAGTTTTTCCTACTTATTTTAATAATTATTTTAATTCATAAAACTATAAAAAATTGTATAATCGCTGTTAAATATCTATTTAGTAAGAGTAAATGTCTAAAATGTCTTCTTTATTTGTTATCGAACATTTCCGAAGTTTTATTTCAGTATAAAAAGAAACTATGACGGACAGTTGATTTTTAATTTTTAAAATATCGTCTTTTTTATTACGGAAATGAGAGTGACAGAAGTTTTAAAGATGCAATAATAGAAACCGATATTACAATATTTTATGACGTTGTTTGAGAACACGTCACACGTTATGTCCAGTTTCAGTAACAGAGGATATCAAGACAAAGAATACGAAATACCTCCAACTTATTTGTTCTTTGTAACAACAACATTTATTTCCTCATTCTCTTTTTACTGATGTGGCGTCACTCACGTGATCGTTTTCGCGAGCGTCCGTCAAACATCGCACATGATCGCAACCGTTATCCACGTCTCTTTAGTGATCGTTCTCTTTATCGCTTTTATTACCTATGTTCCCTACCGGTAATGTCACTTCGTATGCATTTATATCAGCACATCTGCGCTATCTTACAATTTTAGGCTTCGGTGGATCCCACATTTTCCACCCATATTGCAGTATATCTCTTATGAACATTTCAGCTGGCCATTCCTAAAACTAGTGTATTTAGTCCTGCCTATTCATCGAGAGGTTATACTTCCGTTTGAGCAGTTTCCATCCCTGTACTAATACAGAAACTGGGTGTAATATCCAATTCATATAAACCTTAGTCTAACTACAGGTCCACATCGTTAACTGATATTCGACATGTTCACGGATTTCTATACATAGGTTAGACATTCAAAATAGCGTGCTCATAGAGAAACGCGCAAATTAAAGGGGCCAACTTATTTACTACGCGTTATATATGCCATTTTTTTTAACTCATAAACTTAGAAATGGAATTAATTTTTTTATGTGTGAGGCATAACAGTGAAATTTCATTTACGTTGATCGGCCAAGATTAAGTTAAACGCATTATTTTCATTGATTGGTCTTGTATTAGAAATAAGTGATGGTCTGTCGTTCAGATATGCTAAGAATAATATTTTAAGTTGTTCAGATTTAGCTTTTGAATAGCGTCCTATTTTAGATCGTCGTTTCCGTACAAGTATAAAATAATGTTTTCGTCGGCTTTTCAAATGTATGTTTAAAATATAATTTTTATGTTTCTGTTACGCTTAAGTTTAAACAAAATCTTCTTCAGATGTTCACGCATAATTTTAAATACCATTTCTATTCATCAACAACACGTAATAGTAATTGTCTGTATTTTTGAGATGAGTTGTTTTCATTGATTGAGATTGTCGGACTGACTTCCTCATCTTGGTTGTTATTGTCACAACGTTTCGGCCGTTTTGCCCTCCGGCCTTCGTCAGGTGAACGGTTTGTTAGGAGTCTCGAACCCAACCCTTTATTATTATTACGGGGGTACCGTGTTCGAACTCCAGCTAGGCTTTGGGACATAGTTGCTGATTCTCTGTTTTTCAATGTTACTTTTTCACTGCCTTCGTTCAGGATTGAACTCAGCACCTTTGGGTAACTGTAAACTTTGATACAACGTCTAGGACCACTCGGGCATATGTCACTAATAAAGGGTTGGGTTCGAGACTCCTAACAAACCGTTCACCTGACGAAGGCCGGAGGGCAAAACGGCCGAAACGTTGTGACAATAACAACCAAGATGAGGAAGTCAGTCCGACAATCTCAATCAATGAACAACACGTAACTTTTAAATAGTATCGTTATTTTAATAACTATACTATTTGGATTTCATTCCGTCATGTTTTTATTATCTCTTTGCATTAATTCCAGAGGAAATAATTCTTTCTTTATAGATTTTATTATTCTGTTGCGATATGCAATTTTACTTTATATTTTGGGTTTTTGACTTTAATTACAAATTAATATATTTAATTGGACATTTTCATTGCTTAGTGACAGTAACCATTCACATTAATGATTCTTTTAAGTTTGACCTTAAAATCCAATGGTTGTACTGTATTGTTAATTCATAAACAAATTAAACAAGCAAAGTTGTGTTTTATTAGTTGGTGCGATATTTTTGCTTGGGTCAAACCGATGACAAACAAAAATAGTAGAAAGTTGGAAAAAAATCTCACCCAATAGAAAAGAACCATTTTATTGATATTTAAAACATTGTTAAAATAAAAAAAATAATACAGATATACACAAACTATTCACTACGTTGCTCGATTCTTTAATAGATAGAGACTACATATTTAAATTAATTTTCTAACTGCGCTCATTATTATTTGTTTTATAACATTGCTGTTTTCTATATTGCTCATACGTAATCGAATTTAGATGAACCTGTTGGGAGACTCGAATTGATATGATACCTGTTGTTGTTTAAAAGAAAAGTTAGACATTATCAATTGTATCAAAGATGTCGTAATTTATCAAGATTTGCATTACTTATTGAGTTGCAAAGAATTATCCTGAAATTGCCTAGAATAATTTGCAATGTGTTTGGCAGCTTTTTAGCAGTTTCGTACATAATTTCTGCTACAATGATTCTGTTAACCTATTATATAGAGTAAAACAAAATGCCACACGTAGCATCGTGAATCACATTTATAATCCTATCGTTAGCCTAAGTTAACCTCCAATCAGTCATAAAAGGTTAACAATCTTTGTGTTATTGCAATATATTGATATGCTGGTACAATTTGGCATCTAATTAATGAGAAGGGTGTGAATGCTATGAATGCTTCTCACTCACCGGACGTTTAACTGCAAACTATTATAATGTGCGAATCTAAAAGATAATTATTATCGAAATCAGGAACTGATTATTATCATCATAGCTCAAACCAATTGTCCTGTATTGCAGAGGTGCGTATATGAAGCGTATCATTGAATAAACAAAAGCATTTGAAAAATTCATATAGGCTAACTTTTACTTGCCTCAAAATTGTTGGATTACAGAAAGGATTTCGAATTTTGTTAACAATTAGATGCGTGCAAGGAGTAAATTTCCCGTTACTCATTATTTGTAATATTTTAGTATTTGCCAACGGTAATGCGAGCCGAGATGTATCATGTTGCCAGATACAATCATTCTAACCATAGCCTTCACTAATCAACATCTTTAGCAAGTAATTATTTTCCATTGTTTGCGATACTATGTCTTCTGAAATTTACACGCACCTGTACTCTCTTAATAACTCTCTTTTTTATATGTAGCGGAGTTTCCTGGGTTATAAACAACGATTATCATGCAACTCCTTTTCCAATACTAGAAGCCCAATTAGCTTTTTATTCTCATTTTCTTAATTTATATGATAAAAAATATTCAAATTATTAATAAATTAAATCTTAAATAATCACGCATAGAATATGAATTTATTTACATGTCAATGATAAATACTGGCCACTAAATATATAAATGAGCCTCATGAGATAATTTCTCGAAAACTAATGGATACCTAGATAGTGCTACATGGTTGAATAAAATATTAAAATCACATTGTACAAGACCATATTTAATTCACTCCCTCAGCCCAGCTCTCATTGGAAGACAATGTTTTCTTTGTTAATGTTCTTATAAATGTTCTCTTTTTAATATAATATTTTGCTAATTTCTTTTTCGGGTGAAAAATCGATGCACATCAAAATAACTACGACTTCTTTCTCACACGATTACCACACTAATCAGGTATCATTATATTGATATTCGAAAACGACGTTCAATCAAAAGAAGATTACTCGAATATTTTCGTGCTGTGTTGTCAGATTGGCTTTTTATTAATTTGAATTACACAAAATTGGCATTTTGTGAAGTGGTTTGACTTTCAAAAATTATATTTGGCTTTTTTTTCAAAGCGTAGTGTATGGACACACTAAGAAAGAATCAAGCAAGATGTTATAGAGATAAAAGTTGTTTGATAGTAGTATAGGGTTATTTTAAAATGCAGGTAGATAGATAGATAGACAGGTAGATAGGTAGATAGGCAGACACAATACACAGGCAGACAGAGATAGACACACCATATATATTGTGCGAATATCTATATAATGCTGTTTGTAATTTTGTTATCATATGCTTAAATAACTAATTATCTTCTCTTCTTCTTCTTCTTCTCTTCTTCTCTTTCTTCTTCTATCTATATAAATAAAATGAACTAATTTTTTCGCGTCGGATTTTGACCTTAATAGGATTAAAAATCAAGATATTTCATGCAAATATAATATGCACAAACGGCAGAACAATATCTGAGGTGTGTTATAGGCTGTTTATTTCTCAAATTCCTCGATAATCTTAGATTTCTATACTTTTTCTGCTGAGAAGTCACGGCCAAAATCGGTTAAGATCAATGGAAGTGGTAAAATATTTTCTCTCTAATAAATTCCTCCTCCCCTTGCCACCACTTAACACCGTTTGGGGATCGTTCACAAAGAACAGTTGAGAAGAGAACACCGGTTTGGCTTCGTAGTTCTTTCATGTGAAGTTATTTAAAATCACTAAACTAAGCTGCAGTGCTCTGTGGCGTAGTGGTTAGCGTGCTGGACAATTCACATTATATTTTCACGTTCGCGCCGACCTACCGGAGTCGTTTTTTTTTATTTTTTTTCCTAAACAACTGGAATGGACTTTTCTTGGTGGCCGAACTGTTAACGTTGCAGATGTTGTTTTTTTTTCACACTTTATTTTCCTACTTTTACTCATGACTCCGGGTTTGATCCTTCCTACTTACCTACCATAACATTTTTTAAAACTCTCCCCCCCGTCCCGGAAACAAACACTCGGGCAACGCCGGGTACCCCTGCTAGTATCTAAATAAATGTTTTAGTTATTTTGAAAAAAATCTAAGGACCATATGCGTTAATTTATCTTGCCTTTAGGGCTGCGCTCGTATAATTGTATACCATATGATGATTCGTACAACTTTCCAGGTCGCAACTTACTATCAAAATAGCTGCCAGGCTAATATCATCACGACGAAAAGCATTTAAATAAAAGGTATGTTTTTAATGTGGTGAAACTCTCTCTGAAAAGGGCACTCTGAATCAGAACAAAATAAAAATCATTCAATCAACTTGAGACAAACATGACAGAAAAGATAAAATGTATCATCGGAAGTGATATTCAACTTAATTCTTAGTTAAAGGATCAAGGAAATAACTGATTCAGTTTCTTAATAGACTTGTAGATTTTATTTACTTATTAATAAAATCCGTATCAAATCATGTTTAACATTCCTTTTCTAAGTAATGCCACTTATTTTGATTTACGTTATTGAGTTTCCTGACATTATAACTCATTGGTTTAAAAAGCAAGAGTTTTGTGTAACACAACATATATCAGCATATTTGTGTTTCTATCGTCTCAAGTATAGAACCGTTCCAAATAAAGAATAGCAAGGCGCTTGTATCAGTAGGCGACGCATCATTATTCAGTTAAAAATAAATGATTACGTTTCACTGTTAAATAACGAAACGAGGTCATCTATTATGTTTGTCTTATATATTTCAGATGATTATAAATGAATAACTAATGAAAATATAAGAGTAAATGATTATTAAAAAGCCTGGTATAGAATGTTGCAAACAATTACAAGACAGTAAGATCATAAAAGAGAGATAGGGAGATAAGGATAATAAATAGATGTAAAGGGCGTGAGAAGCAAGAATAGAAAAAGGGTTGAATGATACAGGAAGATAGTTGTTCTATTGTAACAGAAAAACGTATTCTAGAATCATTTGAATCTTCATATGAATGGCTGCATATTCGGATAATGTAAATAAATTGATGATAGCAATTCAGTAGTGTAAAGTAAAAAGTTAAAAAAATAAAGAGATTTAGAAGAAAGTGTAAAATTGATGAGCGCAAAAGAAGAGAGAGAGAGAGATGCCATCATAATATGATCTGAAATCTTTTGACCAGATACTTGTAAAACATAATTAACAACTAATGGCAATGCTGCCAAAACACACACACACACACACACACACACACACACACACGTGCGCGCGCACACACACACACACACATATATATATATATGTGTGTGTGTGTGCGCGCGTGTATGTGTGTGCGCGTGTGTGTGTGTGCGCATGTGTGTGTGTACATGTAATGCTCCCTATCATGGGTTGAGCATATTGGGAATGATGTATAAACTGTCATAAGCGCATTAAGCAATGCTATGTGTGTAAACAAATTGAGTTTAGGCGTTTGGACTATGTCAAAACATTGTTAATTCACTCCCCGGCATAGTTGCAATCGAATAGCGCAACGTTTAGAGACTCCGATATTCGTTTGTGCGGTCGAGTTTAGATCAATGCTTAAGGTAGTTTCTTGCCTAACCGCACTGATGGTCTGTGATACAGCGAAGCAGTACTGTATGTTGATGACATTATATATATATATATATATATATCTATATATATAATATAAAGCTGAATGTGTGTGTGTGTGTGTCTGGTCACGAATAGGCTCCTATATGGTTGACTATTTAAAAAAAAACTGATTACATATAATGATAGAATATGTATCAAGACACAGGAATGGGTATGTTTGATCTGGCAGAGCGGTGGTTCATTAAAATTGTGGGGTCTGCGTTCGCGCCTGGTCCACAGAGTATGGAAATAAAAAAATTAAAAAAAACGTTTACAAGTGTTTTTAATATAGATGTACATAAGAATACTTTGATAAGTATGTTTTAACTTAAATAGGGATGGTATAATAACATTGTGGAGTCTTCGTTCGCGCCTGATCTCCATAGAATGGAAATAAGCACACACTTTAATAAAGACTTTTCATATCTATCTGCGTAAGTATACTTTGATAATTATGTTTCAGTTTGAAAAAATATGGTATAATAAAATTATGGGGTGTACGTTCGTACCTGACCTCCATAGAATGGAAATATGTTACAAAGTTTAACAAGGTTTTTTAATATAAATCCACAGAATATTGTGATAAGTGTCTCAGTGTGAACAGGTATGATATAATAAATTATGGGGTTTATCTATTTTATTTTTACTTTCATCATATTTTGCTTTGGTTTTGATACCTTCAAATAAAACATACTTTCATAAATCAGAGTCCGTTTTCTGTAAGCTGTTTTTGAATCCAGTCAACGACGGGTACTTTTGCTAGTATATATATATATATATATATATATATATATATATATATATATATATATATATATATATATATATATATATATATTCATATGATGGCGAAAACCATTTTCTACGTTGAACTTATATAAATATCAATACAAAAACATCGCTTTTTTTTTTTAAAGAAATTTATTTTATTTTATGTTTTCTGTTGTTTTTCTGCATATAACCTTTCGCTCGCCGTTTTGCTTATCAATATAAATAAAGACTTGGACGAAAGAAAAGTTTAGGTATAAACCAAAAAAAAAAAATCATCCTTCCAGTGCACTTTCTTGTTGTCTATCACGCCCACCCTCCACATTTTCAGAGCTGTGCGTTTTAGCGTAAGTATTTTGAAGATGTCTTTCGTTTATTTACACAAAAAATATTCCCCATCTACTTCTATGAAAAATTCTAAAGCATACTTCAATAATGTATTCCCAGTTTTTCATTTTTTCCCCAAATATTTCATTTTACATATGTTTCTGCTTTTCAATCGATTCCTTGTATGTTTATTTAATTTATAGAAGTAGTTGTAAGAAATGAAGGTTTCGTCTTCTCCTTAATATAATTGTAAAATTCCTATCGAAACTTTATTCTATATCTTACGGCGAAGTGACGATTTCTTTTTTATATAACTACTGCTTACTTTTCTGTTCTTTTTATTACGTCCAGAGGCGACTATTTTATGTGTAATTTTGCAAAATGTCATTCAATTCGTATTTAAGATTATAAGTGTATATCACTATTATTATCTTTAGTAGTACTAGTCGCAGTAGTAGCGTTGTATTGTTATAGTAGTAGTAGTAGTAGTAGTAGTTAGTAACTATCATTATCACTGCCATTTAAATGTTGACTAATGTTTATTCCACTAACCTAGGTATTTTGTTCGTAAATTATATGAGCTTAGTTCTAATAATTTTCGTGACTCTAAAGTATCAATATTGTTTTTTCATTATACATGAAATAATAATAGCTTCGTCGTGATACAAAGCTTTAATCTGTGTAACAAGAACATATGATGTTAAAGTATAGTAATAGATTGAAGTAATAGATTACTTTTAATCAGTTGCCGAAAGAGTCGAATTTCCTTATGCGAAACAGTAGAAGAGAAGCAAGATTGTAAAGAATAAATAAACTATAAAGGAACAAACCGGCCTATGAATGTTGCAGACTGAAAGTAATTCATTGATATTTTAAATAGTCAATGTTGTTTATTATCATGATGTTATCGTAAGATACAATCTAATCGAAACAACATAGCGATCATCTACTGGATTTTATCTTCCTCACAACTCTATATTTATTGCATCCGTTACTTTACAATTTGTTGTTTTCTACTGATGTTTATTCATCTTAGAATGTTTTAACGTTTTATTCATTCATACAAATCCTGTTGATGTTCGTATTTGTCACATGAAATACACATTTTTTCTGTCATGTTTTATAATTTTTTCCAAATTTTACAAGTATATTTTGCAGTTTTTGCCAATACAATGCAAGCTATTTCAATGCATACTATTTTCAAAATATATATATGCTTCATTGTTTTTATATGAAAATAAAACAAACTAAAATACAAAATACTAATTCCCTTAAACAGCAAACAATAAGCATTATGTAATCCGCCTTCATTACTGATCGATCCACTAAATGGGTTATTTTCCAACTGCCTTCATATTTAAATATGATATACAGGTTGGAATAATCGTTCATCAACGGCTATTTTATACCAACCTCATCGATCAATACGACAAATCACGCTTTGGCTTGACAGTAACAGATCCTTCTTTGCAGGAATGGGGTATGCCCCGGCTCTGTTCTTTTGAAGTGCATCCTCCAAGGGTTGTTCTGCTCATTTTGACAAGGTTAGTTGAATGTGGATCGCCTATGTGTAACCTAATTAAGGATACTGACGGTTAATTTGTACCAGTGAGAATATCTAGCCATTGGCGCTTAGATTTTTCCGTTGTAATTTATGCTTGATGTTCATTGCAAACTCAAAATAAAGCAACAAAAATACTTTATAACTGTTCAAAAATACAATTTACATATGGGGTACAAACACATATTAAAAATAACTCATGTTCCAATAAGGACTTTCAAGACGCGTTTAAATCTACTCAAATGTTACGAATTAGTAAAGTGTAAATTTTACAATGTTTTGTATTTTATTGATTTCAGAGATTAAACATTCCTAGTAGAAAACGTGTACTGATGATTGCCTCTAAAAATATAAATAAATTGAATATTCTAAATACCTATAATTAAACAAAAATAAAACTTTTATGTTAGAAACTGCAGTGTAAATATTTGATATAGTTGAAATTATTGGCTTAGAAATATATGAATTTTGTGAAGTGACAATTTCTGCTCATAGTTTATATATATATATATATATATATATATAATATATAAAAATATAACACGGAAATTACATAATTGACGATGCAATAATTTATTTCAACCTTATGGTATTTTCAAGCATCTAAACTAGACAATTACATTTTTGATACTGAAAGATAGAAAGAAAAATCGGGCCTCGACCGTCAAAAAACCAGAGGGGGTGGTAGTAGCAATCCACTTAATACATTTTATAGAGAGGGTGGGAGGGATTTAAAAAAAACAACAACAAAATATTATGACACTTATAAACGGCAGCTCGATGTAGCCACACATACACACACGCACACACACAACATACATACACACAGCCACACACACATACGCACACACACGCCCCTAAATATGCACGTTCTTACACATAAATGCCTTGACACGCGTTTACTAACCTAGGAAGAAGGGGGAGAAATGTACGGATATAGAGAGAAGGAAATAGAATAAACAGCGCGTAATGGAAAAAGAAGAAGAAAAAAAAAGAAGGGAGTGACCAACCGCTGCCTGTCATATGGTTTCATTAGTCTAGAATCTCTGAGAAAGATAAGGGAAAGAACATGGAGATTATACTCGCGTCCTATAGTTAATTGAGTCATGGAAAGTAAGTCTATTAAAAGATAAATAAAAAAATTAAAAAAATTTATATACAAAGTTTTAAAACTATCTGTATGTTATGATGTTAAAATTAGTTAGAAATAAATATTATTTTATAATACATTTAAATATTGTATTTGTAATATATTACTATGAATACAAAAAAATTGAGTCTCATGTAGTTGATATTTTATATATTTTTATGTAATTAATTTTAATTTTAATGTAATTAATTTATTGGTGATTATAGCGGTCGTTGTAATTTTGCTCACTAATATTTCACTTCTTAATTGATTAAGAGTCAGAAAATTGCAATATTAGTCGCCCCCAATTCCATAGGACGTATATAGTTTCGGTTAATATATACTTTTATTCACTCCGTACACAAAAGTACTTTCATGCACGCATAAAGAAATAAATAAAATAGTTATTATTTTACAGTTTTGTGTTGATTTATATTAAATTTAATAATGTCTAGTTGTATTATTTGATCTTTTTGACTTAACTCAGTTTAATAACTAATGTGTTATCTGCAGAGAAAAAAATATTTTCTTAAAGCTATCTTATTTATTTATAAGTAATTTGGATAAACAGCTACTTCGGGAAAAAGTACACCCAACTTAGATTTCGGACAACAAATCATCAAGTAGTTATTATCGAGTATATACCGGACAGCACTATAATTGCCAGTGGGGTGGGATGGGAGGGTTTATCGTAAATAATCTAGTGGTGTTAAATTCGGTGTCTTTACTGTTATAGAATTATCTGTTCGTCGGATCTGGAGTTATTAGTTATTTTAAATTTACATTTATGTCTACATCTGGCCATCAACTCGGTTTTGTTTTTAAGTTCTGGGTTATTGAAAGAATGTTTATGGTCATAAAAACGCTGTTTCCAGTTTCCGGCGGAGATACCGAGTTAGCTAAACAATGGTGGTTATTAAAAAATGAGAACCGATCCCCAGTGATTTCATGGTCAATCCTATGTTATTCGGATGTTCCAAACGTCTTTAGGCAGAGATGCAGTTTATGCCTCGAGGAAAAAATAAGACTCCTGAAGTACGAACACAATAATCTCCTAAACAAACGAGATGAACTGATGGCCAGATGTAGACAAAAATGTGTACTTTTTAATATTGCAATTTTCTGCATCTTAATCAATTAAGAAGTGGAATATTAGTGAGCAAAATTACAACGACCGCTATCAGATGTTGCCATTGAATGATAGAGTTATGAATCACATCTAAGGCACTCCTGATTGTTTGTGTTCTGTAATAATTGTAAACAACACAATGATTTTTAGAATTAAGAGCAAAACGTGTACAAGAGTATTTATTGTGTTGACGCGATATCAAATGACGATCCTTTTTATACATACTGTATCAAAAGTAAAAATAAACATATTCCAACCAAATAGTATAAAAGTTGAAAAGTAGATAGACCATGTTTCTCCCCATGCCAGGTGAGAAAGCTGTTGCTAATGTGAGAATCTATGTTACCTGTCCTTGATGAGGAAATTGTATAATATAAATGTTAATTAAAAATGAATAATGTACTTTAAAATCATGATTTTCTTTCAGAAAAAAAGTTTCGTGCTAGTACATACATATCTATTCGGCAAAAAAACCGAAAAAAATGTAATATTTATTTAAATACGCAATTTAAACTATAGTAGAATGTGAGACTTTTAATGTGTTTATGAATTTTAAGAATGTAATAGAAATCGAAAACCTACGCTTAAAATTGAAAATGACACAGAAAAAAAGATCTTCATCCTAAAAGTTAATAAAACCATATATCAAGATACTGTAAGTTATTTCAATACTGAAAACGTACAAGGTTTAGTGAATTGGTCTACTGTATTAATACTAAAACGTTTATGTTTAACATGCGTCTATTTAATATATTTAGCAATAAAAGGAACTTTTAAGCTTAATACGGAAAGATCTAGAGCTTAGTGCAGCACCGCTTTACCAAGGTAATGAGCCGCTTTGAAATTTGTGTGGACGCATCTGCCGTTAGCGAAGAACATTCAAGATCAAAAGACAGACTTATTAATAAATGACCATAACTACACACCCTTATATAGATACTAGTATCTAGATACTATTTCCTACTTAAATACGGCAAATTAAAATACTCTTTCCAAAAGTGTGACACATAAAAATGCTGTTTTAACTTACTTCTTAAATAACTACAACGCAACTGATCTACAGTCTTGTAACGAGAATAAACATCATGTGATAGAGACCTGTGACCATTTCTAAAAATAAAAGATTAGTTATGGTGGATGTTATTCTTTATTACATGTTGACAGATCAATGGGAAGAGACATCATTTTAAAATCTGTACTGAGTTTGTAAATTTTTATTAGCATAAAAACAACAAATACAAACAGAACTAAAGCCATATATATATATATATATATATGTATTGAATAAGAGTAAGTTTTATCAATCGGAAGCAAAACAGCAATTAAATAAAAAAATACCTCTGTGATTAATTACTATCATTATAAAGAATAAATTTAAATTTGATAAAAAATATAGAATTAGCTAATAAGTCATCATTTGATGAGATAGATAAATTGACAATTTCATGATTATAATAATGGATAAATGCGGAATGTTAACCGAAGTTTCATTTTTTACCTTTTTGTATAAATTATATTATTATATGACCAGACGAGTAATAATTTTAGCTTTAGAGTTATGGCCTCGAAAATATGTCTACTTTTATGCGAAATCCTGACAACAGCTGTATTTCAAATGCAATTGCATATCATTATGAGCCAATCATTCTTATATTCCGCGGACAATATTACTGCAAAAATGTGTCCTAGCTAAACAATTAAATATGGAAATGGTCTAATTATAATGTGAGAAACTTTCCGGTGTTAAGTTGGCGCACTAATTCAATTAGATACGCACATTATTTCTACTAAATACATTAATATGCTTTCGAAAAGATTAGTAGCCTCTATCAAGAAGACAAATCACATATCCTAGCATGGTAACACGTCAACACATTCGACAAGATCGATAAAAAATAGATTTATAAAACCTATTGGTCGTTACGTTTTGACTTGATGCAATTTTATATTGCAATTTAATGAAGTATGTAAACAAGGGAAATTTATTAAGACTTTTTAAAATCAAAACTACGACATGCCAAGCAATTATGACTAACTAGTGACAATCTTGAAAGAATCGCTTTGTTTTAAATGTGGCGTAAAAATAGTCTATGTATTCTTTATAATGTTAATACTGAACTAATGAACGTTTGTTTCCCCAAGTTATTTTCTATATATTTCAGTCTTACAACTGATATTTGAACAATTCTTCATGTTATCGATTAGATTATGTTTTATAAATATTTTATTTCAATTGATCTAATTCTTCGTAACTAATTTCAAATAACCCATAAATAGGCAAAACCTTCTATATAACACTTTCATTCTCTCTCCTTGCAGGTTATTCTTATTCTGAACATGTATTTTACTATCGCATGACACATAGTTTTTGCTTTTATGAAGAGTAAAAATAATAAAGAAATGAAACATTAAAGTATATAACAACTTTACAATACGAAAACTAGCAAAGAATAAAGAGACATATAAAAAAAACTATATTTTTGGATGTTATCTTTTTATCTTTTTATATTATATTGACATTTTTCTCTTATTAAAACAAGTTGATCCGAGATCAATCTCTGTAAAACCAATCACGATGTCTGGTAAATCTGCATCTAGTAATATCAAAACAAACTAATGAATGCTATTGTAATAATTGTTAAATTACATGTATTTGATTTCATCACGCTATCACACTCAAATAATTGGTTTAATCATAGGATACAAGTTTATACATACGCTTCTTGAACTATGTTAGTAAACTACTGGAGTATAGCAGTTCCCATTTACATATGTATACCGCTGACTAAATGTTTCGAAGAAATATATTTGTGGAATTCAGTAAAGAAAAGCTATTTTGCATTTCTATGAGAGGATATTTATAAATAAAGTATTCACGCATTGTTTTTTTCTGATTATCAAATTAAATAATGTATTCTTATAATGTTATTATGCTATGTTCATATCTATACGTTTATAAAACGTTTACATGTGCGTAGGATTCGAAGTTATAATTGACATTGTAAACATCATTTTGCTTACTGTTAGTTGTTTTTTCTTACATATCATATGTCTCCATTTCTAATATAAACAGAACACCAGAACAACTTTATATATAAGTAGATGTGTTTATGAACTTTGTTTTCATTATAATAATTTAAAATTATTTTTCAGAAATTCAATTTAAAAATTAAAATTTAAATTAAATTTAATGCACTTAAATATATCACGTTTTCAATTGATACACTTAATAGTGAATTTCTTGATTTGTATATCCAAAACTTCGTATTGACGTTTTTATGGAGACTTATCAGGCAAAGTATGACACCTATAGTGTAAGAGGCACACAATAAAACTACAAGTTCTCACTCAAAACCGAACCCAAAAAGTTGAAGATAGATTTTGACCCTGAAACTAGAAATTCATCACCATTGTTGAGAAACATGGCTCATGTAATTTGAAGCAAAAATAATGAAATAAAAAATGCGAGAGATACGGTGTTGCTGGAAATAAACGTAACCTTGGTTTTCTACTCGCATGCAATAAAGAAATGTTTATTATAAATTAATGCAGGTATTGGCCCCTCAACTTTCAATTCTAATACAACTTCTTAATAAGACGACATAAATGACCTTAGTTTCAAATATATATATATATATATATATATATATATATATATATATATATATATATATACTAGAAAAAAAAGTAATCGTCGTTGACTGGGTTCAAAACAGCCTACAGGAAATGGACTCTTATTTATGAAATTATGATAGATTATGAAAAGGAAGGGTTGTAAAGATATAGCTTCGAATTTGGGGGTATCAAAACCAAAGCAAAATATGATGTAAGTAAAAAATAAAACAGATAAACCCCATAATTTATGATACCATACCTGTTCACACTGAACCACTTATCACAATATTATGTGGATCTATATTAAAAAACCTTGTTAAACTTTGTGGCATATTTTCATTCTATGGAGGTAAGGTACGAACGAACACCCCAGCATTTTTTTATAACATATTTCTTCAAACTGAAACATAATTATTAAAGTATACTTATGCAGATAGATATGAAAAGTCTTTATTAAAGTGGGTGCCTATTTCTATTCCATGGAGGCCAGGCGCGAACGCAGACCCCACAATTTTTTTATACCATCCCTATTTAAGTTAAAACATACTTATCAAAATATTCTTTTGTACATCTATATTAAAACACTTGTAAAGGTTTTTTTTAATTTTTAATTTGTTTATTTCCATACTCTGTGGACCAGGCGCGAACGCAGACTCCACAATTTTAATGAACCACCGTTCTGCCAGATCAAACATACCAATTCCCGTGTCTCGATACATCTGTCATTATATGTAATCAGTTTTTTTTAAATAGTCAGCCATATAGGAGCCTATTCGTATATATATATATATATATATATATATATATATATATATATATATATATATATATATATGTTTATGTGTGTTTGTATGTATATATGTATATATATGTTTATGTACGTTTGTATGCTTTTGTGTGTGTATGTATGCCTATGTATGTGTACATATGCATACATATATGTTTGTGCACGGAGGCATATATATGTATATGTATGTATATGTAGATCAATGTATGTGTGTTTTTCTCTATTTTTTCATTTTTCTTATCATTTTGTTTAAGCCAGGGATGGGGCATCCTACCAGATGCCAAACATACACCTGCTATTTTAGACACTCCAACCGAGAGATCTTTTTAGGATTCTAACCGTCCCTTTAAGTGCAATTGTTTGAATCTCCTTTGCACTTGGTTTACCTGGTATATTTGTAAGATAGTTTGTAAAATTCTTTTTCATAAGTCCGGTTGCTCCTATAATTACTGGAATGATAGAGATCTTCTTAAGGTTCCAGTTTCTTTTCATGTCATACATAAGACCCTGGTATTTAGTAATCTTTTCCCTCTCAGCTCTGTTTAACCCAGCATCATTCGGGACTCTAACTTCCACCAAGGTTGCTTCCTTCTCCTTCTTGTCCCATATTACAATGTCGGGTTTTATAGCTCCGTTTTCTAGGTATGTGGCTGTAGGGATTGCATAGTCATAGTGGATGGTATATGACTTGTTACCGACTGTTCTTTCGGGTATATGTTCCCATAACTTCTTACTGCATTCGATATTTAACTTATTGCAGATCGTCCAGTGGAGATATTTGCATACTTCATTGTGTCGCATTGTATAGTAGCCGTCCCCTAGCAGAACCTTACAGCTAGAAATCAGGTGGCTCACACTCTCTACTTCTGTGTGGCAGAACCTGCATTTGTTGTCTTTGCTGAGACCACTCATTTTTTTTAAACGCATTGGTCATCAAGCCTTGATCTTGGGCAGCTATTATAAACTTCTCCTGGTCATAGTGGAGCGATCCATCCTTTAGCCAGCTTATAGACCCTTCCTTATCAATATAGTCTTGGTTATATTCGTCCAGAAAATACTTGGTCCGTTGTTGGTTGGCCCATTCTTCAACTTTCTAGTCATGGAAAGCTTTAGTGTATTTCTGGCGACTTTTTCTGGCTATTTCAGTCGCAGGTATCTTTTCTGTTTCTGTCTCACTTGTAAGACAGTCTTCCCCAAAATGTTTGGCCAGTTTTGTGATGGATGTTGTTCTACTGGCTCTTGATTCCTGATGTTGGTGTACCATCTTGAGAGTTGGGTTTTTAGAGCTCATCAGATATTGTCCGGTGCTCACAATAGTTGCACGATGTTGATGGTCAATCTCCGAGAGCCCCATACCTCCTTTCCATCTGGGCAGATACATTCTAGACAGACACTGGTTTCTGTATATTACTTTATACATTGTCAGCATTTTACGTGTCTTAGTGTCTAGTCTATTTATGTCTTTTTGTGGCCAGTAGACAATACCAAAACTGTATGTTACCACTGGCATGGCTAGTTGGTTAATGGCAGTTATTTTGTTTCTGGCTGTGAGTTCTGTTTTGCATATCTTCTTGACTCGGCGTATGTACTCACCTCCAATTTTGTTTCTCATCTTGGCATGCTGGATGGTATCATTCTCTTCTATGCCAAGGTATTTGTATCCTTCCTGCCCTTCTAGGTCCTTGATGGTGGTATATTCATCAAGCTGTATATTTTCAGTTTCGATCTTCTTCCCAGATTTGATGGAGCACTTGGCACATTTGTCCAGTCCAAATTTCATGCCAATATCTCTGGAGAAGTTATGTACGACTTGCAAGAGTTCATTTAAGTCGGCATCAGAACTGGCATACAGCTTGAGGTCATCCATGAAGAGCAGGTGGTTAATTCGTTTGTTTGGGTCTTGTCGGCGGTCCTGGCTTAGATTGTAAGCACATTTGTTTTTGTTTAAAAGTTTGCTTAACGGATCTATTGCCAAGCAGAAGAGTAAAGGGGATAAACTATCTCCTTGGAAGATTCCTCGCTTGATGTTTACGTCCATGACCCTTATATTTCCTTTTGTGTGGCTTAATGTCATGTTTGTTTGCCACATTTTCATTTGTGTAGCTATGACCTGTTTGATTATCGGGTGTATCTTATATAGCTCTAGACAGCGTAGAAGCCACGTGTGTGGTACACTGTCATAAGCCTTCTGATAATCAATCCAAGCCATACTAAAATTTCGCTGTCTCTTCCTACAGTCTTCCAAGATAGTTTTATTTGTTAAGAGCTGGTCTTTGGTACCTAGACAGTCCCTCCTACAGCCTGCTTGTTCTTTTTCAAGATATGTGGCGCAGGAGAGGTGTTGGTATATACTGTCCGCAACAAGGCCAGTGAAGAGTTTGTAGGTGGTAGTGAGACAGCAAATGGGCCTGTATTTATTAGGGCGTTGCGTTTCTTTTGTCTTTGCTATGAGGGTTGTATCTCTCTTAATAGCCATTCTGGTGTGGTTTCTTCACCGCTCAATATTCTGTTGAAACAACTGCTATAATGCCCATGTAATGATGTTAGTTGTTTCAGCCAGAATTGGGGAGATTGTCTATGCCAGGCTTTTTGTAATTCGAGACGCCATTTAGCTTCGTTTTTATAGTGCCAGCTGTTATTTTTGGCTCCGGCATCTCTGGCTTATTTTCTAGGCTCCTCTCAATGGTATGGATCCATTGAGCCTCTTTGTTATGGGTGATCTCGTTTCTCAAAGAGAGGCCTCCAATAATCCTCCAGCTCTTGCATTTTGGGCGGGTTATTCACCGTTATAGTGTCCCTTATTAGGTTACGGTAAAATAACCGAGCATTATGCTTAAAGTTTTGTTTTCATGCTTTGCCCTATCTTGCTTTCTCTTTTCTTAATGCGTTTGGAAAGTGCTGGGAATTTTCCTTCTAATTCTCTAGCTACGTTTTGTAGCTGTCCTGCTTTTTACCATATTTCCTGCTGAGTTTGCCATGATGTTCTTCAGTCGTCCTGTACAGCAGGGGCGGCTAGGAATTGTTTAATCTGGGACAATTCCCTTCGGCACAGGTTTAGCTGGTTTTGGATCTTTTTGTTTCCAGCGTGGTATTTTGTCTTTTGCCTCTGGTTCCCGTTGTTTTTGGAATGTTGGCATTACTTTCCTTACAATGTAGAGTCTGATGCATAAGACACCTGCTTTAACTCAGTCAGCGTTGTGCTATATGGCACTAGTCTCTTGAGAGCAACATTAACCCTTTTTATTGCTACCTTTGTTGCTCTCGTGGTTGTTATTTTAGGCAGCATTTGTCTTTCTTGAAGTCCCATCCGTTGGACCTCCTCAATGGTTCTTAACATAGTTCTTCTTCCAAGCCTAACTGGTCATCATCCACCTCGGGCATTTCCTGAGGGAGTGTTGCTGGTGTTTGTGGTATTTTCACTTGTCAGCATTGGTGCCAAAGAATCAAGGTCCAGTGTGGGACTATTTGTGGTTCTCTCATTTCCATTCGTAGATATGGGTAGGTTATTGGGTGGTATTTCTATGGGGTTTTGAAGTGGGGTTCTGGTTTGTTTTAATGAGGGATGCGACTTCTGTTTTTAGATGTCTTATTTCTTCCTCATTCATCACCTTTAGGCTGTTGTATCTTTGTGACCTAATCTTTGGAGATGGGACATTCAGTTTGCCTGGACAGAAATGGAAGAATATTTCCCTCCAAGTCTCTGTCCTTTGTTTTTGTTTGGAATATTTTGCCCTGAGCATATTCCATTGCCCACATCAGTATCCACTTTTCTTCCCAGGTCCATCTAGACTCCATTCTTCGAATGCTCTCCTCTTCCATAATAGGAATGTAGTCTTTTTCTGCCTCCTTTAGAGCTGCAGTCTTAATTTCATTTTGCTCTTTCCTCTGATACATAGTTTCCTATCTGCGAAATAAGTGATCGCAGGCGGGCAATGGGTGTAGATTTTTTCTCTTCAGGTAGGTTAGTATCTTTTATTTTCTCGGTAAGAATGTCAGTGGATGTTTTGCTCCACTTTCGAACTTCGAGTAGTGGTAGCAAAACACTAGCACCTTCTTTTCTGCAACAGACCACGGCTGAGCTTTTAAGCCTCGTGTTTTTTTTCTTCTTGTTGCTGAATTTGATGTTTGGGGGCCAGGACCTCTGTTATCAAGGCCTGATGGCTGACCCTGGTTATCTCCTGTCATGGTTGGAGAGCACTTCCAGAGTTCGGAAGGTTTACACTATTGTTTGCATCTTCCTGGCCTGGCGTATGAACGGGTTGAAGGGCCCTTTTTATCCTGGGTGCCGACCTGCCAGTATGCGTTTTTATTTTCTTTCATATGTTGTTTGATTTCCCCATTGCCCACGGCTTTTTATTTCTATTCAAAGCTGCCCTTTATTGCTAAAGGGGGTGCCCCCGTCTGCAAACTGAGGGACGTGCTGGAATGGCTTGAGGAGATGCACACCATTTCTTTGAATATTTAGTCAGGGTTTACTTCCAATGAGTGTCCTCATATCAGAATTTCTGACAAACCCCTGTACAGAGAGACCTTAGGCACTCGAGATAGTGTCTAGTAGGCATTCAGTTTCTCTCCAGTAGGCATTTCAGTTTCTCTCCTGTTTATGTATATGTGCACATGAGTATATGTATGTATATGTGTGTTTGTATTTGTATATGTGTGTATATGTGTATGCATACGTATGTATGTGTGTATATGTATATGTATTTATATGTATGTGTATGTATGTGTATATATGTATGTATGCGTCCATGTATATAGATGTATGTATACTAAACGTGTGAATTCGCCGACAAGACTAAATAAGTCATTTTTCCGGCTCGCGAACTTTCAGTTTCTGAAGAAGTGGCATTCGTTTAGAATCATCATCATTAACTTACGGCAGAGTTATTTAATGCTAGTCGATTTTTAATGCAAAAGAGAGACAATCTGTATAGGAACAAGCATAATAATTGTCTCAGTCATAAAGGATTTCTCCCACTGGATGATTTCACATCCACTGATCGAGGACAGAAAAGTAAAGTGTAGCATCAGAACAGATACGACACTGTAAAGGACCAGTATTCGCGTTTTTTTATGAGGTTTGTTTAGTTTGCTCAAATACACTCATTATTTTTATTTTTCTTCCTATTTTTCTTCTTCTTCATTTTATCATCATCGTCGTCGTCGTTCGTCGTCGTCGTCGTCATCATCATCATCATCATCATCTATCTATCTATCTATCTATATATATATATATATATATATATATATATATATATATATATATAATCAATACGATAGCGTGTGTGTTATTTTCTGTGTCACGCTTACATCCGGGTCGTTTAATTGTTATGTACTTCCATTTATTGTAATAAATACTTTTACAAAGAATTATTCAGATGTTTTGGTTTCAGTTCGATTATAGCTAATGGCACTAAGTTATTTAATTTTTTCATAAATAATTTTTCTAAGAATTCTTTATAATTTTTGTTTCGGTTTCGATTATAGTTGATGGTACTTAAGTCATCTATTTTTTTAAAATAAATAATTTTAACAAGAATTCCCTCATGAGTTTTGGTTTCAGTTTCGATTATTGCTAATGGCACACCAATAATCTATTTTTTTAAATAAATAATTTTATCAAGAATTCTTGGTTTCAGATTCGATTTTAGCTGATGGCACTTTAGTAATCTGATATTTTATAAATACTTTCATCAATTATCTTCATAAATTTTGGTTTCGGTTTCGATTATAACTTAAGGAACTAAATTTATATATATATATATATATATATATATATATATGTGTGTGTGTTGTGTGTGTGTTTTGTGTGTGTGTGTGTATTTGTGATTCGGTTTCGATTCAAGCTGATGAACTCATGACATATATATATATATATATATATATATATATATATATATATATAAATATATTATTTTGAAATCCTAACCTTTATAATAATATAAAATCGGTAGAACATTAACTCTATAATGATATATACGAAAAATATCATATTTAAGCGTATTTACGACCTGACTACGCCGGGTATCCCTACTAGCTTGGATCAATACTTTTGCAGCTTAAAAAATAGCGACAATAATATCAGAGCGTCTCCATTTAGGCTGAATATCTACAGATTGCCAACATCAATATATTACATATGAATCAGTCCCCTGTGGAACTTTTACAGGTCTCGATAGTTATTACTATTATTATTATATTAGTCTTAGCTTGTGCTTTGATTTTACTTTCTTGTTTTTAATATATTTGACCTTACTTCATTTATCTAGTTCCAATTATTTCTAATATAGTTGTTAATATCATTTTATTCCCCACTTAGATTTTAATATAAAGTTTTTAGTTTCAGTTATTTATTTGTTAATTTTTTAAATTCATGTATCTCTCTTTAATATATTTATATATATATATATATATATATAAACGCATATACAATCATAATCACATATATAATACATACAGATATATATGAATGTTTGTATAGCTACTTATTTATGTGTTTATTTATGTATTTTATGCTTTATATATATTTTTTCTTTTATGGTCATATATTTAGGCTTTTCTGCTCATATTGGATCGTCTATGATGCTATCCAACAAGAAAAATTATGGCAGACTGCTAAACGCATAGGTGTTGCCGCATGCATGTACTTATATATTTCTTAGATACTTACTGAATTCTTATTAATTTGCTTGTTAATTATAATGTATATACTTGGAGTAGTAGAGGGTAGAAATACATAGGGATATATAGGGATTGGGTATAAATTAGTTTGGAGAAGAAAGGAATTGTGTAGCATTATTGTATGGGGGTAGTGTCAGAAAAGGTGCAGCATAGTGTAGCCTAAAAAGTTGCTAATGATATATATATATATATATATATATATATATATATATATATACATACATACATATATATATATATATATATATATATATATACCCATAAATATTCATAAATAAATATATAATTACGCACCAACAAATGTATGCATATGTACTAGATAGACAACAAAATTAATAGCAATCTAGGAAGGTTACATGAAAGTGATTATATCATGAAGGGGGTAGAGTTAAGCTGAAGTTCGTTGTTTATGGAAGGTTTATGAGGAGTGGTTTCAACATCCGTAGGTTACCAATGTTTCAAACTGAAGAAATGATGCTGATATGAATGTTTCAATGGTTATTATTGCATGAGATGATGTGCTTGTAGAAGGACAAGATCCGTGTGTTAAATCCTTCCTTGGTGATTGTGTAACTGCCTGGTGGTCCTCCATATGGAATATATATATATATATAATAATAATAATAATAATAATAATAATAATAATAATAATAATAATTTCCCCAGCCAGACAACGTCGCAGCTCACAAGAACCAAGAAAGCCAACCAACCAGAAGTCCAGGACTCTAATTTCCTACTTGTGAGACGTCGACTAGGGTTATAACTGGTTTGATACCACGTTCCTTGTTCAGTATGAGGTAGTTTTATTTCACTGTCTAATCTATGCCGCGTGTTGCTTGATCCGTACAAATTAATAGGAATCCTTGTGTGTGTGTTTGTGTGTGTGTAGCGGGTTTGCTCAGTTAGTAAAGTGATTACCTAGCATGAAAGAGGCTCGAGTTTCAAATCCCGGGTTCAGATGTCTCTATCTAGTCAGCCCAAATGAGGACGAAACTCGAGTCTTGTACTATAGGTTTGTTAGCTTTCTTGGATCTGGTTAGTTCTGACGTTGTCTGGTTGTGTAAATAATTATATATTCTCCCACATTCTGAAGATTATATATATATATATATAGATATATATATATATATATGTATGTATATATATATATATATATATATATATACACATTTGTTTTCTTTATGCATTGATATTCATATTAAAAACCATATTTTCTATTTATTTAAAAAGAAAACAGAGCGTTGTTATATACGAGTGGTGGAATTGTATTCACTGGAAAATGTTCTTGCTAATTTTTATATTTTTAAACATTAATTTTAATTAATTGCTTATTACTTTTTCGGTTTTCTTATGAGATGATCATCTTTAATTAATTATTACGTGTAATTATATTCGTGCGATATTCTACATGATTTTTACTTGCATTATATTTGCGTAAAAAGCGTATAGTAAACACAATCCTTTATCTATATAAATACGTGCAATTTAATGGCTGATTCGATATGGGACAGTGTTTTGAACGCCGGCTAATCATAATAATTTTTGAAATTTTCAATTACTTTTTTTATAATGCTTGATCCATTATAGTTTAAAGTAAATTTCCATAAGAAGAAAAAGTAACTAAAACAATACCACAATACATGGAATAATTTTATATCAAATCTAAAAAATCCTACATGTCACGTAAGAATTCATCATGCCATTCATTGTGTTTACATTTTTTCTGACAAGTAAAATATGTTTTCTGGAATTATTTCCACGTTTAGTATCAAGTTAAACTCTTAAGTTAATGAGTTACTACAAAAAATGTACTTACCTTTTGCAAAATCCAAAAATGTGACAATGATAGGAACGAGATTTGTTTATCGTTAAAAAAAGATGGCGGCAACATTCAAATATATATGGAAGGACAAAACATTCAAATATATATGGAAGGACAAAACATTCAAATATATATGGAAGGACAAAACAGGCATAATTTATTTCTTTATTTAGCCTTATTCCGGCATACCGAGGGACATTTTTAGAATCGCAGACCCACTTTCTTCACTTAAAAATTCAGGAAATCAACCAAATTTAATGAAAATGACAGTATTTATTAATTAATACAGATTATAATGAACGCATTATGTTGTTCCAGAATATTGACCGACTCTGCTTTGCAGTCGAATAGCTATGCAACTCCAAAACATCGCCCGATATGATGTAATGCTCCTTTTTTAGATCGAAGATATGGATTTGTAATAGATTTTAGAAATTGAATCATTATTTTACCTTAATTAATTTATTTTTGAACTTTATTAAATTGACGATTAGGAAGACCAAAAATAATTTCGTTCTCATTTTTATCTTATATTTAAACATTGTTTTATTTTACACATTTTCACCAAACATTAATTTTGCATGTGTAATTGAAAAATATCATTAATCTTTGGTGGCCCTAAAAAGGGTTGTTTGGGGCGTTATTTCATTATTATTTCATTCTTCCTCCCTCTCGGATTGATATGTATCAGTAATCATTAGAGCCATAGTCGGACCTCGATAATTGGTTTAAACTCTAAAATGAAACCATATACTTGTAGTACATTAGATTCTCGCAAGATTGCTAACATTTATTAGTTATGTTTCGATCAATGTTTTTTATTCGATTTTTTAAGTGATTATTGACGATACACTATGGTAGTAAAGATACATTATCCTTCATTCTAACTCTGTCGGCCTTCCACTAAACACTTAAAAATAAGTTAAAACACATAAATAAAAACATATCTAGTTATGCAGAAAGATAGCTTGCTTTTGGTAATATTTATTTGTTGTGTTTTGTTTACCCCGATTTTGCTGCGTCGATATTTTTTATAAAGTGCATGTAAGTATTGAAAAGTCAATTAAATTCACAGATACAATAAAATATTTATTATTATTTAAAATAAAAAGAATGTAAACTTGAGAGACAACCTGCATAAAAGTTAATTAAATTCATTAATTACACTACTGACAATTTATTCATTGGAAAAGGTTAGCACCATTATTTATTAATATTAATACAGAATTACAATTGGTTAACAAAACAATTTCAAATTATTGAAAAAATACACACTAAAAATAATATGGATAGAGGAGAATGGTGGGCAAAACAGACTGGTTTACTTTTCAGGTCTGGGCATCCGTACTTACCGACATGGAACGTCCGTATAATTTTTACCATTTTTAATTAAATTATTTTTCTATGTTCCTGTTTTTCAATTTAATATTTTTTACGTAATTTTCCAAGATTATATGAACATAATCTTACGTTCATGTGTGCAATGAAAATATTAGAATCTTACATATAAAGATTACATTGAAAATGTAACCGTAAAAACATAGACATATTTTTCCAGTTATATTTTGGTGTCAAAATATTTAATAAACAATGTTTAATTCAATGATAATATTGGTAGTTCGAGAAATTAATTTTTCTTCAAGCTATACCGAGTTACTTAATATAGATTTTAGAAGCTTTTTTCTTAATGTTCCTGTAATAATTATTTTTTCATTGCTACAAATTACAATGCTTTATTTAAAAGAAGTAAAAATAAATTCATGTGTCTTTTTTTGTTTACTACTGAAAACCATAACTTTAGTGAAGGTATTTTTTGTTTAAACTAAATAAAACATTCCCCTAATATTTAAATAAAAATAGTTCGTTCATTATATGGCGTGATCATTATTTAATAAATACTGAACATTTCATCAAAATTGATTGCTTTTTAATTGTTTGTGAGTTTGTCAGTGAAGGGAGGGGTTAAAATGTTTATACATTTTCAGTTACTTGATTACTTAATTATTACTAATAAAATCTAAAAAAAAAACAACTATTAAAATAATAAACTTTAGCAATAGTAGAAACATCCTGAAGTGTTTGCAGAGTTAAAATAATAGTATTATAAATATTTCAGGAAGCTATTAATTTATACCTATAGGAAAAAGGATTAATAATGAACCAATTTAAAGCAATGGAAAAAAGGATGAATAATTAACGAATAAAGAGTTGTTGTCCGGAGTTGGTTTATTATTATTATTATTATTATTATTATTATTATTATTATTATTATTATTATTATTATTATTATACACAACCATACTAGAAATAAAAATAAAAATACTAATTACGAACAAGATAAATGCAATTGTAGATACCGCACATTTTGCCCACTTCAAAATTAATGTCTAACCAAAAGCGTAGTTATAAGGCCACAATATTTGCGAGAGAACACCCGAATAACAAGAAATATTACGTAGGTATGACTTCCTTAGATTTCAAAACTCGATATTACGACCACAAAAGTACATTCAATAATAAAAAACATCGTATGAAAACAACGCTAGCAAATAAATACTGGGAACTCAAGGAAAGCGGACGTTTGCCGGTAGGCGAATGGAAAATAATAAGACAAGCAAACACATGTAGAGACATAGACGATCCATGTAGATTATGGTTTCATGAAAAAATTGCTATCCTATACTTTAAGGAACCCCAACATCTATTAAACTGTAGGAGAGAAATAGCGAACAACTGTGTTCACAGGATAAAATTTACTCTATGATAAAGATACAAAATAATTTTAAAAGTAACATAAACAATAGAAAATAAACAATAAATACATAAATAAATAAACATGCATATACATAAACTATCACACATATATATTATGCATACACACACATACATATATATATATATATGATATAAATTAACATATAAAAAAGTTACCTACATTTAGAACACGTCAAGACACTAGATATCTAGGCTAAATAGCACACACAAAGGAAAGGGTCAACTGGAATTGAACGCGGCATATTAGACGCCATATATATTTATAACTTTACATATATATATGTATGTATGTATATATATATACATGTATGTATAGTAATTTATAAAATATATATGGCGACTAAGCTACACTGAATATTCTGCGTTTCATCCACTGTAGGATTCGTCAGGCTTATGCGCGAAGTTTGTGGTTGCTTCTTGTTTTTATATATGTTGAGGATTACTAGTTAGCCAATCAGCTTTCTAGTATCCACCGCGCCCCCTCCTATCAGCCAATGGGCATGCATTTTATCGAACAAAGGATCTGTTTTAGAACTAGGTTAGTGGTTTAAGGTAGATATTTTCCCTCTTTTTTATATATATGAATATACCTATGTGTACACACACACATGCACACACATATGCATATATATATATATACATATATGTGTGATCGTTTATGTATATTCATGTTTATTTAATTTATTTATTTGTTTGTTTTCTATTGTTATTGTTAGTTTTAAAGCTATTTTGTATCGCTATCCTAGAGTGAGTTTTATTTGTGAACATAGTTGTTTGCTATTTCTCGTCTACTGTTTAATAGATTTTGAGGTTCTTTAAAGTACAGGATAGCAAATTTTTTGCTTTAATTATCATCTGTAAATTTTCGGAACAACTCTAAGATAACTTCAAGGTAATTTTATTGAATATTTTGTGTAAGGGATTGCTTGCGGGAAAGTGTTTTTGAATAAGATCTAGAAATTTTTTGCCAAGTTTTGTTTTTAACATTTGATTGTATGGGGCCGTATACCAAATTATAGTTCTTTTTCTTCTATTTTTACTTTTATTATAGTTGTTGGTGTTTTTTTGCTTATATTTGATATCGATGTTTTTGTATCCACTATTTTTTAGGGCTGTTTCGTAGATATTGGTTGACCTGTTAAATGCATTTTCATCGCTTGAGTTATTACTGAGTCTACTTACGATCGAGTTAGGAATGTGTTTTATAGTTGATGGTGGGTGGTTGGACTTAGGGTTTACGTAAATTGGAGTAGCGTTATCTTTTAAGTATGGCCCATATGTGTTTTTATCTAAGTTTTACGTGACGTCCAGGAAGTTTGTTACTCTTATGTTAGCTGATACGTCCGCTTTTAGGCCTAATTTTTTCATTTCTTTGTGTATGATTTTCTTAAAGTTTTCTCCCTTGACTTTGTTGGAGTTTTTTATTATAGCTAGTCCATCATCTCTATATAGGCCGATATCCGTAGTATCGAATATGTTTGTGAGGGTATATAGAATGAATAATCCCACAAGATCTGATGCCTCTGCAGAGTCTCTGGCACCCATCGCCAAATCGAACGATTTTTTCATTTTAGTTTTTATCCATTGGTTATTGTTATTTATTAGAACTGATTTTCTACATTTTTTAATGATGTTGATTTCTTCTGAGGATATATAAGTGTATGCCTCGGCAAATTCTAGGGCAATGTTAAAAAGTTCTTCAGATATCGAGGGATAAAAGTCTATGATGTCAAACTGTATGAACGTACATTTATCTTTGTTTTCTATATTTTTAAACCAGGTGATTGCTTCGGTAGTATTTGCCCACTGGTTTAGTTCTAGGTCTAGGATTTGTTTGTTTACTCGAGAAAGTATAGTTTTGCTAATTCTACCTATTTCTGGTTTAGTTGGGTTTATCAGGCGGGTGCTAGGATTATTATTAAAGTCCCATTTGTGGTCTTTAAGCAAAATGTATGACTCTCTAGGTTTCAATTTGCCAACTTTATCGCTAATTTTTAGTTTATCGGTAATTTGTTTACTTTCAGTATTTATTATATCTATGTAGTCGCATTCGTTTGTTGTCTAGTTTTTTGTATTTTTTTGTAATGTTTTCTGTGATTAGTTTGTTATATTCTTGCTTATCTATTTTATAAAAGTTTCTGGTTTATCTGCTTTTACAAAGATTTTATTAGAGTTGTTTATGTTTCTAACGATTTTGTGTAGTTTCCGTTGAAAATTGTTAGGTTGATTGTGGAATTTTAGGTTTTTAATTACGTTTAAAAGGTCATTTTCAAAGTTTTTCAAAAGGTCTACTGTTTTCACATTTTTAAGGGTTTTAAAACCATAAGATTCTTTTTTGTTTACGTTTTCATTTTTAAGGAAGAAATTTGCTCGCCATCGCATTCGGCGTATTAGTTCATCTGTTTTTTGGATTAATTTAATAATATAGCTACGCTTGCTGGGTGTGGGGATGTTTTTTAGCGATGTTTCGAAATTAACTCTTTCCATATCTATTTTTAATGTGGTGAAATAAATTCTTTTGAGAGTGCTCGACTGTTTTAGGAGCTAAGTATAACTACTTCATTTACTCACATAAATTTAATATACGAAAGTATAGATTTATGCGTAAACTTTAAGTATTTACTTCAAAAGTGCTCAATACGTAGGTAGAGCTAGTTAGTAATTTATAAAATATATATGGCGACTAAGCTACACTGAATATTCTGCGTTTCATCCACTGTAGGATTCGTCAGGCTTATGCGTGAATTTTGTGGTTACTTCTTGTTTTTATATATGTTGAGGATTACTAGTTAGCCAATCAGCTTTCTAGAATCCACCGCGCCCCCTCCTATCAGCCAATGGGCTTGCATTTTATCGAACAAAGGATCTGTTTTAGAACTAGGTTAGTGGTTTAAGGTAGATCTTTTCCCTCTTTTTTATATATATGAATATACCTATGTGTACACACACATGCACACACATATGCATATATATACATATATGTGTGATCGTTTATGTATATTCATGTTTATTTAATTTATTTATTTGTTTGTTTTCTATTGTTATTGTTAGTTTTAAAGCTATTTTGTATCGCTATCCTAGAGTGAGTTTTATTTTGTGAACACAGTTGTTTGCTATTTCTCGTCTACAGTTTAATAGATTTTTAGGTTCTTTAAAGTACAGGATAGCAAATTTTTCATGGAGGCATGGGTCGTCTAAGTGTCTGCATGTGGTAGCTTGTCTCATTATTTTCCATTCGACTACCAGCGAATGTCCGCTTTCTTTGAGTTCCCAGTATTTATTCGCTAGTGTTGTTATTATACGGTGTTTTTTTTATTTTTGAAGGTACTTTTGTGGTCACAGTATCGGGTTTTAAAATCTAAGGAAGTCATGCCTATGCAATATTTCTTGTTATTCGGGTTTTCTCTCGCATATTAAATTTATGTGAGTAAATGAAGTAGTTATATGTATATATATATATATATATATATATATATATATATATATATATATATATATATATTTCAACAGTATTTCTCGCGGTCAACGGCGGCCGAATGGATTGAGTCCTTGCTAATGGAACCAAAGATAGCTTCTGTTACCGTGTTGTGATCACACGACAGCTATTAATCGTGACATAGTGCACGAATGATTCCCGAAATGTCTGTAGGTATTTAATAATTATTATAGTGAATAATTATGTCAGCTCATTAAAGACTCTCGTTTCTTACTGTTGAGCACTCAGTTGTAATAAAGTCGGTCAATTTAGTTCTAGGCGAAGATCCTCATATAATGAGTAAATCACTCTGAGAGACGTTAAAAAATATTTAAAAAATAAATGTTTAAATTTCAACAGTATTTCTATTTGTTAACGGTTGACGAATGGATTAGGTCCTTTCCAATGGAGCCAGAGATGGCTTCTGTTACAGGGTTCGGCTTATCGACCTGTGTTAATCGTGACACCCTGCACTGATGATTCCCAAAAAGATAAAACACTACTGTCTGTAGGTATTTAATAATTCTTATAGTAAATAATAATAACATATATATATATATATATATGTGTGTGTGTGTGTTTGCCTGCGTGAGTGCGTATGTGCGTGTATATCTATAACATTCAGTTGTTTTCTCTATAGCACGTTGATTTTTGCACATGTAAAGCATTTATAAATGAAATGTGTTTACTGTGTTAATTTAACATTGCCACCTGCAGATTTGTTGTTCCATGCTTTATAATAACTTTTATTTGTTTTTAAATTATCAACGCTTTTTATATTCCGGTAACCTCACAGTATTTAAACGTCTGTTGTTGTTAATGGACAAAAAAGGTCATTCGTGCCTGTCAACCAAGAAACATTTTTATTGAAGGCAGCTAACAAATTGTTGTTTTCGCTGCGCATATAAAACTACAGTCACATGGAAATAGGTGTATTTTTTATTTCGACCGGCCTTTTTTTTTTATCACCACGTTAAGTGGGCCAAAGGTCAATGTTGTCTTTAGAGTTTGAAAACAAAAAATTATAGTTTGTTTCGTTTTGTTTTTTGTTTTTTTTTTACCCGGAGGGAAGCAAGCTAACACGAAGAGCCAAGTAACCCAAGATTCATTCGGACTCTCAAAGGTGGCAAGCAACGTTCAAGATAAGATGGCGAAAGATTATTTTTATTTTTTCACCGGTGATGAATGAAATTTCTGTTGTCTAGACTATACTGATTGCTTTATCGATCTACTGATAAGACCTCATCGATATTCGTTGACGTTAACAACTCAAGAAATATTATTAAGTCAGATTCCAATTGTTATAACAAACATTTCTTTTGTACAACAATAATTTGATTACTATTATTATTGATTTTGCGCCACAAATAAGGTGAACACAATGCATATAAAACACATTATATATATATATATATATATATATATATGTGTGTGTATGTGTGTGTGCGGGTGTGTGTGTGTAAGGTGATAAAGGCATAACAAAGAGTTCTGTACATAGAGACTTATCAAGACAAAAGGCTTAACTTCAAAATGCATTATTATAAATGGCATCTATAAACCTCGTCATATTGATGTTCCGCCTTAATCTGAACTGAAAAATAAATTTATCAACGCAAATAAATTTATCAACGCAAATGAATTTATCTAACTTTGTCTTATAAATAATTTTCTTAATACACACAGACACATATATATATATGTGTGTGTGTGTGTGTGGATTAAGCTCGTTAGCTCATATATAGGTAAACAAATGCAACTGTCAACAACTGGAATACAACTAATAATATCAACAAGAAAATTCTCAACCATTTTATATATATTACGGTAACCAGCTACACAAGAACTCTGAAACAAGTTAAAGTCTTTAAAAAATATAATCTATCGATACGTAATTCACAATTATAAAAAAATAAAATTCATTATCTATATATCTATAAAAGTGAACGTGTTTGGTTATCTGTCTGTGTGTCTGCGTGTGTGTACATTTCCATACGCAATAAATCTGTCAAAGTCTACACACTCGAAATTCGATATACAAGGTATTGAGATTTAGGAAAATCGATGTGATCAGTTTCCGGCCAAAAATTTGGCGATTAAGGGGTCTAAGTTCAACGAATTGTCCTTTGAGAAGTCTACCAAACTCGTCCGACAATTTTGGGTCTAAACACTTAAAAATTTAGATATAGGTTCCATGGACATGGATCTTTATTAATAACTTGATTTGAGCCCAAAACAATAAATTTTAAGGGGCATAGTAAGAAAAAAAATGACCTCTGCGGTCTCTACCTATTTCACATAAAGGATATTCAGAAATACGGCAAGCTTTTTATCGGTTTGGGTAAGAAAGTGTTAGTTACCAATGTATAAATGTATATATGCTTGTATGTCTGCCCAACACTTTTCACAGAGCCAACGGATTTTACCAAGATCAGTATCGTTTTGAAGTTAGACCTTTCAAACGACAAATATCGAAAAATTGGATAAAAAAACATTAATATCTTCACCTTACACTGGGAACTTTTCTACAGGGAGGCGTTTTTGCGCCGGTACTTTTAAAAATCATCCTCTCTTTTCGATTGTCTAATTTAAAAAAAATGTCACTTCCGGTTTGGCCGTGGTCGTAACAGCATAGACGTCAGGTTTTTCCCCCGTCCTTTTTCTCCTTTGCGGTAGGGGTTTCAGCCTTCCTTTCTACTACCACTTTTTTTTTGCTTAACATACTCATCCAAACACCCGGGCAACACCTGGCAGAAATGCTAGTATATCTATAAAAGTGAAAGTTTTTGTATATCTGTGTGTCAGTCTGTTTACATTTCCCTATGTCAATATGTCAATTTTAAGTCTACAGACTTGAAATTTGATATACAAGGTACTGAGTTTTAGGAAAGTATTTGTAATTAGTAGTCGACCAGAAATTTTACTCTTAAAAAGTAAAAGTTCAGCGATTTGACCTTTAAGAACTCTACCAAACTCCTCTGCCAATTTTGAGTAAAAACACTTGAGATTTTATGCGGTTTCTACCAAATTACTCAGGTAATTTCTGGTCTAAACATTTGATATTTTACATAAAGTTCAACAATTTAACTTTGGAGAACTCTACAAACTCTTCCAACAATTTTGTGTCTAAACACTTGAAATTTTAGATATAGGTTCTTTGTACATGGATCTTACTTAATAACTTGATTGGAGCCATAAACAATAAATGTTAAGGTTGTCATAATAGGGGTAAAATTTTAAAAATTGACCGCTTCTTTTTTTCTTTTTTTTTTTTTTTTTTGCTCAACATACACCTCCAAACACCCGGCAACGCCGGGCTGAAGTGCTCGTTTAACATAAAAATTATTCGGAGATGTGCCAAGCTTTTTAATCGGTTTGTGTCAAAAATTCGCGGTACGGGTTTTAGCCTGGCTTCCCACTACCACTTTTCTTTTTTTTTTTTTTGCTCAACACACCTTCCAACACCAGGGCAACGCCGGGCTGAAACGCTAGTATATCTATAAAAGTGAACGTGTCTGTGTATCTGTGTGTCTGTGTATGTGTCTGTGTGTCAATGTACATTTCCCTACGCTATAACTCTGTCAATTTTAAGTCTAGAGACTCGAGATTTAATATACAGCGTACTGAGATTTGTGATTCGTTTTCGGCCAGAAATTTGGTTGTTAAGGGGTTAAAGTTCAACGATTTGACCTTTCAGAACGCTACCAAACTCCTCCGCAATTTTGGGTCTAAACAATTGAAATTTTAGATATAGGTTCCTTGGACATGGATCTAACTTAATACCTTAATGTGAGCCCAAAAGAATAAATGTTAAGGGGTCATAATAGGTGTCAAATTTTAAAAGATTGACCGTGTTTTTTTTTTAGCTTAACATACACCTCCAAACACCAGGGCAACGCCGGCATCCATGCTATAAAAGTAAATGTGTCCGTCTGTCTGTGTGTCTGCGTACTAATTCCTACGGGGTCAACGTTCAACGATTTGACTTTTCAGAACTCTACCAAACTCCTCCGACAATTTTGTGTGTAAACACTTGAGATTTTAGATAAAGGTTTCTTGTACATGGATCTAACTTAATAACTTGATTTGAGCTCCAAACAATAAATCTTAAGGAGCAATAATAGGGGTCAGATTTTAAAAAAATGAACTCTGCGTCTCTACCAAATTACTCAGACGATTTCTGGTCTAAACATTTGAAATTTTACATAAAGGGTATTCAGAAATAGGGCAAGCTTTTTCATCTGGTTGAGTCGAAAATTTATAGCTACGAATATAGAAATGTATGTATGTCTGTTTGCATGTCTGCTTAAAACTTTCGACAGAAGCGGCGGCTTTTACCAAGACCAGTATCGTTTTTAAGTCCGAAAGTATCGAAAAATTGGTTTTAAACATTAATAATAGCTTCATCTTTAACTAGACACTTTGTACGAACGGGTCGCTTTTTTCTCCGATAGGCTTGAGAGTTATCCTCTCCTATCGATTTTCTAGCTTTAATTTAAACATAAGTCACTTCAGGTTTGGACGTTGTCGTTACCGCAAAGACGTCAGGTTTTTCCCAAGTTCTTTTCCTCATTCGCGGTACGAGTTCGAGCCTGGCTTCCTACTACCATTTTTTTTTGCTCAACATCCAAACACCCGGCTACGCCGGGCTGAAATTCTAGTGTATATATATATACTAGCATTTCGGCCCGGCGTTGCCCGGGTGTTTGGAGGTGTGTGCTGAGCAAAAAAAAAAAAAAACGGTTAATTTTTTTTTTAATTTGACCCCTATTATTACCCGTTAACATTTATTCTTTTGGGCTCAAATCGAGTCATAAAGTTTGATCCATGTCCAAAGAAACCTATATCTACAATATCAAGAGTTTGGGCCCCAAATTGTCTGAGGAGTTTGGTAGAGTTCTCACAGGTCAAATCGTTGAACTTTACCCCCTTAACAGCCACATCCCTAACCGAAAACCGATCACATAGATTTTCCCAAATCTCAGTACCCTGTATATCAAATTTCGAGTCTGTAGACTGAAAATTGACAGTGGTATTACGAAGGAAAATGTACAAGACACACAGACAGACGGACACACAGACACGGTCACCTTTATAGATATACTATCATGGGTGCCCGGCGTTGCCCGGGTTTTTTAAGGTGTATGTTTTTTTTAACTTTGGCCCCTATTATGACCCCTTAACATTTGTTTGGGGGGGGGAGGCTCAAATTAATTTATTAGGTTTGATCCATGGTCAAGGAACCTATATCTAAAATCTCAAGTGTTTAGATCCAAAATTGTCGGAGGAGTTTGGTAGAGTTCTCAAAGGTCAAATCGTTGAACTTTGACTTACTTGTTGTTTCATCAAATACTTCTGCATGCAAAATCCGATCCCGCATTTTGCTAAGGAAAGTATTTCTTCGGAACTACGCGGATTAAGGACTATCCATTTATCTAGTGTTTCCTTTTCAGATTAAATATGTTTTTAACTTATTTCATAGTGTTTTGTAACATATTTTATTAACTGTTTGCTCATATTATAAGCTCTATTTCCTATTTGGTTTTATCGAGCTTTTATATCTGGCTGAGATAATTTTATAAATATTAATTATTTAATATTTATAATTTACTTTAATTTTACCATCTTAGATCATTTTGGTAAATTCAATTGTAACTTTCATTTTATATATATATATATATATATATATATATATATATATATGATTATTTATAAGACACACAGACATATATATAAATAATGTTCGCTCAAACAATATTTTTATTGAGAAAAAAAGCAGTGTTTTAAATTATTTTAATTTTTGTATGCACATTATTACGACTTTAACATATGTCTCTTATAAATTCGAAACATTTTTATTCAGTTTCACATATTTATTTTGCAATATTCGTTCCCATGGTATATATTATATATATACACATATACATAAACCCCCCATATATATATATATATATATATATATATATATATATATATATATATATATATATATATATATATATATATATATATATATAGTTTACTGTGTGGATGTAAATATGCATGTATATTAGTGTATGCAATTTTGATACAAATACATATATTAGAATTATGAAAATAATTTGACCCCTTCTTTAATTTTATTATAAACTAGCATGGGCGCCCGGCGTTGCCCGGGTGTTTGGATATGTATTTTGAGCAAAAAAAAAAAAACAAAATTGGTAGTAGGAAAGCAGGCTCGAACCCGTACTGCAAAGGAGGAAAAGAACGGGATGAAACCTAACGTTTATGCTCTTATGACCACCGCCAAACCGGAAGCGACATTTTATAAAATTAAGGCTAGACAATCTAAAGGATAGGATAACTTTCCAAAATATCGGCGAAAAAAGTGACCCCCCCTATAGAAAAGTGCCTAGTTGAAGGGGAAGATATTTATGTTTTTAGCCAATTTTTCGATATTTGTCGTATAAAAGATCGAACTTTAAAACGATACTGATCTTGGTAAAATCCGCCGCCTGTATTTAAAGTTTAAGGCAGACATGCAAACATACATACATACATACATACATTTATATATTGGTAGCTTAAAATTTTCGACCCAAACTGATGAAAAAGCTTGCCCTATCTTTGAATACCCTTTATGTCAAATTTGAAATATTTAGACGAGAAATTGTTTGAGTCATTTGGAAGAGACCGCAGAGGTCATTTTTTTTAAACTATGCCCCCTTAAAATTTATTGTTTTGGGCTCAAATCAATTTATTTAGTTAGATCAATGTCCAAGGAACCTATATCAAAAATGTCAAGTGCGTAGACCTAAAATTGTCGGAGGAGTTTGATAGAGTTCTCAAAGGTCAAATCGTTGAACTTTACCTCCTTAACAGCCACATCCCTACCCGAAAACCGATCACATAGATTTTCCCAAATCTCAGTACCCTGTATATCTAATTCCGAGTCTGTAGACTAAAAATTGACAGAGTTATTACGTAGGGAAATGTACACAGACACACAGATGCACAGCTCACAGACACACACACATACACTTTCACTTTTATATATAGATAGATTAATTCTATTAGTATTTTATATTTTTCCGTACATCTCAAGAATCTTCAAGAAATCGCAAATTGATTTATACAATTTTTTTCTTTGGAAATGTTTACAGAAAATCAAAAAACAAAATAGGCTCAATGTCACTCAAAAATTGGGTAGAGAGTATCTGTGGTCATCCTAGTTTATTCACCACAATATCTCCAGCACATCGGGTTCGTCCTTCATTAGATTTCCAAATCATATTCTAAATACAGAATTATATAAAAAAGTCGTTATTTTTAATTAGCTTTGGGATGAGGAAAAAAGTTTAAAAATTTAACCAAAATGTAAGTAAGAGTCTTCCCACCCTCTCTATGCAGTAGACCGCTCACTGTTTCCCGGCTTGGCTCTGGCCGAAAACGAGCATATTGCTCTCTACATGGGGCTGAATTCTAGGCAGGATCAAGGAAACTGGGGTTCGTTGTTGTATATTAAGTTTCTCTAAGATCACTTATGAGGTGGTCGAGAACGAGAAAGAAAATTATTTTGTGGGAATCTTGGGGGTTCCCTATAGGGGATGGAGGCAAGCATTCCCTCGTCTAGCTATGAACATAGTCTAAGCACTTGATTTAGAGGTCTGGAGTTCGGAAGTATCAAAAACTGTACACCTCTACGCATGCACAGACTCGCTATCTTGATTCATCCTCGGTCACAGTCCGCGGGATATTATCTATTTCTATCACATCTGATCTTTACCTTCAACTGATGCTTGAAGAAGGGGAGTAGATCCTGATCAGCAAAAGATTCAACCCCGCGCTTTTCTTGCACTCTGGACGTCTATATCACCATTCTTGCGGCGGCTAGAATCGCAATAAATACCATTTATCTCTCTCAATCACACCGCGGCTCGGCGATATAGAGGACGATGGGCAGATCAAGCGGGCGAACTTACTCAGGTTCGATGCAAGCCGTCACCCCTCGACATACGAACATTACCGGCTGTCCGTTGCATTCGAAGACCGCATGTCCTCGCGTTTCCTTGGCTGGGCTCCTATAACGGGGACACTCGGACGACCTTACTGGTCAGGCACTTTTCAGTATGGCGTTGAGGGGCAACGTGTTTCAGGCCAATTGCCATGTCAAGGATCTCGAACACAGCGTCCAGCTCTACCGGGAGCAAATCTCCTCCTTCGACAATCCCAGACACTTGACGAGCGAGTCGTAGGCTACGTTTTTCACTAATTCCTTATAACGTTCCTTTATCGTGAGCCGTAAAGGATCGCTGGATCTTGGAAGGTTCTTAGCGCGGCCCTATACTCTCTTAAGAACTGCGTGTCGCTCCACAGCTTTCGAGAAAGGCGGCCTTGACCGTAGTAATTCACGCAGTCTCTTCTGTCAAGGTTCGGCTCGGAGTCTCTATGACACGTCAACTCGGGCATTCCCAAGGATTCTTACAAGAGCGTTGAACACGGATTTTTCACCGAACCCAATGTTTTCCTTTGTCCCAAAGAAGAGAGAATAGCTTGCTTTTGCAGGTATTTTAGATAGTCTTCATGCAGGGAAAGTACAGCTAGTCGGTAAAGGATGAGCGGAAAGACTATGTGGCGCAAGCCTTCGCTCTGCCATTCAAAGATAGTTTCTTTAGAACCAACGAGTCTATCGCGGCTTCGACCTTTGAGTTTACCTGCAACCAATTCTCTTCGAGCTGGAGGAGACCCGATCCGAACCACACTCTGAGGATCCGAACTGAGCCGTCCATTCAACTAGAAAGAGCGGGAAATTAGTCGGTGCCTCTCGAGTCCCTTTATCGCAGACTGATCGACTTATGCGGTTGATTTTAGCCCTCGTGGTCTTTTCGTACTGTATGGCGCATGTGTCACCGCCTCGATGCCTCGTAAGCTCGACACAATGCTGATGTCATCGGCAAATGCGGAAACTCTGGCTCTCAATACGCCATGCAGTGTGATCCCGCGCAGGACCGGACTTGCATCCAGGCGCTTCAATTTGCGAAGTAGTGGCTCACACGTAAGGACATAAAAACAGGTAAAACAACGGGCAACCCTGGCGCAGGGACCGGGAGATAACGGGGAACGTCGAACGCTTTACCGTTTACCTGTACCACTGCCGTCGGCGCGCGGTACACTATGGATATCCATTTATGGAAGCCAGATTGGAACCGGCGGCCTTAAGAACAGATGCCAGAAAGCGATAGTCGACTTTATTGACAGCATTGGACTGATCTAAATTGGTCACTGCGATTTCTGTGTCGTCATCTATCCCTCGTTCTAAGATCGTACGGTTCAGGTGCAAGTTGTTTTTAATCGAGTTCGCCTTTACGGTATAGCTTTGCTCTGGTTCGATCAATTCGCCGATACCGACCTGCAGCCGATTCGATAGAATCTTAGCCACAATATTAGGCTCTGTGTTTAGCAGAATTATGGGCGTGTAATCGTTTAATTTTTCTCTATTCTGCCTATCTGTTTTCCTCAGTAATGTGACCACTTTGTTGGTGACTTCACCCGGGATGGAACCATAGTTATACACGTCCGTCAGAATCGGTATCGACATGAACAACAACCTCAAATACAATTCGTAAGGCAAACCATTGAGTCAACGCAATCTGTTTCACCAACCTGCTTCAGTATAATCAGTATAATTACACTACCCTCGGAAATAGCCAAGTCGGGGAGAGGGCAATATAGTCGCCAAATTCGTGGACGGAGAGATCGGGCTGTTGCGTGAAACTCTTTTATAAATGCCCTTGAATCCCTCGCAGATCTATGCAGTCGACATCAGTGTACTTCGTCCGAGTGCTTGACGCTAGTTATATAATTGTCTGAGTCACGCATGGAGACCTCCTTACGTACGTCTGCATCAGGATTCATCGTTTCGATCGCTACTTTCCTAAGTCTCCTTGGCCCTTGTAACACTCGTTAACCTCACGTCAGAGGTCCTGACTAGCTAGTTCTTGACCGATTGTATCACTTAAAGCCAGCGTCCTAGTTAACTTTTCCTCTATCTGCTTCTTCATCTTGGAATCTGCTGGGAGCGCTAGGTGTACATGACGGAGAAGTTCCTAATCTTAGCTTTTATCTTAACTCACAACCTACTCCCTGTAACCGCCCCACTAAAGCCTCTTGAATGAGCCTAGCTAGATTTACCTGGAAGTCTTTAACTCAAGTAGGGAGATATTAAACTGCTACTACTCTCTTAGTTTGTGTCTATTCAACAGATTCCTGCGAGCCGTAACTAGTTGAACATAGCCAGTGGAATATATGACACTCTAGGAGCTCTATATCCCCCTTTTAAACTAGCATTCTATCCAGATAGGTGTTTGGATAGGAGTATACGCTATTAATCTACGTTTACATTTCCCACTCTGGGTGCTCGACGTGAAACCTGTCGATCAGATCGCATTTAATCATCAGATCAGCCAAAAAGGTTTTGTACCTCTCCGTCCCTCTTAACTTCCTAACTTATCTATTCTAGGGTCAACTATAGTGTTTCAATACCCCGTTAGAATTACACGCTCCAACCCCGCGATAAAAGCGTCAATATCGCGGAAGAAGGATACCCTTATTCGAGTGATGCTTGAAACGCAACATCTCAAAACACGCATTTTTTGACGACAATCTTTATCATCGCTGACAGGGTGCGTTTCGCCAATAGGAAGACGCTCTTCCCCTACTGATTTTAATATGCTAAAAACATATTGTGATCTCTCGCTAGCTCTTGTGAATCTACAAACAAAACAAAGACGCCTCCTACAGTGCAGCCATATCAACTTACAGTAACAGATCTCTCCGGACGGGAGCCGCCCGGTCTGAAGATCTCGGGCCTCTCGCCTTTCAACTTGCCAAGTTAAGAGCTATGGTGCTTACTTATCTCACGCAATGTTGTCCACGATACAAAGTCTTCTAGTGAGAAGACACTGACCCAATGCGTTATGCTCAGGGTTGTCAATTCCCAGGTAATTTGACCGCAGCGCGCTATGCCGGAGATGTCCATAGGGTAGATTAGTTTGAAGGCCCGATATAGTTACGGGTGTACCAAGATAAGAATCCTTACCTTGCATTGGGTTGAAAGGTCTTCCAGGAAAAAAAGTCATTGTCTCTAACTAATTCCGTTGCTAGAGGACTCCACCATTTGCCAAATCGGGGGTTTGCGGCAAACGAGAAAGGAGAAGGTCTTTATTGTCTGTTTTCGTATGAGGAGAGGATGATGATGATTTGTGTCTCCTCTTCCCTAGTTCTTTCCGCTTGGAGAGGCGTGGTCTGTAGTTGGTGCCGGGGTCCGATTTGGGTGCATTGTGGGGACGAATTTGGGTACCGGTGCTGGTGGTGAGACGAGAGCTTGTGGTATGTGTGTATTTTGGGTGTTTGGGAGTGGGTTTTGATGGTGTATCTTGGGTTTTTGGGAGGGTACATGCACACAGTCTGTAGTGATAACATACACGACCTCATTTTTTACACTTGTTTTTCGGTTTTGGGGGGACCAGAGAGATGGGACGTAGTTTTGGTCTCCCTCTCGCTTTCTCCCTCCTCTTTATTTAGCGTTGGGACGTCTGATTTTTTCATCTGCTGCTGCTGCGGTTGTTGCTGGTGCTACATCTACAGCTGCTTCAGATGATACTACGGTGGCTTTGTCTGCCGTACCTTCTGCTGCGGTTGTTGCTTCGGCTCCTGCTGCGTCTGCAGCCGCTGAGGTTTTGGCTGATGTTGTTGCAGCTGTTGTTGTTGCAGCTGCTGTTGTTGTTGTTGCAGCTGTTGTTGTTGTTGTTGCAGCTGCTGCTGTGGTTTTTACCACTGTTGTTGTTGTTGTTGTTGTTGCAGCTGTTGTTGTGGTTGCTGCTGCTGTTGTCATTTTTGTTGCTGCTGCTGTTATCGTTTTTGTTGCTGCTGCTGTTCCTGTTCAGTTGAAGGTCGACTTACAGCAGTAGAGTTTGCATTTTATCGCTTTCTGCCCACTACCGTGCTCCACCCTCTTTGACTCCCCCTCTTCGGGTTTGATCGTCGGCGGAGTTGGTGTGAGTGTCGATTTTGGTGGGGAGCGTCTGCATCTTTAGTGGCTTGTGGTAAGACAGCTTTAGTCGCTATCAGCTGTCGACTAACGTTTGTGGGGAAGTCATGGCTATGTGTCCCTGTTTCTGACAAAACTTAAAGTGCGGAAGGCGACCTTTCACGACCACCGTCATGTTCCATTCATTGTGCACCAGCACTGCTGGTATTGTCTGAAAAGATTCCTAGGTTAGTTTCATGGCCACCACGTCGTCAGCCATAGTAATTCTATTACGTAATCTTACAAGGTCCATCTGTTCCACGTCCCCTAACATAGCCGAGATAGACGCCCCCGTATTCAACGTCCAGCTCTGTTCTTCTCCATCCGTGAGGAGCTTGAATTTGTCGCATTTCATCTCCTTTTTGAGTATTGTTCGGCTTCTTCCTTGTTGAGGAGGAGGATATCTCAAATGGCATAGCTACACTGACGAATTTGTGAGGGATGTTCAGTTTTTATTGAATATCTCCCACATCCTCTTTGTCCAGTCCTATGAAGCTTTTTCCCTAATGTTTGAAGTCATCATGGACAGCACACTACGAGCTGTGGCCTCCAGGGGTCCGGCATCCGTTTATATGCTTATATCTGTTTATGTAGAGGGTTTTGTACTCCTCCGATGGAGTTTTTTCCAGAAAGGGTTTCCTCACGCAGACCCTTCTGCTAGTAAGGCGTGGCTAGGTTTCTTGGTGGGCTCATTCGAAACAGGAGTCTTTCTCGGGGCTACCTTTTGGGGGAGCGTTTCCATTTACCATGTCTTTTGATATAGCCGTCTCTTTTCATCAGTTGTCTGGGTAGTATACCTTTTCATTATTAGGTTTGGATCGTTTTTTGGGAGAGCTACCCTTTTTGGGAGCCTCTCCGATTTCTTGCCTCTTTATCTGAGCGGTATGTCCTTTTCATATTTGGGTTATGCTCTCCTTTCTGGGGAACTTTCATTTTTGTGAGCATCTCTCTTTTCTGATACTTTTGGGGGTGCCCCCTCTTGGTTTTTGAAGTCCCGTCATTAATTTCCCTGGATTCTCTCCTGGTGGGGCCTTCCCTCTTGTAGAGCCACTGCCTCGTTGTTGGTAAGGGTGTCTAGGCGGTATGCCGCTTCCTGTAGGAGAGCTGCTGCTTCAGTGGTGACATAAGTCAAAGTGACATTTATTAAACGATGGCGATATGTTGCAGTGAGGCTGTTTCTATGGAGAAGATACGCGAAGAAAATAATAGTTATTTTATTGCAGTTTTGAGTCGCTTCTTTTTCCCATTAATGATAACAAAATCAGATCGAAATGGCCATTTGCAAATTTGCAGAGTGGAAAGCAAGATTTAAACACGTAACTTTTAATGTTTTGTTGAGAAGTTTCCGTGTTTTAACACTTCGATTAGCGATTAAACATTTATCATATTCTTTATGACTGTATTAAAATATATTTTTTACATGGTTTAAATATTATTGTTCCCAAAATTGTGTGTATGTGTAATTCGTGGACTGTATGTGTGCTGTTTATTAATATAATAATAAACGACAAAGACTGAAATAAAAGTATATGAAAAGTTATTGAGATGTAGTTTATATACATGAATGAATAATGAGTGATTTGAGTTAATGTATAGCTATGTATGAAACCAGCAAGACAGAATCTGAGATTCAAATACAATTGCATTTATTTGACATTCAACATTTCTTTCATTAGGAAAGATCTTTATTATTTTGGAGAGTTGGATTATTTTGACAACTATTTTCGAATTAGTTTATTATGTCACTTGCTTCGGTTTTCTTCCAATTCAAGTTAGAATTTAAAATCAAATTAAATTAAACTAATGTGCTTAACTAATACTATGCCATTATTGATTGTGAGTAAAGATTAAACTAGGAGAAACATTTAGTGCCTGTTATTATACTAAACTTTATCTTATAAGTTGTCATCTAGTTATTACAAATGATTATTTATAAAAAAAGTGGTATTTTTTGCCCAATTAGGAGTACTTATACACACTATTATGTTAAAGATTTAGGGCGGCTATCATACACGTATCCAGATACCTTTCTTTATAGTCTTCCATTACCTCGATCTCGACATTTAACCCCAACCTTTCCATCTATTCTTATGTCTAAACACAAGCTAAAATCCGTACGCTTATTGGGCCTTATAAAAATACAATCAAATTTATTTTTCATAACATTTAATAAAACCTCCTGATATTAACTTATAGTGACGATGGAAGACCTGGTATTTTCATTGTAAACTGTGCTTTCGTACAAGCTGTATCGCGTGAAGAGGTCTCTAGTTCCTGGTAACTAGCCGACCATAACATGTTCATGAATGTTTAGAAACATATTACTGCTTATGTAAAAGAAAAATAAAGAGTATATACAGGCATATATATATATATATATATATATATATATATATATATATAGATAGATATATATATATATAGATATATGTATATTTATAAATATGTATATACATATCTCTCTCTCTCTCTCTCTCTCTCTCTATATATATATATATATATATATATATATATATATATACAAGGAGTTAAAGAAGGTATGGTAAATGCTGCCATTCATAGCTTTCCTCTTTTATGATTTGAACACGCTGATGCATATATTTTCCTCATCTTTTCAGTATATATATATATATATATATATATATATATATATATATATATATATATATAAGCGGGGTGGCGGTTTTGCCCGATCGTAAAACACGCTGAAATATCATCTCTTCATTTGTCCAGATTTTGTAAATATTATTATAGTATCGTGATTAAAGATTTAAAAAAGTATTTGAGTGGCATCAGCTAAAATCTTAACCAAAAGCAAAATTGTAGCATTAAAGCTGGTGACGTTACCACTGTACCAAAGTGACACGAATTTGAACTGATTACAAAGTTTGTACAAAATAAACCACAATTTTTAAAATTTTGACCTCTTTTTGACACTTTAAAAACTATTTTAACCAGCTAAAGACGCATGAGCAAGGGGTCAATAAAAAATCAATCATATGAGTTTCCTAGCCCCGCTATACTACTGTTCGTTTCGGTAAAGATAAAGTTTGTAAATAGAGGAATAGACAAAAAGACAGCGTCTTTTATATATTAGATTATAGAGAAAATTCTGTATCGCTTAGATATTGTTTCAAAAGCTATTACAATATATAACAATCGCTAGAATGGAAATTAGAACATTTAGCCTTTGTCGTTATTTATATCTCCAAACTCGTTGCCTTCTTAAGTACTTACAGTTGGATACGTGAGATTAAATGTAAGCGACTTTGCGATTTGAATGTTTACATATGCGATTCACAAATGTAAACGTATAAGTAATGTTAAATTCGACATAGACTACTAAGGTCAATTGTTTTGAAGTTTGACCCCCTTAGCAGCAATCTAGCAAACCAAATCGAAAGTTTGATACAGAGCCGAATACATTGTATATCACATTTAAACTTTTTATTCAGAGATGTTAGAGAATATTCACACACACATATAAGGTCAGACACACAAACACTCGTATATATATATATATATATATATATATATATATATATATATATATATATATATATATACATAGTCATCCACATACAGTACTCTTCAGTACTGTTTCGCTGTTTCACAACTCATCAGTGCAGTTAGTTTGCATATCACTTCCCAATATGCTCAACCCAAGATGGGAGCATTTTAGCATATATATATATAGCTGAATGTGTGTGTGTGTGAGTGTGTGTGTGTGTTTTTGGTCACGAATAGGCTCCTATATGATTGACTATTTAAAAAAAAACTGATTACATATAATGATAGAAGATGTAACGAGACACAGGAATGAGTATGTTTGATCTGGCAGAACGGTGGTTCATTAAAATTGTGGGTCTGCGTTCGCGCCTGGTCCACAAAGTATGGAAATAAAAAAAAATTAAAATTAAAAAAAAACGTTTACAAGTGTTTTTGATATAGATGTACATAAGACTACTTTGATAAGTGTGTTTTAACTTAAATAGGGATGCTATAATAAAATTGTTGGGTCTGCGTTCGCGCCTAGCCTCCATAGAATGGAAATAGGCACACACTTTAATAAAGACTATTCATATCTATCTGCGTGAGTATACTTTGATAATTATGCTCCAGTTTGAAGAAATATGGTATAATAAAATTAAAGGGTGTTCGTTCGCACTTGACCTCCATAGAATGGAAATATATCACAAAGTTTAACAAGTTTTTTTTTTAATATAAATCCACAGAATATTGTGATAAGTGTTTCAGTGTAAACAGGTATGGTATAATAAATTATGGGGTCTATCTATTTTATTGAAATATTATTTTTACATCTGCTGATACTAAATGTGTTTTCCAGAGTGATGTTGTCTTATACATTCTGTCTCTAACAGAATGAAAAAACATTTAGTATCAGCAGATGTAAAAACAAGATTTCAAACTCTCATTAAAAAAAAAAAAATTACGAAAATATCTGAAGACAGCTAAACAAAGCTTGAAACGCATTATAAAATATTTTAAACTAAAAATATGAAAAGAGGCTGAAAAACCCACAATAGTTGATGGCTACACTCTTTTAAATATACATTGTTCTCTCGTTGGAACTACACACTCATCACTTTAAATATATATATATATATGTGTGTGCATATATATATATTATATGATTTCGATACTCTTTTGTGAGCAAGAGCGGAGGTTCGCTTGAAATATAAAAAAAATAACAATAGGACTATTAAATACAAAAAGTAACATCGTTTTCCTTGCTTCAAAAAACCCTCATAACCTTTAAACCACTATATATATATATATATATATATATATATATATATATATATATATATATACATATATATACTAGCATGATTGCCCGGCGTTTTCCGGGTGGTTGGAGGTGTGTGCTGTGAAAAAAGTGGTAGTAGGAAGACAGGCTCGAACCCATACGGCGAAGGAGGAAAAGTTCGGGAAGAACATAACGTCTTTCCTGTTACGACCACCACCAAAGCGGAAGTGAAGTAGTTTTTTATTAAGGCTAGACAATCGAAAGGAGAGTATGACTTCCGAAAATTTCGGAGAAAAAAGCGACCCCTTCCTGTAGAAAAGTGCCCAGTTAAGGGTAAAGGTATTAATGTTTTTAGTCAATTTTTCAGTATTTGTCGTATGAAAGGTCGAACTTCAAAAAGATACTGATCTTGTGAAAATCCGTCGCCTCTATCGAAAGTTTTACGCAGACATGGATACATGCATACATACATACATTTATATATTGGTAACTGAAAATTTACGACCCAACCCGATTAAAAAGCTTGCTCTATCTCTGAATACTCTTTATGTAAAATTTCAAAAGTTTAGACCTGAAATTGTTTGAGTAATTTGGTAAAGACCGAAGCGGTAATGTTTTTTTTTAAATTTGACCCCTATTATGACCCATTAACATTTATTGTTTTAGGCACAAAAAAGTTATTAAATTATCACTGTCCAAGGAACCTATATCTAAAATTTCAAGTGTTTATACCCAAAATTGGCGGATGACTTTGATAGAATTCTTAAACGTCCACTCGTTGAACTTTGACTCCTTAACCGCCAAATTTCTGGCCAAAAATGGATTGTGAAGATTTCCTTAAATCTCAGTACTCGGTATATCAAGTATCGAGTCTGTAGACTAAAAATTGACACAGTTATTCTGTAGGGAAATGTACAGACATACACACCGACAGGCAACCACTTTCCTTTATATATATATATATACACATATATATATATATATATATATATATATATGTGTGTGTGTGTGTGTGTGTGTGTGTGTGTGTGTGACTTTCACTACACCGATGAAGACTGAAGGATCGGTCGAAAATTATGTGCTTGTTTTTTCATAATATTATTTTGTATTCCTACACGTCACCAACTGAAAACGAATAAAGAAAAGTTATAAGTTTTTATACTTTTTGTATTCCTTTTTATGCATTTCCATTCATATATATATATATATATATATATATATATATATATATATATATATATATATACATAAACAAGAGTAAATCCCAAATTTTCCGCACATGGCACTGTATCGCGCACCTGCTTAGCTTTTTTACAAGTTTTAACACGAGTCGCCTTATCTATTACGTAATCACGATCAACTAATTTAATTGTTCGTTCAGTTTTAACACGTGTTACTTTCAGTTGATAAAAAGGACATTCAAATTGCGCAATACTGCAGAGGAGAACAACGTGCTGTGCTTCTATCTTTGTCCTTAGAAGATTTACCGAGGGCAGAAATTCATAAGAGACTATTAACACAATATGGAGACAATACACTATTGTAAAGAACGATACTTGAGTGGATTAAGAAGTTTAAAACTGGCCTGAACAGTGTTAAACATACAGAAGGAGCAGTAGCCTATTAACCCCCACCAGTGAAGAGAAGGTTGTGCAGGCTCAACAAATTTTATTGGAAAACCGGTGCAATCCCATTGATGAGATAGCACAGTATTTGTAAATCAGTTTTCGCTCCGCCTAATAAATCAGTAATGAAATCCTTGAGTACAATACAGTTTCTTCAAGGTGGCTGCCAAAAACGGCTTAAAGAAGAGCACTAGCGTACACGTGTTGAGATCTTCCAAACTTTACTTAAGGTGAAAAATTTATTAATCGATTATTCACTGGAGATTAATCATGGATTCATCACTACAGCCCGGAAGCGAACAAGCAAATCTTGGATTGGAAACGTTCGTCCTCCCCAGTAAATAAAAAATTAAAAATCAACTTTCTACTAGAAAGGTCATGCTAACAACCTTGTGAAAATCCAAAAGGGCTTTATTTTTGGAAATCAGACGCTCTCAGTATTAATGCTAGAGCCTATCAGGGGTCCATCCTGGGTCCAACTCTCTTCCTGATCTACATCAATGATCTTTCAAACCACATCCTTAGATCATTCGTAGACATTTATTCTGACGACACTACCATCTACGGTAGCACTTCGAACACCGTAAACGACAAAGTTTTCTCTGACTCTCTCTCCCCTGATCTTGGAATCGTGGTACAATTGAGAAGAAGTGACTGGTTACTTTTAATGCGTCTAAAACCAAGCTTCTATGCTTACATCATCAATGTTCTGCTACCCAGTTGCCATTAATCGAAATGAATGGCTCTCGTCTTGGGAAGGTTTCATGCTTTGACAAACTTCTGGGCTTGACCTTTACTCCCAATCTGAAATTAAACACGTATATCAAATCCATTGCAAAAGTCGCTGGAAAAATGGTTGGATTCTTCTACTGATCCAGTACATATCTCACTCCAGATGCAATTCTCTACCTATATAAAAGCCAGGTTCGGCCAAGGATGGAGTATTGTTGCAACATCACGGAAGGAACTGCTAGAAGCAGCCTATCCTTTCACGAAAAACACTCGTCTAGCCAGAACCACTATCAACAATTTCTCACACTCTTTATCTGTGCCTACACCTAAACGTAGATTCCATGAACAGAGGTTCTTTCTTAGAACTGCTCGCCCGTGGAACTCTATTCCGTTTGCCTGCTTTCCACCTGACTACAATCTGATTGTCTTCAAGTCCAACCTGAACAAGTTCTTAGTGAACCATCCCCCCCCAAGTAATCCGTTATAAAATTCCCATTAATATTTACTACGCTAAAATTACAATGACAAATGTATACCCATTAACCCTTATCCCCGAGTGGCCCGACCCCTTGATAAGTGCTGACCTACATGTAACAAAAGGTTTGCTGTAAAAGGGAAATACTGAAGCCTGTAATTAAAACCAAACCGAGGATTACCGTCAAAGAACGTTTTGACTATCATCAATTTGCTCCACTCTAAGATTAATTAGGAGATCGTATTTTTTTCTGATGAAGCAGCGCAAAATGCGGTGCACAAATAGTTGTGTGACAAAAAAAAATTATCCCATGGCATTTATACACTTGTAGATCACTGGAATAATTGCATCGTAATGGGTGGAGAATATTTAGAAAAAGTATACATTGTTTTCGAGTTTTGCGTTTTTAAAATAGGCAAAAATAATAAAACAGCAAAAAAACGGAGAAAATGTTAGATCTTCCCTCGTATACTAGGTAAAGAAGATTGTTCCAGAAATGTTTAAAATTTTGGTCTTGAATGATGTATTTGCAATGAGTTGTCGTTATAATATCTTTACTTTATACATCATGTTTAAGGGCGTCTATCGCTATGTATAATCGTTTATATTACATTAATTTTAAAACAATTATTTCTTCTTTTCAGAATGTTAAATAAATGATGGAAAAAAGCAAATTCGCAAATTTTTATTATTTCAATTCAAGCTTAGCCAAAAAACCTACTGAAACAGCTCGCGATATAAACGAAGCATTTGGCACAGGAACCGTCGCTCATCACACAACACATTCGTGAGGTAAGAAATTTCATAGTAGAGAGGGGGGTCTTTAAGATGATGAGTCCAGTGGTCGGCAATCAGATGTTGACAACTGTCAATTAAGAGTTTTAGTCTTAGTCGAAGTCAATCTATGCACAACTGTTTGAGAAATTGCTCTTAATTAGACGTAAACTATACTACGATTTCCAACCACATGGGGGTATTAGAAAGACAACAAACTGATAAACGTGTGCCTCGCTAACTGAACGACAAACAAGAAAACTTTGTTATTAATTGTAACTCCCGTTCGATTACGTAGTAAGAACGGCCCGTTTCTCGACCGGGTTGTACTTGCAATGGCTTTTTTACGACAGCCGGCGACGCTCGGCTGAGTATGTAGACGCCGACGAAGCTCCACGACACTTCCCAAACCAGAGTTGCATAAAAACGAGTTCATGCTGACTGTTTCGTAGTCTGGGACCGGTCTTATCTATTACAATTTGTTGAATGCTCGCAAAAAAATACGGCGAAGAAGTACTGTTCCTTCAGGAACTTACACTAATATCCAGCATTAATCAAGAGAAAAGACCGCATTCTTCTCCACGACAATGCTTTCTGCATAAGAAATGCTTTAAAAATCTAAGCAATATCAAAAAACGCCTTAAGCTATTTAATCCCTCACCAGAACTCAATACTGTTTTCGTTACTGGCAAACATATACTTGTTTTTTTTTTGTGCATAAGAGTGTTGATTATGATGACACTTGTTATTATTATTACTTAAAGTAATAAAGAACACAATGGATAATGTCAAGTCCAAAGTAGCTGAGTAGCTGCTTGGTTGCCTCCACTTTTGGCAAATAGCAAACAAAATCCTGAAGAGAAGCGTGTGCTCTATCAGAACTATCATCAATGGACCTGAGGTAATCTCGTCAGCATCAAAGCCACATTCTTTGCGAAGGACTTTGCAGCTAATTCTACCCTATGCGACCAAGGCCGCCAGCCACTAATATTTCCCCCCTGTATCAGAAAGCACGACATGTGATATACAAATATATGTACCTGATGTCTCCAAGCTAATCAAAAACCTTGATTCCAGTAAAGCAACCGGCCCTGAAGGTATTCCAATTATACTAATCAAAAAACTTCAACCAGAACTAGCACCAATACTAACAAAACTGTTTAAACGTTTTCTCAAGGAGAATTGCTTCCCATCACTCTAGAAAATCTCATTAGTATGCCCTGTATTTAAGAATTTAGGTGATCGATCATCTCCCTCTTAGGATAGGCTAATAAGTCTCCTGTGAGTCATGAGTAAGTTGCTGGATTCTGTGTTAAATAGAGAAGTAATTAACCATCTCAGCAAAAACAACGTTCTTAGTGACACAAAATGTGGGTTCCCTTCTGCTAGATCTACAGCAGATTTGCTTAAAGTTATATCTCATAGGATTAGTAAATCCTTCGACGGAGGCAACTGTTGCAATATTTTGGACATATAATACGGTATGATCCCACACAGTCGGATAATTCTATTTATAAACGATTCTGCTAGGAACTGACGAATCGAATTAATTCACGTTCTGCTACCAACCAATCAGAAACCAGAATTGCCAGTGACACAATATATGGATTCCATTCTGTCAGATCTACAGCAAATGTGCTTACAGTTATATCTCATAGGATTAGTGAATCTTTCGACGGAGGCAACCTTTCTAGGGCAATTGCTCTTGACATATCAATGGCCTTTGATAGTGTATGGCATAAAGCTTTACTTCACAAGATCTCCAGCTATGATATAGTTGGAAATGTCTTCTCAATTATTAAATCATTTATGTCTGATAAGTCTATAAGAGTAGTAGTTAATGGACAGAAATCAGAAGTTCACAATATTTATGCGTGAGACACTCAGGGGCCATCCTGCGCCCAACTATCTTCCTGATCTCCATTAATGTTGTTCCAACTCAAATTATTACATCATTCGTAGATATTTATGCTGATGACACTACCACCTATGGTAGCACATCTAAGATTGTAAACAACCAAGTTCTTTCCGATTCTCTTTCCTCTTATCTTGGGCACGTTGTACAATGGGGGAAGGACTGGCTGGTTAGTTTCAATGCATCCAAAACCAAGCTTCTATCTTTAAATCATCAACACTCTTATACGCATCTGGCCTCAATTGAAATGAATAGCTCTCGTCTGTGGAGGCTCCATGTTTTGACAAGCTTCTGGGCTTGGACTTAATCCTAACCTGAAATGGAACACATACATCAATTCCCTTGCCAAGACCGCAGGAAAAGTGGTGGGATCGTTCCATCGATCCAGTAGATATCTTACTGCTGATGCAATTCTCTATCTATATAAGAGCCAGGTACGCCCAAGGAGTACTGCTGTCACATCTCGGCAGGAGCTGCTGGAAAGGACTTGCCCTGCCTTGATAGAGTTACAAATAGGCTTCATAGCCCTGGAGGAGATGTCCTTTTCTCTTACCTGCAACCTCTTTCTCACATATGTTGCGAGATTTTTTTTTTGCTTTATCGCCATGGCAATGGCTCGACTGCGCTTCAATCTATGGTCCCCCCTCGCCATACGCTCACAAGAAACACTCGTCTAGCTGAAAACACTATCAATAATTTCCCCCACTCTTTATCCGTGCCTAAACCTAAACGTAGATTCCATGAACAAAGTTCCTTTCTTAGAAGTGCCCGCCTGTGGAACTCTTCCGTTCTCCTGCTTTTAAGCTGACTACAGTATGGTTGTCTTCAAGTCCAACGTAAACAAGTTTTTGATGAGCCGTTATGTTAAGTTAAATTTACCGAATTTCCATTACAATCGATTACTATATTGTCCAATTGACTACTGTACACTCTTTAACCCTTATCCTTGAGTGGCCTTTCGGCATTGATAAGTGGTGATGCCTATGTAAAAAAATTACGGCCAATACATTGTTATTTGAGCGCTTATTTCAATCAATAAATATTTGAGCTTAATCTTTAAGTTAAAAACTACAATAATTTTCTTGTCAACCAGATATTTTCGTGTGCTAGAACGTTTCCCTTTAAAATTTTACGCAATTATGCAGAATGTAGAACTATGTATAAGTAGAATTAATCATAATGAAATGAAACCAATCAATCAATGAGAAGTCATAAAAATGAATAAGTAATCAATTAACGCTCGTTTCACAAAATAATATGCAAATTAGTAAATATTGATCTAGTCGCTCCTGTGTACATGACTGACTATATATTAAAGTTCGTTTGAATAATTTAGAATTGAAAGAGTAGGCTTTTAATACAAATGTCAGTGTGAATGAAACTTCACTGGTCTCATAACAGTAATTATACACCAATGATGATTCATAATGAGTGAAATATTTGCCTGGGCTGATAAATAACGCGTGCCCACATATTTAGTATCCGAAATGTTCATATATATACTTCTTTCTAAATTCTCACATGTGTTTACTTCTTTCTGCGCATACTCACATGAAATGCATTTGTTCATGTCTTTTAAGATTTAGACTTCTACTATGTTTCTCTACAAAACCAACGTCGATAGAGCACGTGGCTTGCAAGCTAAATGTTTTGGATTCGATCCTAGCTGATGGCGCTAAGGCATCATATTTTTTAACTTTTACCATGTCTTTGTATAAATAAATGCGAATATTTGTATAATTTTATATATATTTAAATGTATTTTACGGCCAGCAGAAGTAGCATATTTATTTACATGCTTAGAAAATAATTCTATGTGTATTAATTACTTGCAGTCTTTTAAGACGGTGAATATGTTTTGGCAATTACATTTTTTGCCAGTAATCCTTCGCAACGAAGACAACATCCAAGGAAAAAAATCATACTTTTCTTTAGTAAATCTTTCACAATAGGGAAGAAATTCTAATTACAGTTATGATAGAAAAGCTTGCCTGGGCTAATATCTGGTTCCTTTTTTTCTTTTCTTCATTCTTCCTTTTTCCCAAGTAATACGTAAATAATACACGAGATTCTTAAATTGAAAATATTTATAGTATAGCCAAACTATAATATTGTTATTTTTCTTAAAATTAAATTATTACTCCTGTTCCTTTTATAATGTTTTTTTTCTCTAAATAGCTTTTTCCTTACTTTAAATACGTGTTTCTTTTCCTTTTTTAAAATAATCTTTCCTTTGCATTTTGTTTACATCTTTTATTTTTATTCACTCATCGATTAGGTAAAAAAAAAAATAATTTCCAACCAATATTCTGAAATTTTCGGATGTGTGTGTTGTATTATTTCAGAAAGTTTTCTTACACATTTACTGAATTCAGATATTTTACAGTAAATTATGACAACTAAAATAGAGGCTTATTTAAATACAACATAGAAATTTTCGTAACTAATAAAATAAAAATAATCACACCATTTGGAGAAAACAAATATTAATTTCAATGATATTTTTTTAAATAATTAGTTTCTCTGACAAAAATACACATTTTCGGTATTTTTACATTAACTACAACTAACTGTTAAAATTTAAAAGTGTTCGAGTATGCTGACAACGGATACTACAATTAAATTTAGGGCTGATAAGTAGTTTACTATGTATGAATACATTTGTTATACAACGTATTTTAATAAAAGCTAATGCAATCACTAGCTGTCATTTTTTTTAACAACCGAGGAATTAGTAATGCGCATGCATCACGGTTTTGTGATTAACCTTCAATCGTTTAATGCTAAAAACGGCTTTCGAAATAAACACACTCACATTCCCCATGTTAAGTGCAGCTTTTGAAATAAACACCTGATCTTTTTCTATTGTGCGGGGCCATTATTTGCGTTCGCTGTCTGCTTCAGTACCACGCAGTTGCGTTATTAACTACTCGATTGTGAAGACAAAATGGCTGCCATGTATTACATTTGATTTTACGTTGAATACCATATATTTTCATACCTGGTAAACGACTCATCAGCCCCAAATTCAACTGTGATATTCCTTTTAAGCACACCCGGAAACCTATGAAAGTCGACATTTACAATTCAAAAGCCGCTATGAGACTGATAAGAATCTAATGAAGGCGAAAACAATCATTCAAACATAGACAGAAGTTTTCTTGCCCATTATTTTTAAACTAAATTCACGAAATTTTTATTTTCTCAAAAACAATATATTTTATAAAGTTAATGTTCATTCACCCCACGCCGGTAGAAGTATCACGCTGCAGTTGTCAAGCCATTACAATATTGTAAGTATGATTCTTTTCTTTTTACATCATATTCCAAAATCATCTTTCACCAGGTCATTTTAATATTAATATTTAATCATGAAATTACTATAAGCTTCCCTTAGACTGGTTCAAAAATATAGATTTAACAAAATCGTATAGTCTGCAATAATTAGTTTATATATCCAAGGAAAGGCTGCTTTACTCGAGAACTGAATGGTTGACTCAGTCCCTAATTATTTCTTTCCATTTAAAATGTAATCTAAAAATCTGGCACTTCGTAATACTGCGTGGTAACCACATTTTTGGTTTTAAGTCTTGAGAATATTATTATGATGACACTTTTATTTGCTGATCAGTCGGTAGCACTCTTCTCAAATTATTTTTTCGTTTCAATAACATTGAATAGAGATCTTTAATTGGACGAATTACCATATGACCAGACAGTAAATTCAATTGGCATACCATAAGCTGATATTGAAGAAAAGAGCTCCCCTTATATTATTAAGAAAGCTTGATCAACCTAAATATGTTATAAAACACGGGTAGCAATAAAATATTTGAAAATAAATTTCTGGAAGCCATTATAATAATTGAAAAAATTTAAAGGTCAAACTGTCTTAATTCGTTGGATGGGTGGAGGGTTTAGTGTAAATCTAATACGCTGATTTTTAAATAATTTCTTATTGGGGGTGGGGGGCTCGCCAGTGGGGTGTAGGGGTGGTGGTTAGATAGTTCTAAATTTAGATTTTAAGTCTTTAGCCCTGTGAGGGGGTTTCTAAGCTATATTTTCATTGGGCCTGCATTTTTATATTGTTTAGGTTATATTCTGGTTGCATCTAGTTCTAATTGGTGATTTGATTGCAGTTTAGCAGGTGGTATTAAGCGTACATGTAAACAGAGGTAGTGTTTGTTAGATAAAGTTGTTTATCGGTTTATGGTTGAGGCTGATATATTGTTAATCAGGCATTGCCAAGATGCAGGCTATTCTAGGTTGGAAATTTATTTAAAATTATGTAAAGTTTGTGTGATCAGAGGATGTGCTTAGATTTTATATGAGTTTGAAGTTTTTTATGCCGATATTTTCAGATTGTGGGAGATTATAGGTGGTTTAAAAAATAGTTTTGGATGTTGCCCAATAGTTCTATACTATGGGAAACGGTTAGTGATTGATATTGTAGCATTTGAAGCGTAATAATCTAGTTCCTGTCCGGTGGTGCTTTTCAGTGGGGTTAATTGCATTTACGTATTTGAATTTTCTCTTGTACTTGCAACTGCAAATTATCTCTTGTTTTGAATTGAGGATGTTTAATTTTTTAGGCGCCGTCATAATCTCGGTCGCCTCTGCATTTCATAGGATGCAGTATTTAGATCCTGGGCTGAATGACACTTGGATTTTCTTAGTATTTTTCATTTTAATGTAAAGCCTATTTTGTTTTGTTTCAGGTTTCTAACTAGGTTAGATAGGGTAATTTTTGTTTTGGCGTTTTCCTTTGAGAATGATTGTAGATGATTTTGCAATTCTGGCCTTTATCGGGAAGGAGGATAATCCTATGTAGGTATCTATTTTAGGGCTTGTGCGTGGTCTGTCTAGAGGTTCTTCATTTATCTGGGGATGGCCTGAGTTTCTATGGTCAAGTTTTGTGGAGTTTATACCTATCTGCTCTGTGGTCAGTTATTCAGATTGTGTACTATTGCTTATTGGGTTATGTTGATTCTGTCCCGTGTAACTGGTACTATAGGTTTTGGGCTGTCGGATTATTAGTTGTCGTATTAGGTGGGAGTTGTATTACTGTACATGAATATATGACGTCTGAGTGTACACAATCATTCTCCAGTGAGCAGCTAGTTGGGTCGTTACAATTACCGTTTGGTTGGGCTAGACTAGGATTGCTATTAATTATTTTCTGCGCTGATTCTATTTTCTTATTGTTAGTACTTATAATAGTTTGTGCTACATTAGGCATAGTTGAGTAGGATAGTTTTATAGAGTTTTTATTTAGGATCGTGCTGTATATGTGAGGATACTTGAAAGAATCTTCTACTAATTTAAAGAATTCTTTTGGGATGTTAGTTTGGACGTTATAATATGGGGGGGTTGAACCAAAAAGTGGACTGTCTTCTGATCCGTTTTTGGGGGATGTTTGTTCAGCTTGTATGAGCTTTTTATTGTAAGGAGTATTTGGCATATGATACTTGTATTCGAATTTGCCTTATATTTTTGCCTAGACTTGCGTTTAGTCATGTTGTGGGTCACTATGCCTAAGGGACTGGATATTTTTTCAGCATTATTCGTGTCATATTTAATTGCGTCTTTGTATCCAGAGTTTGATAGTGCGTTTTTATAAAAGGTGGCGCTTTCGTTGAAAATTTTATGGTTTGCAAAGAGGTTAGATATTTTTTTGGACACCGAGGAAGGGATTGACTTAATGACGGATCTGGGGGGATTGGAGAATTTATGGACATAGTGTAGCGACAAATTTGGTTTATGGTAGGGGTAGTATGTTTCTTCCTTTAGGTTTAATGTTACGTCTAAGATGTTTAAGGTGTTTGTTTCATTTTCTACTGTTATACTAAGGCCGAAACTTTTAAAAAATTCTCTTAGTTTGATTATGGCCCTATTATACATTCTGAGCCTGGCCTCAGTTACTAATAGAGCGTAGTCCCTATACAAGCCTCCTTGTAGGTCACTGTTGCTGAATCTGTGTTTAAGTTTATTTAATAGGTAGATTCCTACCAAATCCATTACTTGTGCAGAGTCTGCCGCGCCCATCAGTATGTCGAATTGATCAGGGGTTTCTTTTCTAGTCCACAATTTATTATCAAATTGTATTAAAGTTTTTCTTGCTAGTAGGATTAGACTAATTTCTGAGTCGGAGAGGTCGGAGTTATTTTTTAGCTAAGATCAGCCCTTTGTTTAAAAGGTTAGGGGATATAGATTGGTAGAAGTTGTCAATGTCAAATGTTATGAATTTAGTCTTGATTTGTCTTTGAGGTTAATGAACCAATCTATAACATTGTTCGATGATTGCCAAAGGGTGAAGCTAATTTTCTTTTTTATACTTGTTATTATTCTATCTAATATGTTTTTTCTTATTCTTCCTAGGTCTGATTTAGCGGGGCAGATTAGCCTGATACAGGGGATTCTGTTGAAGTTAGGTTTATGGTCCTTTAGGGTGAACCTTGGGGTAGCCGGAGTGAAGATTTCTGTGTGGTTACTCAGGTTCATGCTAGTGAGTAGGTTCTTAGCTTGGTTGTTGATCGTATGTGTTGAGTTTTGCGGTACTTCCTTATATGGTTTCCTAAGCTCTTATGTCCCATTCTTAACTTTGTGTGCTAAACCGTTTATTTTATTAACTATTGGGTGTGGATGCTTATTAGGTTGTTTAAATTTCATTTTCTTGATTAGATTAATTAGTCCGTTTTCAAATTCTTCTAAATGTTCATTAGCTTTAGGGAATTGGTTTGATTTTAGTCCATAATATTTCGTCGCTATTCTCTCTTGCTCCCTCTGTCGGGAGATACTATTTATTGGCAGAGAGGGATTTTCTAAATTACTTTGGAACAGGGGAGGGAGGGTTTATATATATATATATATATATATATATATATGATTGCAACGTCTTGTCAGACGAGTGCTACTTCCTCAGACACTTAAACTCCATGAGCCAAAAATGACTTCCATCATCACAGGACCATTTTAATAGACAAATGCCTGAGGGAGTATATGCACGCAGATGATGTTACAGAATCTTAGATTTGTACGACAGCTAAGTCTCTGTCCCGGATAAAATATTGAGATCCAGCAACAAGCAAGAGCAAGATAACTAGCAACAAGTTAAACTGCAGACCAGCTTAATATGGGTACTGGTCTCCCGCTTTATGGTTTTTTAAATCAGAGATTTGCTTCTCCTAGAAAGGTTGCCTTCACCACGGCTTACGGGAGCCCCCTCTCCAACACACATATACATACACAAAAACACACACGGTGCTAGTTGGCCGTTGACCACGAAAAAGGGTTCATTCGTCCTTTGTAAGGTCTTGTTTTTAATCCTTCAGGGAGACTAGCCACCCTAATCACCAAATAAGTCTCGTGGGGGAATCAGTTTAGTCACCGGTGACCCGACCATGAGGCAGGTAGTATTGGGTTACATGGTACCTTGTAGCATATAATATGACCTGTCATACAATATATATATATATATATATATATATATATAAGGCTAAGTATATGTATATGTTAATATCGTAAATCTTTAGAACCACTGAAATGCATTTAGATTTTTAAACTCGACACAAACCAGCATAATGCAAACTATTGTTTTCACAAATACCTTGCGTTCTAATGGCTTATGTTCTATAACTGTCCGAGTCATCAATTCTACACAGGAAGAGGAATGCGTTGCATTTTATAATTTTATGAAACTCTGAGTAACAGAAAGTAAAACAAATTCTCCAATGTTCTCGAAATTCTTGTATATATTAAATTATTTTCATATATGCGAGAATTTCTCATATATAAATATACACATGTGTAAGAACTAGATAAACCGATGTGTATATTTATGTGATCCATACATACAATTGACATCAATACATATGCATCAATACAAATGTGGATGTGTATTTATTCGTCTTAATCTGTATTACTGTGTGCGCTTGTACATGAATACGGTTTACATTCTTACATCTATGACTCGGAGATATCTTCGCTTCAATAAACAAATTCAAAATAAAATTTTGTGGTTGCTTAGGAGACGCTAATCTTTTTCATAGCATTCGAATGCTTGTCAAATTATCATTATTCATTTATTTAAAAGTTTGCTGAATATGTTTTCGTTTTCCTGAATTGTTGTTTAATATGTCAAATTCTAACTTTATTTAAAGAAACCGAGTTCGCTTTATATTTCGAAGCAAAGAAGTTTTACTAAAAATTATTAAAGAAATACTAGCTGTCATAGATGTGCCACGGCAGGTTCATAAGGGGAGACACTTAATACTGTGTTATACACAGCATACTGCTATACAGTAGACATTTTGTTTGTCTACTAGTCACCAGCTTCGGATGTCCAAAGGCCTCTATATAAAAACAGGTTTGTTAAAGCTACCTGCCATGGAAATAATTCTTCTACAAGTAAACACTGACCAAAAATAATATTATTCACATCCCCTTGCTATAGCCACAGGTTGGTTCATACAAAAAATGGTGCACCTTCTACATGTGACGTTTTCCCGCGCAATAACACTAACCTTGTCTTTCCATCAGACTAACTCAACCTTCGTTATAGAATCCGCTAAGACAAAAACATATGTAGAAATATATAGAAATATATAGTAAACCATAGTAAACTGGTCAATTGGAAAGAGTGAAATGATTATTTCTTAACTCTTAACTGCATCAGTATTTGAGAATATTAACGAATTACTTCAGTATCTATGTATCTTATATACGGATCATGTGTTAGCCAGTGAGACGAAATCCTTCGACTTTTAAAAGTTAATAGTGAAGTAAAATAAAACCAAAATATATTTTAAATGCTTACCAAGTAATGCACCAAGTTCTCTATAAAAGATTCAATCGGCACAGTTAAGCACAATACTTATTTACCTTAAAATATGCTCTGAACAAATATTCACAGTAACATAGCATTAAATATAGTGTATAGATCAAGTAGTGTAAAGCAAAATAAAAAAAAAATGTAAGTTTGAGACGATAAGGAAAGGTTATTTTTTCTGTTTTCAAATGCACAAATATACTAGTTTTATTTCACATTTTAAAATAACTTCAAACACGTCAATATTTTCTCAATCTGCAACGGATTTATCCAAGTTTTGTAATTACATTTTCTCTACACAATTAAATATATATTGTAAATAATGACGAATGTGAACCAAATTATGCAAATATTATTGTAAGAAGATGTAAAATACCAGTGACTCTAAAGCGTAAGATCGAGATGTAGACATGGAAATTACAATATATAATTGTGTTACTAAAACTGCGTCTCTGTTTTTAAAATGTTCTTGCACCCGAGCACATTAGATGTGTTTTAGCTTGATGATGGCATACAGTATTTTTAACACAGATAGGAGAGTCATTACTTGTGATGGTGGGGACAGTATTAAAATGATAGTAGGCAGCCAGGCTCGAACCTGTACAAAGAATGAGGAATAGAACATGAAAAAAACGCCATATCTCAAAAATTGAAGTGACAGAGTTTTAAACTATTAAGGCTAGTCAATCGAAAAGAGGGGCTGACTTTCGAAAATATCGGCGAAAAAAGTGAGCCCTCCTTGTAGAAAAGTGCCCAGTTGAGAGTGAAGCCTAAATGTTTTTAGCCAATTTTTCGACATTGACAGAAGAACACCATTTTACCCTTGTTTATTGTTGATTTTTCATCCATTTCCATGTACTTTTAAAATATTTTTCTTTTTGTTTTCGTTATTTCATTTAATACGTTTCATAATTTATTATTATTATTATTTTTATTTATTTATATTTATTTCTTTATTTATTTTAATTCTATTTTTTTAAATTTATTTGTTTTTTTATTATATATAAACATTTATACACTCATACATATATACATATATATCTGACAAATTTATCTTCCAGATCACACACTTCATTTTTGCATGCTCATATTTTTCCTTCTCAAAGCTATCATAGCTATGATAGACCAAGGATCGCCACTTTTTACGATCATCGGACACGTCTTTTAAAATATTTTTCTTTTTGTTTTCGTTATTTCATTTAATACGTTTCATAATTTATTATTATTATTATTTTTATTTATTTATATTTATTTCTTTATTTATTTTAATTCTATTTTTTTAAATTTATTTGTTTTTTTATTATATATAAACATTTATACACTCATACATATATACATATATATCTGACAAATTTATCTTCCAGATCACACACTTCATTTTTGCATGCTCATATTTTTCCTTCTCAAAGCTATCATAGCTATGATAGACCAAGGATCGCCACTTTTTACGATCATCGGACACGTCATAGCGACTTTTCTGTGACCACCATAAGTTGTCCAGGCCCCAGAAGCGTAGAGCAGAGACGATAAAATACAAGATTGATAGATACTGATCTTTGTATGAAGGGTTATAGAACTGTCAGAGCACACTCGTTTCTCCAAGTCACCAAAAGCCTTAGTGGCACGCTGTATCCTATAGTTGACCTCAGTATCCAGGGTTCCACTTCGGGCAAGAGTACTACCCAAATACACGAATGTATCAACCACTGCAAGTCTTGGATTGTTGACAAAAATATTGTGTCCCATATACAAAATACCGGGTGGAGGTGTGGACACGACCTTAGTCTTCTCAAGACTAATAGTAAGCCCAAAAGACGCACAGGCCCCTGAAAACAGATCCATGATACCCTGCATATATCTCTTCCTATGAGATCGGCGTCATCTGCATGCAACAATTAATTAACTAGGGGCTGAAATGTAGAAGCATGAAAACGATCAAGATCAAATACCTTACCTGTGGTTCTGGAACGCAAATAAACACACAGAAAACAGTCCTTAATGGTATAGGAAAGCCTTGTTGCAAAATAAATAGAAAAAAGTGTAAGTGCTGGAATATCACCCTGCTTCATGCCATTGTAAACTGAGATGGGTTCTGATAGGCATCCATTTAAGTTCAGGCGAGCCTTCATATTAGCGTGTAGCTCCCTGAGTAAACGTAGAAATTGCGGTGGACATCCCAACCTCCCCAGAATTATCCATAGGGCATTTCTGTTCACCGTATCAAATGCCTTGGTTAAATTGACAAAAACATGATAAAGCGGAACACGGTGTCCAGTAAATTTCTCCTGCAACTGCCGAGCACAGAAGATCATGTCCGTGGACGAAAGCTACTTTGACTTTCTGGAATGACGGATGAACAAATAAACTTTAACAATCTATTGAATAGAAATCTAGAAAACACTCTGCCAATTGCTTCCAACAAACTTATCTCACGATAACTCCCACAGTCGGTCCTTGACCCCTTTCCCTTGTACAGTGATATAAGAATTGCATTAACCCAATCCTGATAGACAGACACACCCTTCCAGACATCAGTGATAAGATGAATAATTTCATGAACAAGCTCATCACCCCCATGTACGAGAATTTCCACAAAAATACCATTAAACCCTGGAACCCTCCCAACATTCATTTCCTTGATTGCATCTCTAATTTCGTTCTCAGATGGGAACTCAGACATTTCATGGATAAGCTTCTGTTCTGACAAAAAACCCATTGATGACGTCCTCATCGATATTAGAGGAGTTGTCAAAGAATCAGAATAATGCTCAGTCCAACGAAGGCGAATCTTGTTGAAATCCTTTATAAGGGCAATTCCATTACTTGAGAGTAAGGGAGATGTCGATAATGTTTGAGGACCTAAAGCTTTTTTAAGCAAATGGTACATACGTTTGAAGTCTTTACGATCAAAAGCCATGTGGATTTGGTTGGTGAGTTTTGCGGAGTTGGATAAGAACCTTGTCTGCTTTAAGTGACTTTTGGAGAGATTTTCGACGTTCATTGGAGACAGACAAGATTTTATGATGCAGCTCATTCTTAGTACTTATATGTTTAGTTATTTCAAAATTATTATCATCAAACCAATCCTGATGTTTAAATTTCCGGAAGCCAAGAAAATCTAAACTTATTTCATAGAATTAACTACGGATCAAAGCTTTTCACGTACACTTGGATCATCCAGGCTGGCCACATCAACCCGTCTGGGGATCTTAACATCACCCGACCTAAACTTCCTTCTTATAAATATTTTCAACTTCACGCATAGCAAAAAAGGGATGTGTGCCGCATCCAGTTCCACTCATCACACGCACACTAAAGACTTCCTGCAATTCTGCCTTCTTGGAAATAATGTAATCAATGAAGTGACCTTTTTTTCAACAAGGATGGGTCCAAGTAAACCTATGTACCTCCTTGTGGCTGGAACAAGAGTTACAAATAGCAAGATCAAACTGAGTGCATGGATGGAGAAGATGCAGACCATTACTGTTGAGCTTATCTACAGCAAACCGGCTGAGTGAATCCCAGGTGTTATGATCCTTTCCAACCCTCGCATTTAATAAACCATGAGTAAGATCTTTTCAGATAAAGGAATAGAGCAAATGGCAAAATTGAGATCTTGGCAAAACACTGTGATGGTGATTTCATCATGACCCATAGTATAGGCATATAGAGATAAATCGTCATATGCCTACCGTGTGCAAGAGGGAAGCGCATCATCATAATTCTGTCACTTAATGGACCTGAGGTCATCTCGTCAGCAGCATCAGACAAGGCCAGACTATTTGCCAAGAACTTTGCAGCTGATTCTACCCTGTGTGTCAATGACCATCAACTCCCTATATTTCTTCCTATAACAGACAACACGTTATGCAACATACAAATATCTGTGCGTGAGGTCGCCAAGCTAATCAAGAACCTTAATTCCAGTAAAGCAACTGGCCCTGACGGCATTCCAGTTATAGTGCTGAAAAGCTCCAACCAGAACTTGCCCCCATACTTACAAAACTGTTTAAGCGTTGCCGTAAGAAGAAGTGTTTTCCAACACCCTAGAAAACCTCATTAGTATGCCCTGTATTGCAGAATTCAGGTGAAAAGTCATCTCCGTCTCAGTACAGACCAATAAGTCTCCTGTGTGTCATGAGTAAGTTGTTGGAATCAATATTAAATAGAGAAATAGTCAACCACCTCAACAGAAACAACCTTCTTAGTGACATGCTGCAAGATTTACAGAAGATGTGCTAACGGTTATATCACATAGGATTAGTGAATCTATTGACAAAGGTTTCCTTTCCAGGGCAATTGCTCTTGGCATATCGAAGGCCTTCGATAAGGTATGGCATAAGGACCTACTTCACAAGATTTCCACCTAAGGTATTACTGAAATGTTTTCTCAATCATTAAATCAGTTCTCTCCGATAGGTTCATTAGAGTAGTGGTTGATGGGTAGAAATCAGAGACCAACAGTATTAATGCTGGAGTCTCCCAGGGGTCCATCCTGGGCCCAACTCTCTTCCTAATCTATATCAATGATCTCCCAAAACACATTGATGGTTACTTCGGTGCACTGAGTTATACAAGATTCACCCGGTAATAAAATAAACACTGACGGCTAAACTTCTGATGTGGAAAACCTCCATATCATTGTCACAGTGGAGGAAAGACCATCATCCCTGAAGTAAAGATCAATGGGGAAATATTCCAAAGACACAACGTATCTCCCTTCCTCTTCTCTATGGCAATATACCCACTTAGCAAACTCTTGAAAAACAATCCGAGCGCCACAATTTGAGTCAGTGACGTCATCGAGATCAAAGCAAGAGTATAAACCATCTGCTCTTCATGGATGATCTTAAACTGTATGATACCTCTGACATATATCTGCACCAGCTTCTGCAGGTATTACACACCTTCTCCAATGATATCGGGATGAAGTTTGGCCTGGATACATATGCCAAGTCTATATTATGAGCTGGGAAGAAAACCCACACAAAATATGCAGCTAAACTAAGACATCAACATCAGATATCTTGAAAAGCACGAACTTTATAAGTACTTTGGTATCAAAGAAAATGACAACATGCAACATGCCAAGATGAGGTAGAAATTGGCAAAGAGTATGTACGCCGTGTTAAAAAGATCTAAAAAAAAACACAGCTTATAAATAAAAATAAAATAAAATCCACCAATCAGCTTGCCATGCCAGTAATAACATACAGCGTTGATATCATTGTTTAGTCACAAAAATACATCAACAGGCTAGATGTAAAGACACGGAAGCTATTAACGCTTCATAAATAATATATAGAAATCAGCGTCTACTATGACTGTATTTGCACGGGGGGTAGGAGGACGGGAACTCTCAGAGATCAACCATCTACATAGGGTAGTAATAGTAAGCACCAGCCAGTATCTGAAAAGCTCGAGAACCACACTCTCTCAATGGTATATAAACATCAAGAGAGAAGAGGCAGCAGAACAATGTCAGTAACCCAGCTGGCCAAACATTTTGGTCAAGACTGTCTCACAGATGAGACTGAAACATTAAACAAGCCTGCCACAGAAATATCAAGATAGAGCCGGTTGAAATGTACGTAGACCTTTCAAAGCAGGAACTTTGATGAGTGGGATAAACATCAGCATGCAAAATATTTTCTGGGAGAATTCTCCCAGATATATATAGACAAAGTATACTCCTTGGACTGGCTCAAGAGGGGTCACCTCCTCCACGATCAGGAAAGGGATAAATGGCTGCTCAAAACCAGTGATTTATTTGCAATTTATTCAAGATGACAGGTCTCAGTAATGAAAACAAGTGCAGATTCTGCCACACGGAATTGGAAAGTCTGAGTCATCTGGTATCAAGTTGCAAGGTTCCCTTGAGGGACGGCTGCTACACAGCGAGATATGATAAAGTGTGTAAGTAGCTTCTCTGGATAATCTGTAAAAAATAAACATCTAGTGTAGCAGCAAATTCTAGGAACATCAACCTGAAAGAACAGTTGGAATTGACTTATGTACCATACATGTAATCCATAGAGCGACCTACCTTGAAAATGCTGCTGTCAAACCTGACATAGTTATATAGAATAAGTCAGAGAGAGTTGCAACTTTGGTTGAAGTGATTGCCCCTAATGATGGAGGTCTAATATATACTATTTGTTTGTTTTTAGATGAGGAGTAATATGTTTCTACACATTCATGAGCATATTTCGGTCAGCTAGTTTCCAGTAATTTGATACCTTTTTAGGCGATACAGCTTATACGAAAGAACACTTTTAACATCACCGTGCTTCCTAAATAGTCGATTCTCTTTTAATACTTGCATACTGAATAGGCGCCTATACACTGAATCAAACATAAACATCTATGAAAAAACCCCTAAAGATTGGGTCAAATACCCTCATGGCTAAAGAGAGGAATACACAAAGCTTTACTATGTTATGAGTTGAAAAATCAAATTTTCAATCAATACAAATTTCAAAATTTTTTGTTAAAGATCTTTCATTTGTTTGGTCATTTAACTGACATACTTTGAATATTGTTGTGGCTGCAAGGTTGAACAATAATTAGTAAGAGAATACAATGAAGACGCAAACAACAAGATAACGCAATAATAAGTGTATTAAAGATAAGGTATATTTACAATATGTACAAATGACGGTGTCGAGTCAGAGAGTCTTGGTGGGAGGACATGTACGCTCTTCGGCGTCACTTCTGGTGGCATTTGAGTAAGACACACCAAGGCCAACCTAGGCTTGCCATTTATAGTGTTATGTTATTCGCATATGCAAATAAGTGGTTGCCACCACAACACCCCCCTCCCAAGATTTGAAGTCACACAGATTTCAATATATTTTTCTTTTTGGGTTTACCATTAATGGTTCATTCACTTTTCTTTTCCTACCTGATCTTCGGGGTTCAGGTGCATTTTGAGGCGGTTCCAAATTAAAAGATTCGTATATGATATCTATGGTGTCCTCCTCTTCGACTGTTGTCGTATCACCATCATCTTGGATATGACGTTTTTTTATCTGATTTAGGTGCCTTTTATGTATATTCTGTGGACCTTTAATCATGTATGTACAATCACCAAGTCGTTTATCCACTACTCCACATTCCCAGTAAGATGTGTTATTTCTGTAGCACTTAAAATATACTCGATCTCCCGAGTTATATTTCTTTCTTCTCGTGTGTGTAGTGTTTCGGATAATTGCCTGCCTTGGCAATAGTTTGTCAAACGCTGATTTTACCTTTCTGGAAAACATTAGATCAGCTGGTGATATGTTTGATGGTGTACTAGGATGTGGTGTAATCCTATATACTTGCAAGAATTGTTGCAAAGCTTTTTCTATTGGTGTTCCAATGGATTTCTTTAACGCTCGTTTTAGCGTGTCCACGAACCTTTCCGCGAGGCCGTTCGACCTTGGATGATACGGCGGAGTCGTGATGTGCTTCACTCGGAACGTGTCGCAAAATTCCTTAAACTCTGCGGATGTGAACTGCGTTCCGTTGTCAGTGACCAGTGTGTCTGGTACACCGAATCTTGCAAACAACTCGTGTAGGAACCCTATTGAGTTGTTCGTTGTTGGAATCCTGCAACGCATTACCTCCGGCCATTTTGTGAAACTATCCACTACAATTAAATAATAGTTTTCACCTACTGGACCAGCGAAGTCCATGTGGATTCTCGACCATGGTTGGTCGGTTTTCGGCCAAGGTTTGTGTACTATAGGTGGAGATTTTGCCGCTAACTGGCATCCTTTACATTTATCAATTGTTGTCGCTATGTCAGTGTCCATGTTACGCCAGTACACGTAGCTTCTCATTAACGACTTCATTCGATTTATCCCCGGATGTCCTGTGTGGAAATCTCTTATCATCCTATTCTGCCATGTTTTGGGTATTACCACTCTCTCGCTGTACAGTAACACATCGACACATATGGAGAAAACTTCTTGCACCTTTGTGTCCGTTATAATTTTCTCTTTTATGTTCTTTATATATTCGTCTTTCTCGGCTTCCCTTTTAATCTCCAACAAAGTTACGGGTAGTTCCTTAATGATGTTTGCTACCATATTTTTTACTTCAACATTTGTCCGAATTGCTGCAATGACTGATTCTTCCAGATTGTGTTTCTGTGGTATCAGTCTTGACAGTCCATCCGCATGGCAAATCTTTTTTTATGCTAGATGTTGTAGCTGGAAATCGTAATTAAGTAGTATTGTACCCCAGCGCAGCAATCTATTTGCGGTGTATACCGGCAATCCTTTTTTTTGATCCATAGATCGTGACTAACGGTTTATGGTCGGTTTCAAGTATGAATTGTCTACCATATAAATATCGGTGAAATTTAGTCACGGCAAAGATTATGCTCAACGCTTCTTTTTCGATTTGTGAATATGCCCTTTCGGCTGGTATCAGCGTTCTCGAAGCGTGCGCTATTGGTTTTCTAGACCCATCCGGCATAATATGTTGAATGCATGCTCCTAAGCCGTAGGAGCTAGCGTCACTAGCGACGACTATTTTTAAGTTTGTGTTAAAGTGCGTTAAGAATAATTCGGATGTTAGTGCGCTCTTTATTTTGTCAAAAGCGGTTGACATTCTTGCGTCCAGTTCCACGGTGTATCCTTTTTAAGCAGATTATTTAAGGGGGCTCGCAAGTTATGCATTCCTTCAATAAAAGATTGGTAATAATTTGCGAGTCCTAAGAAACTCTGCAAGGTTGTTACATTATCGGGTGCTGGCATATTTTTTGTTGCCGCAGATCTGTCCGGGTCTGGACGTCGTCCATGTTTGTTTATTATGTGTCCAAGATACTTAATCTCGCTCATACAAAAGTCACATTTACTTTCTTTTACTTTAAAGCCGAATTCTTGTATTCGAGTAAATACTTGTTTTAAATGTTCCTTATGTTCTTCTAGGGATTTACTCCTGACAACAATGTCGTCCAGGTATGCACATGCGCACTCAATACAATTAGCATGGTGTCCATCGCTTGCTGAAAGATGGCAGGCGCTACTTTGATGCCAAAAGGCAATCGGTTGTATTTGTATAATCCCTTATGCGTATTGATGCATAGTATTTTTGAGCAATTCTCCTCGACCGGTATTTGCAAATACGCGTCGCTAAAGTCTATCTTGGAGAAGATATTACCCCCATTCAACTTCGTGAATATTTCCTCTGGGCTTGGTAGGGGGTAATGGTGATCTTTTAATAGGGAGTTGACCCCGGTCGAAAAGTCTGCGCACACTCTAACTTCGTCATTCTTTTTCTTTACGTATACGGTGGGGGCTGCCCACTCGCTGTGTTCTATTTTTGATAGAATTCCCGTCTGTTCCAATCTATTTAATTCTTTATCAATCTTTTCCAACCCAGCGAACGGAACATTTCGCTTTTTTCTAAAAATTGGGCTGGCGTTTTCTTTAAGTTCAAACGAGGCCTTGAATTTATTGCAGCGACCTAAGTTAGTCGTGAATGCCTCAGGAAATAATTCTTTTAAATCGTCTTTTATATTTACTGTTGTTGGAGAAAAAACATTCTAATTTTTTACAGAATGTATTGATTGGCTTATCCCATAGTCCGAATTTCTCAATTAAATCTATTCCAAACAGATTTTTACTACTTTTTAGTACGAATATTTTTTAATTTCTTCGAAATCCCTTTCAATTTTATCGGGAGGACAACTTCCCCTTCAAATTTTATACCCCCCACCCCACCAGTTACCGTCCGGGCTGCTTTACTTGTTTTCATCATGGCTGGTTTTCCCAACTTTTTCCACGTATTCAGGTTTATTATAGAAACATCGGAGCCGGAGTCGAGTTGTAACTTTATTGATGTTTTAAATATTTCCACTTTTACGTATTTTCGCCGATCTTTGTCTAATTTTGTATTTGATTTTGTTTGCTGTACTCTCTTTCTGGTGTAGTCTTTATATCTGCAGCAATCGCTTTTGTGTCCCACCTTCTTACAAATGTAGCATTTTTCTTCTTATAAGGACAATCTGATTCCCAATGCTTTTCTGCACATCTCTTACAGTTATATCTAGGAAGAGGCTTGTTATATTCTGTACTATATTTATGGTTATTATCTTTGGAATATCCCGTTCCATTGCTTTTCTTTGTAAAGTTCTTGGTTGGTGCGTATGGTTTTCTAACTTTTCTTACATGTGCCACTCCGGATTCTTCTATATTTTTTTAATCCGTTTTTAGTGTAATGGCCCTTTCACAGTCCTCTGCTAGTTTCTGGATGGTTAAATTTTGCTCAGATTTCAGCTTAGACAACACTCGTCTGCGTATTTCTGCATTTTTCGTGAAAACTAACCCTTGAACGAAGATTAGACATTTAAAATCTTCTACCGTTAGTTCTGCAAACTTAAAATTATCGCAGTTTTTATTGACAACTGATGCGTATGTCAAATAATCTTGGTTGTCCATCTTTCTTAGATTCATGCACAGCCATCTTTTATGAAAAAGAGATATATTTGGATTAAATAATTCTTTTAGTAATTTTACAGCTTCCATGAACTCTAATTCCGCAGTTTTTTTAAGGTAATATGTAATCTACGAATTTGCTGTGTTCTGATGTACCCAATTTTCTGAGTGAGAGGCTCACTTTCTGACTATTTGGCCAAGTTTTAGAGTCCAGTTGAAAAACATCCTCGTATCTTGTGTAGTATGCTTCAAAATTCTTCTCTTCCTCAGGCACATAATGAAATGTGTCCATGCTATTAAAAATAGTTGTATGGGAGAAATTAATACTGTCGACATTTTCTCGATTACTCTTTAGTAGTTCCAGTGTTTTAACAAAACGTTCATCTTGTCTTTCTTCATATTCCAATTGTAGTTTCTTATGCCTTTCTTCCTGTTCTAATTGCAGTTTTTTCTGCTTTAATTGTGCCATTTTCTGCTTTTCTTCTTGTTCCTGGTGCCATTTCAATAATCTGTCCTCTCTCTTTTCCTCGCGGTCAGCCTGTGCCTGTATTTGTGTTTGCAAAAGCTCGTTTTGTGTAGCTTGTCTGCGTTCATCCCGCTCAGCCTGTGCTTGTAAAAATTGCATGAACATTTTTGATAAGTCTTCCATGTTTTTTTTTGTTTTTTGTTTTTAATGTGTAGTTAAAAAAAAATGTTGTACCATGTACACTATACACCGGTTTGGGTTACAACAAAAAAGCAAATTGCTGTAAGCTCCTGTTTCCAATAATAATATAGCTGCTTGCAATAATATATTCTTTTTGCGAGTCACGCTGCAAAAAAAAATAAAACAGGTTTATCTGGAATCACGAAATGGAATTGCCTTTCCGTTTTTAGGCACTTACTAATAAGTAACTCTTTCCACAAAATAAAAGTTTGGGTTTTTTTTTTAATCGAGTCACAATTGAATTAATGTATGCAGTACATTTAGTTCTTTGAGTTTTTTTTCTCTCGTATTTTAGTAATTGAAATACCTCTTAAATTGAGATTACCTTTTTTTCCGTGACGTTTTACTGTATTATCCGTTATTCAGTGACAACTTCAAGAAAAAAAATCCTTTCCTTGAATTTTAGTTTTAGCTGTGGTATTTCCTTTTAGTACCGACGTCAACCAAAACATTAATAAAAAAGTCCTTTAGTTGTTGTTTTGTTTACGGAGAACAGTAATTAGAATCCACTGGTGAACTTTTTTCGTAGGTTACTTCCTTGCTTTTCGTAATACGGGTCTGACCTGTCGTTTTTGCGACAGAACAAAGTTCGCTTTTCGTTTGCAAGTTGGTCCTTTAGTAAGATTTGTCGTGTAGCGACAAAACAAAAATTCAATTTACATTCGTTTGCAAGTCGGATTCCCAGAAAACGGCGTAAATTGTCGCTTTTGCCACGTTCGAGTTTTTTTTTTCACTTGAGTTGAAACTTCTCTTTAGCGTAAAATCCGTTTGCTCGTCAACACTTTGCATTCCTTAAAAAACATGGTCAACCTTTGCGTTGTACTTTTTTTTTTAAATAGTTCTTCGTCAAACTGTTATATTTGGCGTTTCATATCTCATCCTAGTCGCCAACTGTTGTGGTTGCAAGGTTGAACAATAATTAGTAAGGGGATACAATGAAGACGCAAACAAGATAACGCAATAATAAGTGTATTAAAGATAAGGTATATTTACAATATGTACAAATGACGGTGTCGAGTCAGAGAGTCTTGGTGGGAGGACATGTACGCTCTTCGGCGTCACTTCTGGTGACATTTGAGTAAGACACACCAAGGCCAACCTAGGCTTGCCATTTATAGTGTTATGTTATTCGCATATGCAAATAAGTGGTTGCCACCACAACAAATATCAAACATCATAAATTAAAAATAATTTCATTACATAATCATGGCATACTCCGTAATAAAAAAAGTTTATCAATTTACATTAGATGGTGCAAAAATTCCAAAAAATTACATGTTTAACGCTAAGTAACCTGTTTTAGGATTCTTTTTTTATGCAGACATATGTATCCCATTCTGGAAAAAGGGATTTCTCACGTTTTTTTTCTAAAATACAGCTTTGCATCGTGAATTCAATATTGGATGCGATGATTGCCTTTTCTTTTTCTTCTCTTTCATAATAATACAGATTGCAAAACAATTATTTCTAATAAATCACTTCAAAAATAAATGTGCACATTTCATCTGAATGCATTATAAAACGAAGGAAGTTTTATGGGTGTAATTAATTGTCGCCATGGCAGAAACTAAAGTAATCTACAAGAAAACATCACTTTCATCAAATATTTAAGGTCATTTGCATCCATTAAGAAAAATAAATTAAATGTTTTGTTTTCGAATTGACACAGTTCATCTTGATACTCACTTTTTGTACAATTATACAATAAATAACATTTATATGTATATGTATATATAATATAAATATAAATATATATATATATATATACATACATATATATATATAATTTAAATGCAAAACATTGAAAATCTTTTATGTTTCCAATGTAATGATGAATTCAGTTTTATTTATTTTTTGGCCGATATTCGCTAATAAATAGCCTCATCAATGAAGGAAGTTCGGTGCGAAAGTTTCTGTTCTCCTTTCCTTTTTCAATTTGATGTTGTGAATGCAATTCCTCGGAGTAGAAGAGAATAGAAAAGTTTTTCGGTTGTCGAGCGGGAATTTAAATGAAAAGATGGTTACACACTTTTTGAAAGCGCTTGTTTTTTTTTTTTTAATAACATGTAATTGAAAAATTAGCAGAACACCTTAAAGTGTCAAATATAATGACAACACCATTTTTATTTATTTATTAATTTTCTGGGGCGATATTTCGCTAATAATAATACCACAATAAAGATAAAAAACGAAACTCATGGATCGGACTTCCTAGCCTGATGAGCTAATTTATTAGCGAACATTGGCAAAAAAAAAACATGATTTTATCTTTACACTCGACTCTAAAGGTTTTCTAATTTTGCAGTAAAATTTAATTTAAAAAAGTGTATGACCATCTTCTCATTTATATATACATATATTAATATATATATATATATATATATATATATATATATATATATATATATATATATATATATATATATATACAGTGATGATCATATTTATTGGCACGGTAAAATAAAAGTTAAATTTTGTCTAATAAATTCTAAAAAAGGGATTAAATTAAAGAAAATACCAAAGTATATTATGTATTTTTAACTGGCCTTTCCGATGCAGCAATCGGATTTTAGAAAAAATAAATAACAAAGGAACAACAAACATAATTGCAAAAAACCCTTGTTCAAAATTATTGGCACGATTTATTTAATAATCAATTGTATAGCCTTTGGCCTTGATTACCTTCCTCAGTCGCTTTTCATAGTTTACAACCAAGTTGTTGCACTCTTCAGTAGTAATTTTAGCCCACTCTTCCTGACAATAATCCTCCAATTGAATAAGATTCTTAGGCTTCCTTTGCATTACCCTCAATTTTAATGTTCTCCATAAATTTTCAATTGGATTAAGGTCTGGGCTTTGTGATGGCCACTCCAAAACATTAATATGATTGTCCTCAAGCCATTTCTTAGTCAGTTTAGCCGAATGCTTTGGGTCATTATCTTGCATGAACCATCAACGACGACCAAGTGAGAGCTCTTTAGCAGAGTCTTTCAGGTTTTCATCCAATATTTTAACATAATCTTCCTTTTTTATGCTACCTGTGACCTTAACAAGTCGCCCTGGTCCAGAGGCAGCAAAGGACCCCCAAAATATCAAACTACCTCCACCGTGCTTCACTGTGGGTATGGTGTTCTTTGGCAGGAAAGCTTCGCCAGATTTTCTGTAAATATAAGACACTTTATTATGGCCAAATACCTCTATTTTCGTATCGTCAGTCCATAGAACACGTTTCCAGAATGCAACATCTTTATCAATATGACGTTTTGCAAAGGCTAGCCTTGCTTTCAGGTGCATAGGCTTCAATAAGGGAGTCTTTCTCGGACGACATGCTTTTAAACCAGCTCTCTTCAAAACTCTACCAACTGTATGTCGAGATACATTCACTCCAGAGGTGCTCTATTCATCAACAATCTCCCCAACAGAGATCCTTGGGTTTTGTTTTACTTGTCGAACAATTTTCCGTTCATCTCTTGGGGAAAGAATCCTTTTTCTCCCTCTACCCTCTAAACTCATAACGTGGCCTTGCGATTTGAACTTGTTTATTATGGCTCTAACAGTGGATTTGGGAAGGTTTAACTTCTTTGAAATCTTATCATAGCCCTCCCCATTGGTATGGCATGCTACAACAAGCTTCCTGACGTCTTCGCTGTGTTCCTTAGTTTTAACCATGGCGATTGAAAATTATAATTTAGTCACTTATAATAGTTTAAATAAATCGCTATCTAAAAATTATCTAAAAAAAATTATTCACTGAATTAGCGTTAAACAAGCATAATATGGCTATAAAAAAGTTCAGAAAGCACGTAAACCGGAAATTGATTGATATTATACTGATACTAAAAGAAAAACAAAGCTGTGCCAATAATTTTGAACAAGGGTTTTTTGCAATTATGTTTGTTGTTCCTTTGTTATTTACTTTTTCTAAAATCCGATTGCTGCATCGGAAAGGCCAGTTAAGAATACATAATATACTTTGTTATTTTCTTTAATTTAATCCCTTTTTTAGAATTTATTAGACAACATTTAACTTTTATTTTACCGTGCCAATAAATATGATCATCACTGTATATATATATATATATATATATATATATATATATATATATATATATATATATGTGGGCGGATGTTAGGGTGTGTATACTCCATGTATGTGTTTGTTGTAATTGTAAATATGTTTCTTGGACTAAAATATGAATTACATACATTTTTTAATTGAGGAGAAAATTGTTGATGAATAAAATGTCGCTTGATATATAACAAATAAATTAAATTATTATAAACACACACACGCACACGCACACGCAAACCCACCCATATCTGCTTATGTTTTCTACTCATATTTGCGTAATCATTCCTGCATTCCAAATGATAATAATACTGGTTTTACTTTATTAATAAATCGACTATATCTGGCTTAGACTAGAGTTGTATTCACTGTTTATCAGGAATGTCTAGTTATTTTATACTTAAGCGGTTGTATATGTAACATATATTTGCATGATTGTAGTTATTTTTTAGAAAGATCACGAATGAAACTTATATACAATATCTTTACTTACGACCGGACATAACTATGCACATAGACATAATTTAAGTATGCTGATGTATATATATATATATATATATATATATATATATATATATATATATATATATATATGGAGAGGGATAGAGAGAAGGAGAGAGAGGGGGGAGGGCGAAAGATATTTTACTGTGAGTTGTGGAACCAGTCTAGTAAGCGTACTAATCCACATTTTGACAATATTTAACTTAATTTATTTTATTTGCAATGGGGATAAGAAGTAATGCAAGCTTTTCGTGTAATTATAATTTTTAACAAATATTCTTAGCGTTATAAACACATGTATGTGTGTATATATATATATATATATATATATATATATATATATATATATATATATGGAGTGTATGTGGGTCTGTACACACACACACATATATATGTGGTAGAAATTATTACATATTCATCATAATTTTTATTTGCATTTATGATGAAAATTAAATAAAAATTATGTCAGTAAATTCGTTAAAATAACAAATAACTATGTATACGCAATGAATTAGATATTCTCAATTTATTAGATTTCAAATTCATAGATTTCTGATATTGTAAAGCACACAGCCTTGCCGTAAATATCTTTATCCTCAAAGGGTTTTCATAGATTCACAAATAAAATAATTTTTTAATACATTTATATTTTGAATGTATTTATTTTTGAAAATAACAGTTTTGAAAATATCCAATTTATTAGATGCTAACCATATAGGAAAGCAACCCCGCGTGAAAGTACATCATTCAACATTGGAAATGACTGTTACTCTCGCATCGAACGAAGCAATAATTTTCAGCAGTAATTAAAACTTAGAACAAGTCATTATATTACATTGAAGAATAACACTTCCCTCTTTTATTCGTTTCTCATGCTAAATTAATCACAGTCCAATCAATAACCGTTTAACATTAATCAATTGTTATTAAGTAATTATTTCCCTCCCGAATCAATCACTTCTCGGCCAGAAGAAACCTATTGTATTCACTCAGACTGAATGTAGAATAAGGTGCTAGGTAAATTTTTAAAATGAAGTAGCATTATAAGCCTAATTTATAGAATCACAGACTCTGCGTTCGCTGTACTCTTGTGTTTATGCTATTTTCAACTAATCTACAATTACAGTAGAGTTATGAGTAAAATAATAACTAATGTAAAATCTATATTGTACGACGAATACTTAAAAATACGTTTAGCATTTACAAAATAGTCTTTTGGCTGAAACTGATGCATTGTTTCTGGTTTAATACACATATATTTCTATACATGAAAAGATATACACCTGCTTGACTCGGACAAAATGTGTGTTCTAATCTACTGTTCTTTAATTGGGAAGCTGGATGCCCTCTCATGAAAAACTTCTATCGATGCTAAGTATTTGCTAAAATGGCAGTAAAATATCTATGTATATAAAGTAGTAGCATTCGTGTGTGTGTTTGTCTGTGTGTACACCTCCCTATGAGAAAAGAAATATAAAGTGCATAAAGCATGGGTACCCCTCTCCTCCTCAAGAAATATTAACGTCCATGATAAGGATACTTCTCTCAAAGGAGACATTTATTTTTATGTGTGACTTCTATATATAGCATTCTTCACACAATATATACAACGACTGAGTTATGGTCATTAGCATATCACATTAAATTAGATCATTTTAAATAATTAGCTCGATGATATCACATATTAGACATAATAGCCTCTTTAATACTGTACTATTTAAAAATATAATTTAAAATTTAATTATTTAGTTTATTTTTATTTCAATTTATATTTTATTTACTTAAATTTACTTTGTATTATCGTAAATTTGAAACCTTTTAATTTTCAAACCAGAAAACAAAGGGGAATAACTGTGATAGTTCCATTCTTTGAGCACGTTATTTAATATTTTCTGCAATAGATTTGTTTTCATTCTTCAGAGTTGAATTATTATTTTTAATTTATAATTCGAATGTAATTTTTTCGCTTATTCTTAATTTTTAAGTAACATTTCTATTTTTTATTGTTGAGTTATCCGTTTCTTTCACTGTATTTAGTAGGTTTACGCCGATATAATTCATCAATCTGTTTATAATTGTTAATTTTTTTTATAAAAAACAAATTACAGACACTGAATTATAAATAGTTTGCCATATTTATAGGGGCGCTTTTCTAGGACGCTACTAAGAACGATATTCTTATGAAATCAAAATATAAAAAAAACTGCGACGAATTTTTATTTCATATAAATATATCATATAAATATAAAATATTTCATCTATCTATATATATAAAAGCGAAATGCATGTTTGTATGTAATTGTGTTCGTGTGTCCACTAACAACCTTCGACAGACAGAACAAAAATTGACGAACTTATTGAAGTTCCATCCTTCGCCCGAAAAATATCGAATAATTGGCCAAAAACGTACATTTTTTCACCCTGAAATCAACAATTTTCTACAGGGGGGGCAACAAAAACCGTCCACACATGACTTGATCGGTTCTACGCATGCGTCAAATGACGTCATGATCTGATTTAGTTTAAATAGTTGAAGAACTGACTAAATTTTTGTACGTCGGCTTAGCTCTGTTGGTTAGAACGTTGGTTCATTATCTAATCGTTTTGGGTTCGAATCGTGGTGTGAGAGGTCTTTTTAGATTATTTAAAATTAAATATTTAACCAGTGATATTTAAGCCATTTTCCACGTAATCTTCGTTTTTCTGTTTTTTTTTTTACTTCGCTTATTCTTAGGTTTTCATTAACACCCCCGACCGGCCACACCCACCCAAAAACACCCGGGTACCCTCCGATTTTTTAAATTTTAATATCGAACAGGCTTATTTAAGCCATTTTTCACATGTTTTTTTTTTTGTTTTAACGTTCGTTTTTCTGTTTTCATTTTTGTTTTTTCGATTTTTACATTTAACATCGTTCGTTTGCCTTACGTCAGTTTTTTTTGTGTTTTTTTTTTCGATGTTTTGATTGCCCCAGGGGTTGGTTTTTCTGTTTTCTTTATTTACTTCGCTTATTCTTAGCTTTTCATTAATAACCACACACACCTACAAACACTGGGGTAACGCTGGGTACCGCCCCCGCTAGTATAAAATAAATCGCAATTTTTGTTTCATAAAAATTAAGCTACACTGAATATTCCGCGTTTCATCCACTCTAGGATTCTCCAGGCTTATGCGCATACGCCTGAAGAATCCTAGAGTAGATGAAACGCGGAATTTCAGTATAGTTAAATCGCCACATACATTTTATAACTTACTAACTAGCTCTACCTACGTATGCAGCACTTTTGAAGTAAATACTTAAAATTTACGCATAAATGTATACTTTCGTATATTAATTTTATGTGAGTAAATTAAGTAGTTATATATATATTTATTTAGGTATTTATTTTCTTCCCAACGAAAGCAAATGTGACACAAGGTTGTTTTGGATCCGGGACAAAAGCCAGCTCCGTTAAAATAAGGCAAAAGGAAACAATCTGGCATTATAAAAAAAAATAGTAATTGTCTCAATATTAAGAGTTCGCCCTACATTTACTAAGGAACAATAAACTTAAGTGAAGCAGCAGAACAGAGATTACACTTTGATCTCGGACCAGAGGTCAGGAAAAAAAGCTTGCCTTGTTTCTATTTATTTAAAAAGCAAATACAACTTTGTTATATTAGAGTAATGGAATTGCATTCATGTGTTGCTATTGGTCCATGTTTTAAGTTTTAGCTTTGCAGCCAACATTTCATAGACAAGGCCAAGTGATTACTAAAAGTCTTAAAGTCGGTTTTAATCTCAGTACATTTTCGTGGCAAACAACGGAAAAAGTGATTTCTGTGCGCAATGGCATTCGCCGATTTTAGAGAGAAGCACGGCTGAATGCCAAGATTTTTTTGGATATTGTTGAAGAGTCTGAAGCAGTGCATGCCGACAATTAACCATTTCATCAAGTCTGATACTATAAAGAACCAGTTCATTTTTAACATTGAACGCAGAGGTATATCTTATATAAATGTACGGAAGACATTCCAGCCATATACACACATACATACATATATACATACACACATATATATATATATATATATATATATATATATATATAAATATATAACTATTTAATTTACTCACATAAAATTAATATACGAAAGTATAGATTTATGCATAAACTTTAAGTATTTATTCAAAAGTGCTCAATACGTAGGTAGAGCTAGTTAGTAATTTATAAAATATATATGGCGATTAAGCTACACTGACTATTCGGCGTTTCATCCACTCTAGGACTCCTCAGACTTATGCGCGAATTCTGTGGTTGATTATCGTTTTATATGCTCCTCTCCTATGTAGATTTTAGTTAGCCAATCAGCTTTCTAGTATCCACCGCGCCCCTTCCTATCAGCCAATGGACATACATTTTATCGAACAAAGGATCTGTTTTAAAACTAGGTTAGTGTTTTTTTATTGTTAGTTTATATATAAATATATGTACGTGTACATACATATATGTACATATATATACATATACATATATATGTGGTGGTTTATGTATATTCATGTTTATTTAATGTATTTATTTGTTTATTATCTATTGTTTTTGTTAGTTTTAAAACTATTTTGTATCGTTATCCTAGAGTAAATTTTATTTTGTGAACACAGTTATTTGCTATTTCTCTTCTACAGTTTAATAGATGTTGGGGTTCTTTAAATACAGGATAGCAGATTTTTCATGAAGGCATAATCTACATGGGACGTCTAGATGCCTACACGTGGTAGCTAGTCTTATTATTTTCCATTCGCCTACCGACGAATGTCAGCTTTCTTTGAGTTCCCAGTATTTATTCGCTAGTGTTGTTTTGTGGTCATAGTATCGGGTTTTGAAATCTAATGAAGTCATTCTAATGAAGTCATGCCTACGTAATATTTCTTGTTTGTCGGGGTTTCCTTCGCAAATATTGTTGCCTGATAAACTACGCTTTTAGTTAGACATTTATTTTGAACTGGACAAAGTGTGCGGTGTCTACAGTTGCATTTATCTTGTTCGTTATTAGTTTTTTTTTATTTATAGTATTGTTGTTCTTGTCCGGGGTTGGTTTATTATTATTATTATTATTATTATTATTATTATTATTATTATTATTATTATTATTATTATTATTTCTGCTAGTGTCAGTTTTATTTTTGTCATGGTGTTTACATTTTATTGTTTATTTTGTTGTTGTTTACATTGTTTTATTTAATATTTTCTTATTATGTGCTGTAATTATCATCTCTAAATTCACAACACTGCAAACCAGCCTATATATATATATATATGTGTGTGTGTGTGTATATATATATATGTGTGTATATATATATATATATATATATATATATATATATATATACGTAACACGTTTCTGAGATAATAATGCTATCTATTTAGCATAAAATAAATAATCAGTGTGCAAAGCAGTTTTGCGCTTTGCCTTGAAGGGTATGAAGCGGCCTATGCCAACGATTAGCCATTACGTCAAGCCTGATACTATAAAGGACATGTTCATTTTGAAGTCAAAATTATATCTATTATATCTGTAAAAGTTATATTGTGTGTGTGTGCGTGAACATTTCTCTACCAAACTACTCTGTCAATTTTCGGTCTACAGACTGGAGATTTGACATAAGGAGTCTTTAGATTTGGGAATATCTTTTGAATCATGTTTCGGAAAGAAATTTACCGGTCAAGAGGTCAAAGTTCAACGATTTGACATTTGAAAACCCCTCTGCCACCTTTCGGTCTAAAAACTTTAAATTCTAGATGTAGATCACGTAGATACTGATCAAATGTTTTAATTTGATTTGAGCCGAAACCAATACATGTTAAAGGATCAAAATTGGTGTCAAATTTAAAAAAAATGAGCTCTGCGGTCTCTATTAAATTAATCAGCTAAGTTTTGCTCTAAACATTTGAAATTTTACATTTATTTTACATGGAGATCACCACTTATCAAGGCCCGGAGGCCACTCAGGGATAAGGGTTATTGCGTGTACAATAATCAATGACATAGTATTGAAGTAATCATTAGTATTGGAGGTTTTGATGGAGTGTCTTACTTAAGAGGGCGGTTTGTCAGGAATTTGTTTATGTTAGACTTGAAGACATTCAAGTTGTAGTCAAGTGGGAAACAAGCAAACGGAAGAGAGTTCCACAGTCGTGCACTTTTGAGAAAGAAGCTCTGCTCATGGAATATACGTTTGGATTGCGGCACAGATAAAGATTGGGAAAAATTATTGACAGTAGTTTCAGCCAGACGAGCACTTGCCATGGAAATAACGATAAAACAAAGACAGGCTCGCAACGTCTCTTCTGTGTCAGATAGGCGGCAGGGAAGAGTAAAGGGCGCCCCCCCACTAAGCTACAAAGTCTATTTTGCACTCTGTCAAGGAATGATATACTGTTTTTAGCAGCTCCTGCCCAAATGCGGCAGCAGTACTCCATCTTTGGACGTACTTGGCTTTTATACAGATAGAGAATTGCATCAGTAGTGAGATATGTTCTGGAGCGGTAGGAGGATCACATCATTTTCCAAGCGGCCTTGTAAACAGACTTGATGTACGTGTTCGATTTCAGATCAGTGGTAAAGATCAGCGCCAGAAGCTTGTCAAAACATGGAGCCTCCTCAAGACTAGAGCCATCCATTTCAATTGATGCCAGATGGGGATCAGGGTGTTGATGATGTAAAGATAGAAGCTTGGTTTTGGATGCATTAAAAGTAACAAACCAACCACCCCTTCCCTCACTGTACCACCCTCTCAAGATCAGAAAAGAGAGTGTTAGAGAGAACTTTTTCATTTACGGCCTTTGATGCGTTGCCATAGATGGTCGTGTCATCAGCATAAATATCAGCGAATGTTTTAAGTATGTGTTTTGTGAGATCATTGATGTAAATCAGGAAGAGAGTTGGGCCCAGGATAGACCCTTAAGGGATTCCAGCATTAATACTGTGGGCCTCTGATTTCTGCCCATCAACCACTACTCTAATCAACCTATCGGAGAGAAATGATTTAATAATTGAGAAAATATTTCCAGTATTACTGTAGCTGGAAATCTTTTGAAGTATGCCCTTATGCCATACCTTGTCGAAGGCCTTTGATATGTCAAGAGCAATTGCCCTAGAAAGGAAGCATTTATCAATAGATTCACTAATCCTGTGATATATAACCGTTAGCACATCTGCGGTAGATCTTGCAGAACGGAAACCATATTGTGTGCCACTAAGAATGGTAATTTCTGCTGAGGTGGTTGACTATTTCTCTATTTAATATGGATTCCAGCAACTTACTCATCACACACAGGAGAGTTATTGGTCTGTACTGAGACGGAGATGACTGTTCACCTTAATTCTTAAATACAGGGCATACTGATGACGTTTTCCTGGGTATGTGAAAGCACTTCTCCTTAAGACAACGCTTAAACAGTTTTGTAAGTATGGGGGCAAGTTCTGGTTGGATCTTTTCAGCACTTTAACTGGTATGCCGTCATGGCCAGTTGCTTTAGTGGAATCAAGGTTCTTGATTAGCTTGGCGACCTCACGCACAGATATTTGTATGTTGCATAGCGTGTTGTCTGTTATAGGAGAAAATACAGGGAGTTGATGACCTTCGTCGCATAGAGTAGAATTAGCTGCAAAGTTCTTGGCAAATAGTTTGGCTTTGTCTAATGCTGAAGAGATGACCTCAGGTCCATTGATGATGGTTGGGATAGAACGCACCCTTCTGTTAAGGATTCTGTTTGCTATTTGCCAAAACTGGTGGAAATAAGCCGCTTTTTTGGATTAAACAGACTGAGAATATTCTTGCATTTTTTATTACTCCTTTACAGTGGTTTCTGGCAGTCCTGAAAGCAGCTTTAGTCTCAGTACATCTATTTCGTTAGTAGCTATGGGAAAAATTATTTCTGTGCGCGATGGCAGCAGCACATTCTGGGGAGAACCATGGCTGGCTGTTAGGTGTTTGTTGGAATTTTTTGGATGGTTTGAATCGGTCTATGCCTACAATTAACCATTCAGTCAGGTCTGATAATATAGACGACGCATCTTTTTTAAACATGGAATGCAGAGGTAGGTCAGATATGAATGTACGGAAGCAATCCCAGTCTGTGATAGAGTATCGATATACAGTACGGTGGAGAAGTACGTCTGAAGACTTATTACATTTCATTTTTATCTTAACTACTACAACAGTGTGGTTGGAGGATTCCAGAGGAGATAGAACGGAACATGAAAATAGCTCAGGGAAAGTTGTGAGGAAAAGATATAGAAGGCTTGCATACTGACCCGGTAGTATTCGGCACACGGGTTGGTTCGTGAACAATCTGAGTAAGGTCATAGGCAGTGGCAAAATCATGATAGAACCTCCCCTCGTCATCGGTCTTATTTGAGTAGGTCAGCTATTTCACATTATGGACATTGAAGTCACCACAAATGTGAATGTAAGCCGAAGGATGAGCATACAGAATGTCCTCATTTTTCTGAGATATGCTCATTTTCTTGGGTGGGGGGCTATAGAGGCCTAATATAAATGCAGTGGTGTAAACTAGTGCATCCCAGAAGCACGTATAGGGTAAATTAGGGTCTTCTCTGCAGATATCCCTACCAGACGGAAAGCCATCTTTAATATAGGCACACATTTTATGCCCGTGGCTATCTTGGGGGTCAGCTTTAGATATTAAGTTGGAGTATCCTTTAATTATGAATTCGTCTAGGGGAGTGGTTGACCCAATGCCAGTTTCACTTAGAAATAATGTCCGATTTCGTCTCCTGTAATTGTGTTTTAATCTCTGGAAGGTTGGAACGTAGACCCCTGATGTTGGAGAAGGAGACCTGGTAGTAGGGGTCTACGTTGGAGGATGGGGTACTAGGTTTATTCATGTTTTTTGGGGGGATATTTTTCATGTTGGGGTTTTGGGATTTGTAGAACAGGTCGATAGACTTTGTTGGAGCAGGACAGAGAGGGAAAGTAAGAGAGAAAAAGACAATAAATGCTTTTTTTGTAGCACATGATAAGGTAAAGCCGTAACAATTACCCACTAATATGGCATCGAGAGGCCCTACCAGAAACTACTGTATGGTCCAAAATCCATTCACCAAATGGCAATACAGCAGCACCGGTAATTTGCACCTGCTTATAGGACAGCGTCCTTAGTGGTTAATCCAAGGTTCGGGTCCCTGACTATCAGGCGGATAACGTCAGCCCAGATGAAATGTTTACCTCCGTTGCCCCATTCCCAGTTTAGGACATTACTTCATGATAGTCCCCCCCTCCCATATTAATGTATGGATACTTTTCCTTTATCTACGTGGAGCTATAATGTTCGAGCATTCCAGCTCCACCCCATAATAAATATGCTATAATGGAACTTTTATAAAATTGGAAAGTATGTTTGTTTTAACTCGTTTCGGACTCTGCTAATAGAAGTAGATTTCTTCTATGCAAATAGATTTTCATAAGAAGGAGGGAAAAGATGCATTCATCCAATCTGCATAGTGATAAAACAGTTATTTTAAAATTAAACACGGAAGACTAAAAAAGACTTAAGTTAAAAATAACTTCAAATCTTTTGAGTCAATCCAACTCGAGTTGTAGGCACATATTCAAAGATTATACCATTATCGACAACATGCTGATTTTCATAAAGCTTGAACATTTGTAACTTTCTTTTTTTTTAATATATATTTTTTTTATTAAGGAAGTGTGACTGAGTGACTAATAAATATATATATATATATAATATATATATATATATAGGTGTGTGTGTGTGAGTGAGAGAGCGAGAGAGGGTATCAGATCTGCTATAAAATTATGATTAGTAAGTTATTCTCATAACTTATTGCAAAGTAAATAAGCTTGACTAGGCTACCAGATGCTTTGCAATTGTAGCTAGTTGTGTTCACAATTCATGGTGAGAGAAGCTATTTAGAGCTAATGTTTGCATTTTTAACTTATTACATTAATTTAGTATTTATCTGCAATGTATATTTTTATACACTGGTGGGAATTTTTACAGAACAATTGGTTTTAAAATTAAATCAACACTTTTAATGCCATTTAAAAACAAGATCCAATACTACTTATAAACGAATAATACGTTTTGCTTAGGGTTAGAAAAACGGCAATTTTGGGTCCCTTACACACTTGGCATATTAGCTGGTTCAGCTATATGAAACAGGCCATCCCTTTTATCAATTCCATAATACCTCAATATTCCAGGCAGTAGAGAGCGTGGTAGACCTAGGAATGTCTGGCTTGAGTGTACATAATTTAACCTCATGAAGCGTGACTAATATCCACCCTTTGGATTGGAGCGAATGGAGAGCAGGTATAAGATATTGCCTGATGTTGTCCAACGTGAAGTCCGAGACACTTGCAGTACTTTAAATCTAAAAAAAACTGGATAATAATTTGACATTTTTATGCATATTAGTTGCATAAAGTGTCTTCAGACATAGGGTAAGCTTTTTTATTGGTTTTTGGCAGAAAATATATCTGCCAAGGTGTCAAAGTTCAAATAATTTTACCTTTGCGATCTATAGCAAACTATTCAGCAAATTTTGCCTCTAAGCATTTAAAATTTTACGTAAAGGTACTTAGACATGCAGAAAGTTTTAATAAGATTTAGGCGACAATTTGGTTGCCAAAAGGTCAAAGTTGAAAGAGTAGACATGTGCAGAATTTACTAAACCCCTCCACAAATGTTGGGTCTAAACATTTGAAATTTTAGATGTAAATGACCTAAACATCAGTCAAACTTTTTAATATACATATATATATATATACATATATATTATATATATATATATGTATATATGTATATATATACATATATGAATTATATATATATATATATATATATATATATGCAGATAAAGTTATGAACAGTAAACAGGGCCCGAGACAAGCCAGGCTTAGCTGCTAGTCAGATATAAATGTAGGAAGCCATCCCAGCCTACCATATATATATATATATATATATATATATATATATATATATATATATATATATATATATATTTACTTAATTTACTCCCATAAAATTAATATACGAAAGTATGGATTTATGCGTAAAAGTATTTACTTCAAAAGTGCTTAATACGTAGGTGGAGCTACGGAATATTAAGTGTAGCTTAATCGCCATATATATTTTATAAATTACTATATATATATGTATATATATATATGCATATATATGTGTAAATATACATATATATATATATGTGAATTATCTAACACGTTTTTGAGATAATAAGGCTATCTATTTTACAAAAGTTAAATAATCAACTGTACAAATAGTTGTGCAGTTTCCTTTATCCGTACGTGTGTATATATTTTTATATAAAATGAAAATTCCATCTGTTTATCCTGTGTATATTTTTAGTTTTATGAAACCTTTTTTTTTCTTCAGAGTGATCGTTTATTCGCAATTTTAAACTTTCATATTTGTTGTAGCGACTCGTATTTAAGAGGTAAAACCAATCAGGAGATTTCAGATTTCTTTAGCATCAGCAGGGTGGAAGGGTATAAGGTCAGAAAGAAAAGGAAAGATGCGTGATTCGACTATGAGGCGACATTAATATATACATGCGTGGTCTACGATTTGACGGTAATAGGACGCCAGAATTCTTTGGTTAGATTCAATAGATAAGCGACAGGATGTCTAGCAAATAGATTCCTTAAATTCAACGTGAGAATGGTGCAAATGAAAAGCACGTTCGTACAGGTTGTCTCCCACTACGCACCATATAATTACACACGCTCCGATTATAACTTGATCTCCAAACCTACGGTCATCGGTCTCTTCACGGCATACTCTACTACGTACCTCCTGTTCAACATTTAAGCAAGCCACTGCCAACCTCATAAACAAATGTTTCCGTGTTGAAATACCCTTTCGAAAGTTAGAGCACTCTCTTACTCTTACGCACTTTGCCACCTACTCACAACCCGGCATCTAGTATATAACTATTAATTCTGTGATTACAACAGGTTTATTCTTGATAAATATTTTATTTAAGACGATTTCAAAGTAAGAACATGACGGAAAGTAAATGCTCTTCGTAATAGGTATAAGTTATACATTTGTTTGCAATAGTTTTAAATGTATAATTTCCTTAAAAAGAGGAGCAACGGAATAGAATTGATATTCCATCCAAATAAATATATAATTACAAAGTACTAGCAACATATCTTCTGTAAGATATAACTGTACATTATGAACAAAAAATACATATATGTCTTGACTTCAGGCGATTTAATTTATTCTCTTTTTTACTCATTATTGTTTTGTCAGCTATTTATCCTAATTTGATATTGGTACTTATCTAGAATATGATTTAAATTTCGGCAATTTCACATCAACATTTTCTGGCAGGTTAAGATAAGCAATTAGATCATGGAGACATGGTTATCCAATCAGCTGTCAGCATAATACAGGTATATAATTAACCCGTAAAATTTATATGAACAAGAAGAAAATTTTGAAAATCGAACGTATTCAATCTTACGTCGTTATCGCTTACTGCTAAAAAAGAAGAATTAGCAAAAGAAGATCTCTGCAAATTAGTGTGATAAGATATAACAGATGATTATCCGATACGATGCATAAAGAAGAAATACTGAGGGATTTAGAATGGCGTGGGTCACATACCAAAGGTGATATAGCTGGGTTCTGCGATATGACAACCACACATAATTTAAATGACAGCTTTCTCTGAAAATATTTAGCAAAAACGAAATAAAATTAGTAAATTCACATTAAATTTACTTGAAAGTAAAAGAAAGAGTTTTATTCATAACAATTCTGTCTTGCATGGATCTGTTGTAAAAATACTTCAAACATTTAGAAAAACTATACTTTATATATTTTTAATTTGAAAGAAAAATTCATTTGATTAAACAAGCAGTAACTATTTTGTTCCTGTGTCCTAGTATTCTTTTCCATGCATTTTGTTCTCTTTAATTACACCGCAGCAGTCTTGAATTTATTGTCTGTCAGACTTCACATAAGCGTTTCCTGGTTGCTCAGGTAAGCATGTTAAAAGCTGTTATCACAACATAACCGGAAACAGGCACATATTATAGATACTTACTTTCATATACGGTATCTATACATACACACGCGTGCTCATAGACACATGTATAATATATATACTTTATATTTCTTTTTTGGCAGCAAGTCATTATTCAAGTAGTCTGATTGAATACGACAAAGTTATTCTTTTTTCCGATTTTTCTGGATGTCTTTTCGATTCGGCAAGCGGTCTTTTTTATTTCAGTCGGCATATTGTATAAAATGGCGCCCAAAAGTTAATGTTCAGCAATATTCAATTCAAGCGCTTTCTATCCGCATATCTGATTATCACCAGGAGCGTTTGTAGTTGTTGTCCTTGTTTTTTTTTCTTTTTCCTTTTTAGGCTTGGTGTATTTATATTTTTCTTGTTGTAGCCGTGGGTGCAGGAAATTTGGGGTGAATTATTTTTATTTTTAATTTCGATTTTCTTATTCTATATTTTTATTTAGTTGCTTGTTAGTTATTAAATACTGCTTTTTTTAGAGATATAAATCGATTATTAAAGCTAAAACATCTTTGGAATTCAGAAGGATGTCGCTAAATTCTCTCAGTGCAAATAACAATTTCGATCGTTCGTTGTGTTTTGCCGTTCAATACTAACGCCGAAATCCAAATGATTCTGATTTCCTCGAGTCAGAAAATGGTTAAAAATCAAGAAGAATCCTTAATAATTATACACTATATTCTTCATAAAATCTTAATACTATTTTCTTGTACAAAACGTAAACAATTAGAAACTGAAGTTTATTATTTACATTCTTTTTTTTATTTTTGTCTTAAGATATTTCTTTTTTATTTAGTTCATTTTATCATTGAACGAACAGTTTTTGTAGTTTCGTGTTTCATTTCTACATTATTATTTCCTTCATTTTTTCTTTTGCCAATCTTTTTCTTGATTTTATTTTTTCGTACTTCCATATCACCTTTTACGCGATTTATTTAATCTGCTTTTGTTTCTTTTCTTATATTGTTCTTATAGTATCGCTTTGTTTATCATTCCTATATTTTCTTCTTCGTCTTTTTCTTCTTTTTCTAATTAAGATATACAGTTTTATCATTCTTACAAATTAAGTGTCTTCACATGTTTCATAATAAATGATTGCTCACTGGCAATAACATTGGTGGTCTATAAAAGCCGATTGAAAAAAAGTATTACAAAAATTTCTATTATATATTGTCTCTTATGACAACTTTGTTCATAATTTTGCATTATAGCAACGAAAATTCATTATTAATTTCTCGCTACCTCCTTAATATTGCAGTAGTATGTGCCATTTAATGTGGTGGTGATTTTGTCGTGTGTTTTCGTCATTCAAACGTCCCAAACTATTGCTGATTATTTTCTGTGGTATCTGCTAAGGCTGGTACTCTCTTACCATGGGATTAACGTTTTCTTAAGTTGGTGTAATTTCCTCCTGATACTTTTCATCCAATTTTTATTTCAACTAAATTGCGCTAGGTCGATGTTACTCGTTTACGTAGATTGTATTTGAATTATTGTGATTTTTAATATTTTAGTTTTTTTCATTAGTATTTGCGCTGTGATGAAATCGTGACATGTACAATTCTAGCTAGTTCATTTAATTTTTGACTATTATAACATCTGGTCTTATTGATTTGTTGGGGATATGTGTTTCTATCATACTATTTAAAAAAATACGCGATGGATTTATCAACACTGTCTCAAATGTGTACTTCTAATGCATCTTCAAAGTATATATATTTGCATCATTCCTAAGGCATTTCCTATCTGACGCAACAATATTTGGTATTTTATGGACTAGCCTGTTGCATTTAATAATCCATTATTTATTTTTTTTTTATTACTTTGTCAACAATTTTCTGAGTTTATTTGTATGAGCGACTGCAAGGAAAATACTGTTTTCGCCATGCGTGATTTTTCTAGCGGATTGTATTATCAATCTTAACAGTAGCTCTTGCAAGAATGTGAAGTTTTTGTACTTTTTTCTTTGTCACTCTTTTTAATAAAAATCAATATAAGCATGAAGTTAGATTATTGAATCGCTTAGTAGTTCAATGATGAGGAATTTCATAATAGGTTGACATTGAATGTAATAAAAATCTTTGATTACTTATGTAGAAATATTTTTAACATTGGATTTCAAGACGGACGTGTTTTCGTATATAGGGTGTCAGTCGGGTGATAATGTGTTTAACATATATGTATAGACATTCAATTTTATACTAATAACACGAGGAAATATAAAATTCTCTTCGCAATAGTTGTTAGATATAAACGTTCTTCGCAAGAATTGTAGGTTAAACCTTCGTCTAAAGAGTAACAGCGCATTGGAATTTATATTCCATTGAAATAAATATGGAGTTAAAAAGACTAATTAGCCACTATATTATGAAGCTGATTTTGCACTTTGCCAGAAGAAGTAATAATTCGTCGAACGCCAGAGCAGAATACCAGTCTCCATATTTTGTCGTACAAGAGCGATAGAATGATCAACCTTTTTTTTCTGGAGCAAACCTAACGAGAGATAAATAACGGTTTTCAATTTTAAGTCTGAATAAAAAGTGAGTCACTTGAGCTAATACAAATACGCGTTATACTAAAGGACAACGCCACTAATTTTGACTCAAATAAAGAACAGTTCTAAACGTTAGAGTAAACAGAAAGTAAGCTTGTTTTAAAATAAGGATTCACTTGTTTCCACATTGAACCATCGGATGAGACAATACCAGCAACACCTTCATCAGCAATGATATTCTGATTGCTGATGTAGATAGTTTCTTTTTCTGCACAATTGCAACTACATAATCTCAGAATCTTGTATGGATTATTAATTAATATAAGGAAAATAGATAGACTCAGAATGCATTTTTGAGGCATTGCAAATTTAAGCCTAAAGGCTTAGGTTTTCTGCTTTTTTTTTCTTTTTTATACTTATCAGTAAAAAATGTTTATCTAGTAGTAGACAGTACCAGATATTCCAAAGTTACTAAGTCTATGAATAAAGTCGTTCTGTTAGACGCTTCAATGGTCATTAATATACCAAAAACTACGAATTTCCCGCGAAATAAAACTCATACCGAAAAATGGCTGACTTTATATTCTCTTTTGATCAACACACGATCACCTGATCTTGAAAGGAGAAAAATCATAATTTTGAAAAAAAGTTTGAAAAGTTCTTTCTTTTTTGCAGAACTCAAACACTGTAAGGATGGTAGAAAATGCATACGAATGTCTTAAATATTCAATACTCTACACACTTACGAAATCTTCTATTAAAGAGATTCAGTGCTTTTCAAAAATATGTCTCTTTACACGACTTAAATATTGCATCTAAACACTTTTGATCAACTTGAATACATTTCTGCATTTTTAATTTCGAATATCATTTAAAATGAGTACAAACACTATATATACAGGGTGTCCCATAAAAAACGGGCCTCTGCTCTAATTAGGCTCCATTTCTTACTTTGGTCATAACTAGTTTATTATATTCAAAACATCACATCAAAACACTAGAGCTTTTGACCTTTTCTTTTTTTCTCCGTTCTACAGCATATGTTCTAGATGGCCTCTTTTGTTTTTTTTTAGGTCACCCTGTATATATATATATATATATATATATATATATATATATATATATATATATATATATATATATATATATATATATACCCTGTATATATATATATATATATATATATATATATATATATATATACATATATATATATATATATATATATATATATATAACGAAAGTAGATAGAGGAAGATAGTAAATTAAATTCCATAATATATATATGCATATATATATATATATATATATATATATATATATATAACAAAAATCAATACGAAAAAATATAAATGTATAGAGAGAGTAAAAGAAGACAAGAGAGAAAGAGAGGCAGAAATACATATATGTAGGCAGAAAAACAGAGAGAGAGATAGAGAGAGAGAGAGAGAGAGAGAGAGAGAGAGAGAGAGAGAGAGAGAGAGAGAGAAAGGTTGAGGGTGAGGGAGAAGTATGCTTTTCGGATGTACTTCTTTTTGCATTTTCACTGACAATTACTGCATTGTCGAAGCTTAGCAAAGTAAACTAAAGAAATATATTTAATACAAAGGAAACATCTGTATATTATTGTTGTTGTGGTTGTTATTGTGGATTTCGTCCTACTTCTACTTCTTATTCTTATTATTGCTACTGTTCTTGTTATTAAGTAATAATAATAATAATGATTTTAAGTTTATTGAATGTAAATTAAAAAGGCTAGCTTCGAATACTTCAATTATTTAATGTCAAAAGAGAACATCTTTTATGTTTAAATAAAATTTGATATCTTTCAAAGTCATCTAAATTTCGTAATGAATTTTTAAAACCTTGCTTTTCTCTCTACTACTATTTTGTATTCATTTATTCTTTGTCTTACACATAAATTTCTTTTACTTCTTTGTTAATATTTGCTCATCTCTGTATTAGTATTGTTAATTTGATACATTCTTTGATGGCTGAAAATATTAAGCATGGCTGCAGATTTGATGTTTTGCATGTAAGAATCAGCTTTTAGGAAGCTTCTTGACATGTTTCTCCATAAGAAAATATTATCATAAGCAACATGAACGACAATATAGAGAACGATCTATAACAATATTAGCAGATGTGATGCTTTTTATCAGAGGATACATAATATAAGTGGCATATCAGTAAACAATGCAAATTTTAATTAATAATTTATTTTAATTGTACATAAATAAACAGTCATTACGCTAGCCATATAATTAAAGGGTAAGAAAAATGAATTGCGGTCATGTTCTTAGAGAAAAATATGCAACCTGGTGAAAATCATAACAGAACTAAAGAAAGAGTCAATGCTTGTCTGCACAAAACAATTAACGAGTGATGTGTGAAATTTGGTAGCGCCTCTGCTCTTACAGGGAATTGGCTTGAAGAGTGATGACATCTTACTGTGAAACAAATTGCGGCCAATATGCGCTGTTGTTACAAGATTGTGTTTGCTTCCAGAATGTTACGTCAAGAAAGGCTTATACGTAGTTGATTGTAACATCAAAATCAAGTATGTAGTTGGCTTGTCAACATTAGGGACTGAATGCAGCAATTACTAGGTTTGAGAATACTACATAACACCGCTGAAGAATCGGTGGACCGTAACAAAAATAAATAGTAAACAGTTTTGATATTGTGACTGGAATCCCCTCTCATGTTAAATACCTGCGATTCCTCTTCAGTGTTTCCTAGTCGGATAAGGCTGATAAATAACATATATTGCGTACGATGAAATTCCAAATTAAAGGGAAAGGAGAAAAGTGTGATGACTGCATAATGACAAAGATAAGCAAGCATAACTATTTTTCAACCGAAACACTTTAAATTAGCTGAATAAAATAAGTGAGAATTTCGCGCGTGGGCCTTGATCACTTGCCGATTTTTATTTCTTTGCTGAAGACCCGTAAGCAGATATATTTCCGCTTCTTATAATAAGAGTGAACGGTTTTGGTGGTAGTGAAGATAAGTAAATAATCCCTCAGAAGCGTGTCTTTTTACTCTTAAAATTTACATCACTGATACTGGAATTAATTAAACAAGTATATCGTTTTTAATTATTAATTAATTACAACTACAGACAAAGGAGAACATTATATAGACCCAACTGTATATTGCGCAGTGTAAAAGCCAATGTTAATTGAGACAACACATTGGTATACTTAAAATAATGAGTAGGAGTCAGAAAAGAAGCATTACTTCTTGTTACACGTATACTTCATACATAATATCTATAATAATAATGGCTAAGTGTAGATCATTAATGCATCCTATTTCAAATTTCGCCTCGTTAATACCTTTTCATTTTAGAGATTTTTTCTAATAAAGTTCGTAGCATGACGTGTTCATCTCTGTTCAGAATTGGTTTGTTAAGATAATATCTACCTTTGGTTTAACACAACATCTACTTGCTCATCATTTGATTAGCATTCCCATTTCTAGTCCATGTCTGTTTAAAGTTGCAATACGTTTACGTATTATACCGAGGATTTGTATAGTCCTTAAAGCTATATTGGAGTGCTGCTTTTGCTAAATCAAATTGTTTTCAATTCTAAGCTTACCTTGGCGTTATAGCCGAACTTGAAATTCCGCCTATTCTTTTAGAAAAAAACTCGACTCATGGACTTACCATCAAGTCTTCATTTATTCTGGAATTCCTATACTCGGTTTGTTTTCCCACTTGCACGTTTTAATCAGTAAGCTCACATTAAATCTTTTTGTTCATTTCATGACTTATCATAGAGTACTGTTTCATCTAATGTCATAAGCAACAAATTCTTAGCTCGGCTTTACTATTAATTTGCTAATATTTTTCCTCTGGACAGAAGCAGTCTAAGGATTGTTAATTAATGTTTTGCGGGTTATTCTCTCGAACAATAAATCCCTAATATATATATATATATATATATATATATATATATATATATATATATATATATATATATTGAGCAGCTGGTCTTGTACGAAATCGCGATTGCCTGCCCTAGATCTTCTTTATAACATAATTTGAGATTATAAATGTTACATTACTATAAATTATCTTGGCGGTTGACGGTCGCCCAGAAGCAACATTCTTTGCTAAAGGAGCCAGAAGGGGTTTAGTGGCGAAATCCGAATCGTTTGATCAGCTGCAATCGGTACTTCCTGCACTTATAATCACGAAAGAATGAACCACTAGTGTCTGTAACTATAAAAAAATATTTATGGCTTATGACCATATATATATATATATATATATATATATATATATATATATATATATATATATATATATATATATATATATATACTCTCTGTACCCTGTAACGCGTTGATGTGACTCAATTTGGTGTAATGGAAAAATCTAATAAAAAGAGAAAATGCACGTTTCTTTTATTGTTAGTACAGCAATTCACTCCAAAAGTGTGAAAAAAATATAAAATGGAAAAAAACACGGTATTCTTGCAGACTCTGATCAGGATCCTTAGAAGTTTTCATCAATCATGGCTTGGGCTCGACCAGCAGTCAATGGATTAAGCCGAATGTTGCCAAAATTTTGGAATGGTTAATCGATGTTTTTGTGTTTTTTTGTAATCAAAAATCTTACTTTTAAATTAATATTTTAATGAGGGGGGTACTATACACATATATAATCAGCTCGGAAAAGTACAGTATTTATCAGTGTATTTGAAAAAGACAAATGGTTGTGGCTCTATTGAATATGCTAAGTTGTGGAAAATAAGTAAAAAAAAAACTAAAACCTATGCATAACAGTGTAAGAAACACACCCGATATGTGACCATGACATAGGCTGACATATTTTGTGGATTTCTGACAGTATAGTTTATTAGTTTTAACTCATTTTCCAAAACAACGTAATCAACAGTGTCCGCCACCATTTGTATTTTTCAAATACACTGATAAACACTGGTTTTAGAGTCGACGAAACGTTACATTAAATCAAACGGGTTTGTATTACTGAAAACAGACCCGAAAAAGTTGTCGAAAAATAAATATGTACAAATGTTATCTAGGGCAAGATAAGTTACTTTTCTACCTAACTGGATAAGCCAGTTTGGTAGAAAAGTAACTTAGCTTGCCTTTGATAATATCTGTTATACATTTGTTTTTGGCAACTTTTTCGAATCTATGTGTACAGTAATACAAACAAAAAACACACATAAAAATATCCAGTTAGGTAGAAAAGTAACTTATCCTGTCTTTGAGCTCCGCCTACGCAAGTTGTTTTACAATTACTACTTTTAAACGTTTTTGACGATGCTGAATAAGAAAATCTTATTTACAGTTTGCAGAGGAAAGTAGTTTTCGAGATATGAAGATCTGTGCTATGCACTATAATTCATTGGCGGCTATGAATAAACACCCCCGATCCCCCAATAAGAACGGCTTTCAGAATAAATAACGCCTACCCACCCATGTTAAAAGTTGTGGAGGTGGACCTAAAGTAAAAATTTACAATTTTCTTTTTGAAATTACTACTCTTAAAGGTTTTCGACGATGCTGAATAAGAAATACATATTTACAATTTGCAGAGAAAAGTAGTTTTCGAGATATAAAACCTGTGCTATGCACTATAGTTCACTGGCGCACATAAATAAACACCACAACTTCCCAATATTAAGAACGGCTTTTGGAATGAAAACCGACAATCTCCCCATGTTAAGAACAGCTTTACGAATAAACACCCTCAATATTCCCATGTTAAGAATGGCTTTCAGAATAAACACCCCTCACCTCCCCATGTAAAATCGGCTTTTGGAATAAATACCCTCATCCTCCCCATGTTAAGAACGGCTTGCAGAATAAATAACGCCTACCCACCCATGTTAAAAATTGTGGAGGTGGCGCTAAAGTTAAAATTTATTATTATTTTTTTTTTTAATAAATTGTTAGTTTAAAGCACAACGCTACCACTGTTTTTATAAAGGAAAAACATTCATACTTACTCATATAAAAACAACTCGGGGGAAAAGCGTACTTTCTAGTTTGTTAGAATAATGGGTTTGTATTACTGTACACATAGATTCGAAAAATTTGTCAAAAAACAAATATATAAAAAATAAATGATATCAAAGGCAAGAAAAGTTAATTTTAAACCTAACTGGATAATATTATAGTGTTTTTATTTAATGTAAAATGTTTATTCAGCTGGAAAAATATCCAGCGTTTAAAATGAGTTAAAAATAAAAAAAACATATATATCAATCTTCAGACAGTTTCTGAAGCGTCGAATCAGGTTCTAATTCTTATTGGACTGTAAAATATGTACAAAATGTCAATACTGTTACCAGGATTCGAATCTAGGTTAGCACGGCACAACGTGGGGTCCTAACCTCTGGACGATCACGGCTAACACTGACGTCTGTCGCTCTTGGCAGAAAGACACATGACTACTGTCAAACTATTGAAAAATAAGGAGGAAACTTGAAATTCTGACGCATGCGCAAAAATACACTATAGCAACCATTGTTAAATGCAGCTGAATCTCTTCGCTCGCTAAGAAAAGTAGATCAGACCAGTTCTTCTAAGAACTCACCAAACGCCAAAGGAAATAAGTTAAATTAACCGCAAAAGAAACTGCAAGAAAGTCATCTTCTAAGAACTCACTGGAAGCTGACCAAAAAGAATCAAAATCCAAGCCCTAGCCACAAAAATAACTAGCTATTGTGGCTACTATACACAATCTACTAATAAAAACAAATAAGTTTTCTAAAATAAACTACTATAAATTAACCAAGTAACCTCACACTGTCACTGATTAGGACTTCATATAAAGATAACAACTACAATATTGGTGTATATACAGTTCCACACTTTAACTATTGGTGACGGAGCAGTATCTCAATTCTACGAGAGTTGTCTTGCTATAAGATAAGTGATATTATAGTAAGATACACATAAGTGTTATATGTTTACATTTAATAAAAAATTCCAAAGTCAGCACGTAGTAAAAAAGCTCAGAGAAATATAGACTATGAAAAAAACAAAGTCAAGGTATTATCTGAGCAAAAAGAATACTATCAGAAAAATGCTGAAATAATAAAAATTAAGTATCATGCAAATCCTGAGGCAAAGAAGGCTGCCTCATGTGCTGACTAAAAAGCACGGTATAACAGGGAGCCCGAGGGGAAAAACTGGCTCACGTGCTCTTTATAACAAAGAACCAGAAAAAAAGAAGGCTGCCTCAAGTGCTGACTCAAAAGCACGGTATAACAGGGATTCTGAGGAGAAAAAAGCTGCCTCACGTGCTCTTTATAACAAAGAACCAGAAAAAAGAAGGCTGCCTCACGTGCTGACTCCAAAGCACGGTATAACAGGGATTCCGAGGGAAAAAAGCTGCCTCACGTTCTCTTTATAACAAAGAACCAGAAAAAAGAAGGCTGCCTCACGTGCTGACTCAAAAGCACGGTATAACAGGGATCCCAAGGGGAAAACAGCTGCTTCATGCACAAACTATTATAAATATAAATATCAAAAACTGCCAAATCTTTGCCAAAACGCCAAAGAATGAACCAAGAAAAATTTAATAGTGAAAATATGAACATTTTAGAACTTTATAATACTCTAACTGTTTTATCAGAGAGGCGGTAGCACTCTCTATGTAATATAGAACCGATGGAGGACCAAGAGGCACTCCTAAGGCCCAAAACCCAAAGACCTAAAACCCAGCAGGAAGCGACCTGCTACTAATGGAGGCGGCAATGAGCCGCCTCCTAAAAAAGACAATACTATCATGAATGTAAGTTTAAAAATAAGACTGTAAGTAAAAATACTAATTAAGAAGAATAAAATAGCATTGGAATTGTAAAAGGATATAGGGATGATATGCCAAAAAGTATACAAACAAGATAGCTATGAATGGCTAGGCACATGGAAATAGAATTGCATCCAAAGTATAGCCCTATAGCTTTTTACAACCGTAATGATGGCACGGAATGAAGATTGGAGAAAAGCTATAGGGCTATACTTTGGATGCAATTCTATTTCCATGTGCCTAGCCATTCATTGCTATCTTGTTTGTATACTTTTTCGCATACCATCCCTATATCCTTTTGCATTTCCAATGCTTTTTTATTCTTGTATATATATATATAAAGTGGATGACAAAAGTCTATATTCCAAAGTTCATAGAGTAATGTAAACATATAATTTTATTAATGATGGTCAGGAAATTTTACGCTAATATTTTAAGTATAATCACATCCCAAATTTAAGAGTTAAACGAATGATATGTCCTCAATTTATACATGTTAATAACAACTTGATTTTAATGAAAGTTTGACCGTTTTGATTCATATATGGAGAGAACTATTACGCATTTACAGCTTCTCCAATTTTCGAATTTTAACCATGTAAAAATACACTTTATTTTCTTTTGGTGGATTGATTGTTGCTATTTCTTCCGATTAGTTAAGAGTAAAATAGATTCATTAATTGATTTAATTATTAAGTGTTTGATTTTGTGTCACGAAACAGATATTGTCAAGAATTGTATATGCCAACTGAATTAAAGGAATACATTGTAAGAGGGTTAACTTCATGAACTTTGGGATATAGACTTTTGTCATTCATCACTATTTTGCTCTGTAATTACATTGATCTTCTTAAATAAGAATTGTTTTATATTGTGGGGAAATAAAGTATATTTCATCCGCAATATTCTCAGAGAATGCTGAACATATAATTGGGGAATTTTAAATTCCGTTTAGGCACATTTGCCTTTATAGCTTCTTTTTACTTTAAAAAGTGAAAATCTTATTCAAAGACATATATTTCCACCAAGAAGACAGATTCGACATCGATCAGGAATTAATGAAGTTTAACGACTATTCCACACTTGAAATGCTCTTATTGCCATCGAAATCGCAAAACTCAAAATGTTTGATTGCTTGCCGTTGATGAAGACTCGCCGCATTAAACCGTTAGATCTCTCCTTGCAGTGACTTATTTAAAATACATTATAGTCTATACCCTCTCTAAAGTATCTTCTGTTTATTTAATGAAATTATTTTTATATAATGGATTAAAATTTAACATGAAAACATCATGTAGCATAGTTTCAAATGTGCTTTAAATAGAAACATTAAATTCGAACGCGACCCTGTCTGATAAATAAGAATATTATTGATTTCTCAAGCCGGGCGGATCTGTTAGTACGTTAAAAAATTCTCAAATACATCTCGTGATTCTAGGTTGTATAATGGTGTTAACTTTAGTGAAAATCAGTATGCTCCTTCTTTAATCTGAATATTTCGATTACAGTTTTCAACATTTATCTAACATCTATACAAAATGACAGTTTTCAATATTTATCTAACATCTATACAAAATGACAGTTTTCAATATTTATCTAACATCTATACAAAATGACAGTTTTCAATATTCATATAACATCTATACAAAATGACAGTTTTCAATATTTATATAACATCTATACAAAATGACAGTTTTCAATATTTATATAACATCTATACAAAATGACAGTTTTCAATATTTATATAACATCTATACAAAATGACAGTTTTCAACATTTATCTAACATCTATACAAAATGACAGTTTTCAATATTTATATAACATCTATACAAAATGACAGTTTTCAATATTTATATAACATCTATACAAAATGACAGTTTTCAATATTTATATAACATCTATACAAAATGACAGTTTTCAATATTTATATAACATCTATACACAATCTATGTAAGAAGACTCCGAGATACATGAAGTACATGCTTGTGAATTTTATAATAAAAATATCCTCAGCCGTTTTGAAGTCCATAGAGAAACAAACTCACACACACAGGCATACATACAAAGCGCTTTTTGTATATGAGTAGAGTTTTCATAAACTCTGAATATCAGTAATATATTATCGCCGTAGTTTGAATGTATTGTCTTGAATACATCATTGCAACAATTTCTTTCAAAATCAAACATTAGAACATAATTTTATTAATGATGGTCAGGAAATTTTACGCTAATATTTTAAGTATAATCACATCCCAAATTTAAGAGTTAAACGATTGATATGACCTCAATTTATACATGTTAATAACAACTTGATTTTAATGAAAGTTTGACCGTTTTGATTCATATATGGGGAGAACTATTACGCTTAATTGTTGACGTTACTATACTTCTTTCATTATTATTATACATTACAATGAATGGAATGAAAATCCGTTATAAAATCTGCTGCAGGTCAGGGAGAACGGAAACCATACTGCATGTCACTAAGAAGATTATTTCTGTTGAGGTGGTGGACTACTTCTCTATTCATTATGGATTCCAGCAACTTACTCATGACACACAGGATATTTATTGGTCTGTACTGAGAGGGAGATGACTTTTCACCTTAATTCTTAAATACAGGGCATACCGATGAGTTTTTCCAGTGTGTTGGAAAGCACTTCTTAAGACAACGCTTAAACATTTTTGTAAGTATGGGGGCAAGTTCGGGTTGGAGCTTTTTCCACACTATAATTGGAATGCCGTCAGGGCAAGTTGCGTTACTGGAATCAAGGTTCTTGATTAGCTTGCCGACTTCACGCATATATAAGTATATGTTGCATAACGTGTTGTCTGTTATAGGTGGAAATACGGTTAGTTGATGGCCTTCGTCGCGTACGGTAGAATTAGTTGCAAAGTTATTGGCAAATATTTTGGCCTTGTCTGATGCTGACGAGATGCCCTCTGGTCCATTGATGATGGTTTGGATAGAATGCACGCTTCTGTTCAGGATCGTATTTGCTATTTGCCAAAACTGGTGGGAACCAAGCCGCTGCTACACTACTTTGGATTTAACGGACTGAACATATAGCTCTCTTGCATTTTTTATTACTCTTTTATAGTGGTTGCTGGCAGTCCTGACAGCAGCTTTAGTCTCAGTACATTTATCTGTTGAAGCAGAGATATTTTTCCAATTGACTTATAATGAATCATAACAATTCCATTGTTTGCCTGCGGGGATGCAGTTCCCACCCCATACCATACGCGAGGTGACGGTTGAATTTTAAAGGAGAAATCCATCACTAATTTATTTTCAATTTAGGTTGGATATCTGCCCTCTTTTTTATAAAGTTTTTATTTCATTCTTAATTTAAACAAAAATGCCAACAATTTTGGACATTTCGGAAGGTAAATTGGCATTATTAGAAATGTTTGTGTGACTGAAAATATTCCACTTGTTATTATTATTTCTAAGAATGCAAGTATAATGCCCAAAATCGACTTTATTCAAAGTGTGCAGAATAGCTGCTTTTTCTTTGAAATTTGTGCCAAAAATATGTTTTTATTCACATTTTCACTCCAAACAAGGCACAGTTCCACTTTGAAGTAGGGGGCTACTATCAGTAGCAGGGGTATTATGAAGGGAGGTGAGTAGCAAGATGTTTGTTCACATTACACTTGACCTTTGTATGTCAGTACAGTTGGGAAAGCAGAATCCCGGAAGGGAGTTCCAAAGGTAAGCAGTTCTGGCGAAAGAAACAATTGGACTAGAAGGCTTTCCTTCGCCTAGGGATCTCTACTGTGAAGGAGATAATTAGCTGATTGTTGGGTTTGACGATGGTGTTGACACCAAGGGGGTACAAGTGCTTGTAGTTATCAGAGCATTCACAAAGTACTTGTATAACAGGCAGACGGATTCAACATTTCGTCGATGGGAAAGCCTAGATGACAGTTCAGAACCTATCAGCTTGGTAACTCTCTTTTGAATCTTGTAAATAAGTTAGAGACAAGAAGCAGATGCAACAGCCCAAATGTGACAACAGTACTCCATACATGGGCGAATGGTGGCCTTATAGAGGTACAGGATAATTTCAGACGTAAGTACTATCTAGCGCAGTAGAGCGAGCCCACCTTTATCGCAGCAACCTTGGCTATGCTCTCAATGTATCTATTTCAGTTCATGTTCCCTGTAAACGTTAGGTCGAGGAGTTTATAGGAAGTATTTCGGGTAATGTGTTCTTGGCCATTGCTATTAGTGGTAGAGAAGGTTTCTTGTAATTATTGAAGGAAACAAGCTTAGTCTTAGCAGCATTGAATGTGACCCTTCATTTTTGTCACATGCCCACTACAGATTGGAGGTCATCCTCTAGTGTTTCTGCTATTTCCTTAGACATGTGTTCATTTGTTTTCCCCTCGTGCCTGCTATAGAGTGTGGTGTCATCAGCAAATATACCCATCTCAGAAACAATTTTCTCAGGGAGGTCATTTATGAATATCAACAATAATAAATATCCAAGGATAGACCCCTGAGGTACTCCCGCATTTATATCATATTGTTTAGATGTACGACCATCGAGGACAATCTGGATTTTTCTCTTACTTAAGAAGGATTTAATTACATTATGTAGTCTTCCAGTTAACCATATGATCTAATTTTCTTTAAAAGACCATCGTGTCATACCCTGTCAAAATCCTTGGATATATCGATAGTTGCCGCTCTACCCTCCCCTATTTTGTCCAGTGAATGGTATATATGTTCAGAGATTATAGTTAGGATATCTGTTGTATAACGGGATTGCCTAAATCCATATTGATTGTCAGTCAGGGGTTTAGCAGCTGTAAATGGGTCAGTTCTTTTGCCAGAATTCTTGAAAACTATTAGCACAGAAGCGGATTTCCAGCAGCCAGGAAAGCAAGATTCGTTTTTAATTATTGTAATTATTGGCGCCAACATTCCAGCCGAATCTACCATGTACATTCATGGATCCTTCCAAAAGAAAAATGAACGAACATTCCAACAATAGGAATTCATACTAAAAGCTCCATGCGTATGGGGGCAAATCGGGCAATCGTTTTGCAAATGGACTATATTAGAACTTCTATTGCTGTTATTTGTGAATAAATTTGGAGTTTAACGTTATGTCTTTTGTTTGTGGAATTCATTCGCTTCTTCAGGGAGGAGTTTGAGTGTGTAGGAAAGAAATTTCTCACAATATATTTTTTTAATATTTAGGTATTTTAAATGATTTAAAATATTTTATTTAATGTTTTACACTTTACATACGACAAAGTTTCAGTTTTTTATATTATATATAGTTCTGTCTCTTTTTTTGCTAAATAAATAGTTACAAATATACGCACACGCACACGCATGTACACACACGGTACAGAATGTCGTCAAACAAAACAAGAAAGAACGAAAGAAAAAAAACAAGCTGCAATGGTCGTGTATGCGTTTAGTATTAGGAGAAATAAGTATGTAACAAAATTTCCATAGTCTCGCCGACTTTTTTCTTATTTAGCTACGACCTTGAAAATGACTGATAATATTTATTTCAAAAAACATAATACATAGCTTTATCAGCTTCCGATAAATGTCGAGACATTCCTTTAGACTAAAACACTAATATATATATATATATATATATATATATATATATATATATATATATATATATATAAATTATATACACATAAACATATATATATACATATATATAAATTATATACAGAGAGAGAGAGAGAGAGAGAGAGAGAGAGAGAGAGAGAGAGAGTATATAAACATACTGCATTTTTCCATGCTCATCTCTCCGTCTCTCTTTCTAGTTATAGTAGCTCGGTTGGAAAACCCCTAAGGATTGATTTTGTAAAATTATATCAAATTATATAAAATAATATCTTAAATGGAACAGGAGAATATTGAGATTATTATTATTATTATTATTATTATTATTATTATTATTATTATTATTATTATTATTATTATTATTATTATTATTATTATTCCTTTTCCAAAGAAATTCATTAAATATTTGACAAGGAAATTAATTTTTTCAAGCAATACCTACGCCGTCATTACTCAATAGTAGTTTGCAAGTAACATTTGTTTGTCGAGCAGGTACTTGCTCGACTAATATATATATATATATATATATATATATATATATATATTATACATAATTATTTACTAATACTCTATTTCGTTTTCTAAGCTGATTCTATCTTTGATAAGAAACAAACAAAATGAAAGAAACCTAATAAAAATACATTTATTAACTTATATATATATATATATATATGTATATATATATATATATTAACAGTTTACAACGTTACAACTTCGATACTCTGTCGACATATAGATTAATCCATAGTAAAAAAAGTATACAGATATGGATACATATATTTTCGTTATAAGAATTAACACAAAAATAACTAAAAATCTTAGAAACAACTATGACCAATAATAGTAACTCTATATATGAGCCCTTGGTGTACACTAGCAAAAAATATTTAGAAGATTATTTGACAGTACATCACAACACAACGAAAAATTGCGATACTTGTAGTAAAATGGCTTATTTCGAAACCAGAATAATAACTTATGCATCAGTCAGTTAAAACTGAACATTTGATAATCAGGAAAACATGCAATTTCTTGTTTAGTTTATCAGAATTGATATTATAATGTAATAATTTATTCATAAACTATCTATAAAAAATAAAGTAGATATCTACGATAGGAAATTGAAAAATGAACAGTTTCGATCTGCATCTTAGTTGGGTTAAGTATTAATTACTTAGAACTACACACAAAAAACATTTTGCATTTAAAAACAGTGACATAATGATTTCTAAGTTTAAAAAATTCCAGATCTGCAAATAAAACTATGCATCTAAGATGTTCAGAGATTACACGAGGTAATACATTATCAATAGAACATTCACTATAAGAATATTAATTGAAATAATCAAACTACTTCAAATTAATTATTTATTCCAAGCAAAATTAATAAATTATTTTCGCATCTATGTCATCTACTGTTAGACTAGTAATATATATTTTCCCTTAATATGCAGTGTGGATTCATAATCAGTTCTCAGTAAGTTTTAAACTATATATAACTTCAGAATTCTAGAATTTTGTAGAATATTTCCGAGGCTTAATGTCACTTCTTAAGAAAAAAAAATACGAAGCAGCGGCGAGTGTTCTTATTTATCTCGAATTGTACGCTGGTGGCACAAGGTACTTCACACTTCATGCAGTTTAAGAGACGGTGCTGCAGTCATATTCCTTGGCTTTGTCAACATTTACACTCATCTCAGGAGGAGAGTGATTAAGCAGTTTGTCAAAGTGCTTTTGTTATCGATCTATTCGCCCACCCATGTTTTTAATTGTGGCACCGCTACTCGTGTATGAGGATTATGGTAGCAGATATGCGCATTTGTCTTTTTCCAGCGTGTTGATATTCTCTATTCGTTCGTAGCAGAAAGAACTGGCTATGAAGTTCAACCTTTAATTGGTCGCCAGCTTCTAACTTTAAAATAGTGATGTTGATCTGCTTAAGCTGCTTGATCGTTCGCTCTGCCTAAGATCGAAGTCAAAGTTGGAAACATGCTGGAATTAGGCTGGTGCAGAAATAATTTCGTTTCTATATATAATTTGACGTCAAAAACGACATTGTTTTTGCACTAACCTAATAGTTTTATCTATCGCTCCTGTGCACCTATTTGAATCCATTGCAACCAAGACGAGATGCGACGATGTGGTACGGTAAACAGCAGACTGAAAGTGATGATATAACAGTTTCTTGCCCTTTTTTTAATAATGAAACTAAATTAGATTTTAAAGCTATTATTATTTATTCGACATAATCCTTGGGTCGTAAGTGAATTTATGTTTTTAAAATTATAAACTAAATATTAAAATGACTTCCTTATTTAAAAAAAAAATATTTATATATAATCCCTGTTAAATTGTCATTCGTAATTAAATATTTTTAATAGAAAATGTCGATTATCGTATGTTATTGCATTTTCGTGCAATATACACACAAGAAGAGATCATATATCGTACATTATATAAACACTATCAATTACAGAAGTTAAAAATTAAGGTACACATTGTAATTTACGGCTAAAAAGATGGATATCGGTGAAGATTTATTCCCGGGCAGTGGCGACTATATAGAATGCGTGCAATGTGATTATGTCTCTGAAACTAATTGGGATAAACGCATCATAAGCTATACTTGCCTATCCATAATCTCACATTTAGATTTAACTCACCGCTCGTCGTATATCTACGTGTTTACGCACCTTTTAAAATATTCACACTTTTTTGACACACCTTTTGATTCCGTTTCATGGCTTGACAGGTGCGACCCCAGACTTTGTTTATTAGATAATGCACACTTTTATCCGTATCGACAGCTGAGATTTTTTAACTTGTATTCTATGAATTCGGAATTCGAAAAAGTTCTCTTTTAGGAATCTCAATTAAACAAGTTAAATACAAAATAAAAGAAACACGACGGAAACTGAACCGAAACCAACGTAACAAGCATAATAAATATGGCGACGGATCTCAGCGGCCAAAAGCACGAAATGACATGGCAAGATTTCCTATTTGTTGATTAAATATGTAAAAACATAACGTGCAAGTTCAGTGTAAATAGACAATCATATTGCCTTCAAGTATATAAAGGGAGAGAGAAAGAGAAAAAGAAAGAGAATGACGAGAGCGAGAGAAAACACCAAATGACATTTTAAAGGAAGACCGCTCTTTACTTGGCTTACGTACTCATCTTACCCTCATATTTAACGAATAATGTTAATATCTAACTTTTTAAATACATATATTAAACTCAACGAACACTATTTACATTTTACAAGTGTTAAACACAAGTAGTTAGCTCTTGTACATGAACAAATAATTGCATTAATTTTAAACTTTCTAAAAATTTTGAATCTCCATTTGTTGAGCAGTAAAGCGAAGAGGAGTTATTTGCAACGTATGCTTTGCCTCTGCACATCCGCAGATGATTGGTTCAGCTTTATTATACAATCATGCCATAGTAGCTCTTGCTCACTTCACTCCTGTTCTCAGCTTCGTTATTGTTCTCTCCTGGTCCACGTGCGTATCATCCTTCTTTATGCCGGATGCATAAAGTTATTTTCTTTTATAAACACGCAGTGACGTTTACTGTCATTGATTGTTAAGTTGTGCTGAGCTTAGGAAGAATTGAAATTAAGTTGATTATACAAACCTTATTTTTCTTGGTTAAAATAGGTGAAAGCAATTCAATTATTGCATTACTTGAACAGCTATTCTCATATTGTTATTTACAATTCGTTTCACGTTATGTAAGTTTCAACATACCCCAATCGTAGCTTTTGGAAATTTATGTTAATTCAGGAAGATTTTGAATCTCGGTTATGTAATCCATGTTTTATCAGCCATTGACCAGTGAAAAGAGCTAAGTAAACATTATTGTATTCTTAGTTAGTATTGGCTGTATAATGTAATGCATATACAGTAGTAATAAAGCTTACACATCACTCTTTCTACCCCAGTAATGTCTTTTCAAGAACAGCATAGCTATGGATCTCTCTTTCTGACTAGTGTTTCCCCTAAATGTAACCTGTTTTTCTTAAGAATGACGTCGTAGGCATCTCTTATCTTAGCGATACTTATCTTTTTTGTTTATTCTTTACATTAAGCTACTTCAAACATTGTCTGAAGCATCTTCCATAGAAAAGGACTTGATATTGAGCATGTAAATGAATATAACTTAGAACTAATTGTAATTAGTGCTCAAAATGTTATGTCTATTATTTTTTATAATAATTACTAATACTTGAAAATACCTAGGATGTAGGTAAACGGAAGTATTGCCTAACACTAGTTTACAAGTCTTACTATTGTAATACTGTATAGGTTCTACAACTAATTAAACATACTATTGCACTGGTGAAGCAAGAAATAGAACCCGTATATTTCCATCAGGTCAGGTTTTTGTGCGATGTTGAAATAAGATCTTGTGATAACATCGATTACATTTTTACGGTATTATTAGCTGATTTCTATAAACACATCCCATCCTAAATATGTTTCTAAAAAATAACATGTTTTGCTAACAGCATATGTTGATTACTTGGTAGAAACATCGATTACTGTAAACTGAATGTTGGGCATTGATAAAGGTAAGTACACGCAAATTCCATGTTACATCATTAGTGTTTAAATTTCACTACGTAGCACTTTATCAGAATAATAACAGTTCTGTATAATCTCAGCAAATGTAAAATAATTTTTAATGCAAAAAGAACTGAAACGTTCCAAAACAGATTCTAAACGAGGTAAGAAAAATTTTGTTAACTGGTGTTGGGATAAACATGTAATTGATAAAGTAGGTCTTAATAGTATCTCGCCATATGTAATTTTATTTAAACCACAGAGAAGAGGACGTAGAGAACCAATTGGCCTGATCCAATTTTAAAGATCAGGAGAAGAAAACCCGCTTTTTATCAATTTAACAGGACATTTTTGAAACCTAGTGTTGATAGTAACCTCTGAGACTAACCCGATAAATTTAGAGATGTCTCTCAAGGTGGTCATTATTTTATCAACATATTCTTTGAAATCTAGTTTGAACAGACTGAGGCATTTGTCAATATTAGTAATAACCAAGGATTTTTATTTTAAGGTGAAGAGCTTAAATTGTTCAGAAGTGTTTACTACGACATTTAGATTCACTAAAAGCGACGGGAGCACCGGCATAAAAGATATATTAATGATTGAACCATTCAAATTGACGGTCTAGTTCTGAATTTCGAATTCAAATAAAATTACGGATACCGATTCTTACTCTAATATATGTACCAACCTTTCGTCGGAAATGAATTTAGTGGACTGGTTTAAGAGTATAATGAATAAAGATTATATTTCTTATATTTAAAAATATTTTTTTAAATAAATATATCTATATATCTAAAAATTATTAACCAGGATGTAAAATAAGCACACGACCAGTAAAACCACATAATGGCGTATTGCAAGTAGATTGTTTAGTAGAAATCAAAGGGCAATAGACATAGATCTTTTACAGAATCCTTGTAACAGGAATTCACCATTTTTGCTCAATGAAACGTCTCAGGAGTATGAAAAAGGAAACCTTATTATTGATAGGATAGCAGATCAGCGATTACTTGTTTAGGGCGTTTCGAATGGAATACAAATACAAGTATATGAAAACAGATGTTCTGTCTATCTCGTGGACAGATCAATGTTGATTAACATGGATAGAACTGAACTCTGCTGGTGGAAAGCGAAAGCATTTCCTTTAAATTTAGTCTTCAACGGAAGCAATTATGTTTTCGATAGGGATTATATTAAAGTAAGATGGCTGACGATTTTGAAGTAAACTCTAATGCGAGATGCTAGAAAAATATATAATTTTCTGGTAATATTCTAAAGTTTTAAAAGCTAATATTCCTTGCCATGCAAGAGATTAAATTAGAGAGTAACTTGCTGAGAAACGATTTATAGGGAACGGCTCCATAGATTGGTTATTTAAGAACTATAACCTAAACCCGATTAAAATAATAGGCATATTATAAAACGAAAATAAATGAGAATAAATACCAATTAAATTGCAAACATGATGTATAATAGACAGCTAATTGAAAGCATAACTGTTTTTACAGTCGTGTTCAGGCCGCACCTTGCCAGCACTTAATACGTTAAACCCCTATTTGCTGGCAAGCCCACAACAGAAGTTTAATCTATGAGACCTTGTTGCTAAATATTTACAAAAAACACTCGACTACCTACAACCACTCTATAGATGATTTTCCCTACTCTCTATCTGTTTCCAAATGTAAACGCAAATTCCAGGAACGAAGCTCTTTTCCTAGATCTGTCCGCCATTTAAAAACTGTTTATGCTTTAAAACATAGGGGTTTATACACTTTAAAATATTTTCTTTAAATGGAGTAATGTGGAATCTCTGAACAACGCTTTGGTGTAGGCTCATTTTCGAATATCGTTATAATAATATATGATCAATGTTGTGACTGTATGAGTTGGGAACTCGTAGTAATTCCAACGTGCAGCTGTTCTTCAACAGGGAAGAAAAACATTAGCGCAACGTTACGTTAAAAAAAACTATAAGGAAATGTTCATAAATTCATATTTGTGTAGGATTATTGATTTTCCCGAGTCGAAACTTATTTTTCTTGTGCTGTCTAGAAAAATGTAAGCTTAATGAAAATATTTGTTGATGAAATATTTTTCTAAATTTTCAGGAATTCCTCCGGTTCTGATAATAATAATAATAATAATAATAATAATAATAATAATAATAATAATAATAATAATAATAATAATAATCTATATATATCTATAAATGCGAACGTGCCTGTGGGTGTTTCTGTGTACATTTCCTTACGCAATAACTGTGTCAATTTTTATTCTACAAACTCGAAATATGATATACAGGGTACTGAGATTTGGGAATATTTTTGTAATCCATTTTCGTCCAGAAATTTGGCTGTTAAAGGATCAAAGTTCAACAGTTTGTTTTTTGAGAACTCAACCAAACTCCTCCGACAATTTTGGGTCTAAACACTTGAAATTCTAGATATAGGTTCCTTGGACATGGATCTTACTTAATAACTCCAATTGAGCCTAAAACAATAAACGTTAAGGGGTCATAATATGGGTCAAAGCAAAAAAAATCACCTCTGAGCTCTCTACCAAATTACTCAGACAATTTCTGGTGTCAACATTTGAAATTTTACATAAATGGTATTCAGAAATAAGGCAAGCTTTTTAATCGGTTGAGTCGAAAATTTGAGCTACCAATATATACATGTATGCTTGCATGTCTGCCTAGAAATTTCGACAAAGGCGACGGAGTTTCACACCATCACTTTCGTTTTGAAGCTCAACCCTTCAGACGACAAATACCGAAAAATTAGCTTAAACATTCATTTCTTCACCCTCAACTGGGGATTTTTAACAGGGAGGAGTCGTTTTATCGCCGATATTTTCGAAAGTCACCCCACTTTTCAATTGTATAGCCGTAATTTAAACCTACGTCACTTTCGGTTTGGTGGTGGTCGTAACAGCGAAAACGTCAAGTTTTTTCCCGTTCTTTTCTTCCTTCGCGACACGAGTTCGAGCCTGCCTTCCTCCTACCACTTTTCAATTTTTTTTGCTCAGCACACACCTCCAAACACCCGGACAAAACCGGGCACCCATGCTAGCAATAATAATAATAATAATAATAATAATAATAATAATAATAATTATTATTATTATTATTATTATTATTATTATTATTATTATTATTATTGACTCACAAGGAGCTTTCACACAGGTCATTGTTATTATTATTACAAGGCTTATTTGGAATATTCCACTTTCCTTTTTTAGGGATGCACAACCTGATAACGGACGGAGCGATAAGAGTAATAATAAAATTATTATTATTATTATTATTATTATTAGTAGTAGTAGTAGTAGTAGTAGTAGTAATGGTAGTAGTATTGACTCACAAGAAGGTTTTACACAGATCATCAAAGATCTCTTCTTGACATCGGCCTGTAGTCTTCCATGGAAGCTGAGTGACAACAACTTTCTTCAGATTTCCAGTACTCACCACCTCTTTCGATAGTATTTGCAGATAAATTTGCATTATCGCAAAAGCTGCTTCCCATTGATTTCTCTTTGGAAGCGGTCTTCACAAGAATTTGAATGGCAAAAACCCTCCCCAAGGTCAATGTTCTCCAGCGGAGATCTGGTCAGTGCTCTTTCTTCGGTTTTTCCTTCCTTCTTGACTCTACTTGGTGGTTTTGTCTCTTTTTACAGGGAACAGTGATGTGGTAATTGGGTGGGGATTGGGGTGGGGTTAGGGAAATTATAGATATGCAGCTTTAATATTCTTGGTTGTGACGTTCCATGTTTTGCCTCTGCAGCAGATCCAACCTTTTAAAATTAGTTACGAATCCTTTTAGAGTAGGTAGATTTATTCTCAGAATGTGTCTACTTTCATTTCTGTAGGATTGTCTAGCAGCATCAGAACAAAATGGAAATACTGTTTGAAAAAGTGCTTTTGATGGGCACTGGCATAAGCGAGGATCTATAGATAAAAATTAAGGAGGAGAATAGAGATTGGACTGAAACATGATTAAGAAGGAAATGTCAATTCGAACAAGAAGCAAGTCAGTAACATCATTTGCAGCATTATTCAGAGACATACCAAAGATAGGCACCTAAAGAACGTCATAGAAGAAGCTTCGAGCCAATCCGAATCAACCATCAGATAGTGAAACACCCTCCCATGAAAATAGCCGATCACATGAAAATTGAGCAGACAAAACAATCCCGACATCAACAACACCATAGCCTGGAGTCCTTAATGGCGAGGATAAAGAAGCAGAATAATAATCAGTAATAGAAGTGATGAAACAATGAAGTAAAACTTGTTGATAGCAGTCATTATCAGGAAAAAGTTTAATGAAAGTGAAGATTTGGGACAAGTCATGATACAAATAAAAGTTAAAATAAATTTTACCAGCAAGATTTGTAAGATTAGCTTGGGAAAGACATGATGAACATTAACCAAAATGATGAACATTACATGATGAACATTAATCAAAATGATGAACATTATTCAAAATGATGAACATTATATGATGAACATTAACCAAAATGATGAACATGACATGATGAAATTTAATCAAAATGAAAGACATTACATGATGAACATTAATTAAAATAATTGATTTGACTAACCGGGAGTGGGTCGGTGGGAAGAAAATACACTGAACTGCTGTTTGCCGTTACTGAGAAACTGGGTGTCTATTTCCTACTAAGTTAAATAGACATTCTATTCTCGTTGGAAATCACGTTGGAATTTTCGCCACTGAGAGTTAGTATGTATAAAATACCCTCTAAATAATTGGTTTAAAGACAGTAACGTTGAGCGAGGGTTGGAGAACATGTTTAATCTCGAATCAATTGGATTACCTACTGACAAAAAGTTCTCCACCTTGGATGAAGAGAAGGTGAAACAGTTTAAAGATTCCATCACATTTAAAGATGGTTTATATCATGTGCGTATTCAGTGGTATGAGGACAAATTGAAATCTGTTCCTTCTAATTATGGTGCATCTCAACGGATTCTGGATAAAGTAACAAAGGATCTTTAAAAGAAAAAATTGTATGATCAATGCCTTCAAGTTTTTCAACAGCAAGAAAACGAAGGTATTATTGAAGAAATAATTGTACCCCCTAAAAATTTTAAAGACTATACATGGATTCCCCATATACCTGTGTTTAAATTAACCGACCAGACAACTACAAAGATAAGATCAGTTTTTAATTTTTCTTATAAGCAAAAGGGTTCTGTGTTATTAAACGAAGCAGCATATCCAGGCGTAAATTTGATGACTGATAAGCTAGAACTGATAATCCGTTTCAGAACGAACAAATATGTCCTGTTGGCCGACATCAGAAAAGCAGCTTTGATGATTCGATTGTAATCCGAAAAAGATCGGAATCGATTTTGTCTCTTTTTAAAGAACGGTGAAAACTTGCATTGCTACTGTTACAAAACCATAATATTTGGTTTCAATGCAACCCCTTTTATTTGGAATTATGTGTTAAAGTTCTATGCTGACAAATTTCCTTTGGATGAGTGTTCAGAAGCATTGAAGTCTAATTTTTATGTTGATAACCTAGTTACAACTGGGAACAACCCTGAAACCTTATCTGCCTTGTATACCGCTGTGGGAGAGCGTCTACACGAAGGAAATTTTGATTTGCAATCGTGTAATTCTAACTGTGTAGCGCTCAAGAAGAAAATGGACGCTGACGGACCCTTATCAGCATTCGATTCTTGTTGTGAAAAAGTCTTGGGTAATCGTTACGATCCTATGCAAGATTCCATAAGGGTCCCACAACCATCATGCGATGTGGAAGCATCAACCAAGAGAACAATATTGTCCGAGACCTCAAAGGTATTTGATCCTTTGTCCCTTTATTTATCTGTAACAGTGCGAGGTCGTTTATTAATAAGATAACTTTGGAAACTAAAGCTGAATTGGGATGATCCTGTTCCCCAAATCATGTGTTCTGTTTGGAAAACACTAGCAAGTGACCTGTCAGCAATTGAATTTGTATCCTTTCCGAGGAGAGTTTTAGATGAAGCAAAATACACAAAATTATTTCTCTTTTGTGATGCGGCTAAATCCGCACATGGGTTTCCAGTGTATGCAGTACAGGATGGGAAATCATTCTTGGTATTTGCAAAAGCAAAAATGGTTCTTCTACAAGGAAGATACCCCAAACGTTTGCACTTTTACCTGTGTTTTTGGCTGTGAAATGTTTCCATTTTATTAAACAGTCCCTAAAGGACATTACTGTAAAAATATTTATGTGATTACAGATGCCCAGGTAGTTTTGTCTTGGGTTCTTGCTGTTTTTTTCCAAATAAAAAATGTATTTGTAAGACACAGATTACAGGACATAATTCAAATAAAGGAGAAAATTAAAACTGATCTTGATATAAAAGTGAATTTTAAGTATGTTCCCACTTCTAACAATCCGGCTGATTTCTTCTCCAGAGGCCTAACTATTAACATATTTAAAGAAAACCTTCCTCTTTGGTATGAGGGGCCTGAATAGATAGGGCAGGAAGAATCCTCCTGCCACCATGATCAATTGTGTTGGCTTTCTAAGGCTCAGATTGGGCAGATTTGCCCCTAGGTGAATTATGTAATTCTGTAGTCGAGCTGGAGAGATTTTCCAGCTTTAGTAAATTGATTAGTTTAACTTCATTGATCTTTGAGTTTGTTAATAGATTAAAAAAGCGAATGATGGATTCCAAGTTACAAGCAAATACCTATCTACCTGATTAAGCCAATGCAGAAACAATCTTTTTCAGCAGAGCTAGACTTTTTATTAAATCCTGAAGGAAATAACGTGCCCAAGTTGGTAACGGATCTGAACCTCTTTCTGGGCCCAAAGGCATTGTAAGATCTAGGGAAAAAATAGAAAAATCTGTATATCACCCATATGAAGTCCAAAATCCGGTTTTATTGGGAAAAAGTATCCTCTGACAGAATTGAATTCAACATTTAGGCTTGGCCACAACATTAAATGAGGTGAGGTTAGTAGGTTACTGGATAACACAAGCCAAACAGGCTATCAAGAATGTGGTTAGTACTTGTGCCAAGTGTAAAAGGTTTAATGCTGTTTCAGTCTCAACACCTAATCCAACCAACCTACCGACTCTGCGTGTGAATTTTTCCAAACCCTTTTTACAAACTGGTGTGGATTTTACCAGTCATATTTATGTCAAAGGGAAAGATGGCGACTATAAAATGTACATTGTCCTTTTTACATGCAGGAGCATTAGAGCAATACATTTAGAACTGGTACCAGATATATCCGTAAACACGTTTATACAGGCCTTTGTCAGATTTACGAACGTGAATGGAATCCCCACTCACATTTACTCGGATAATGGCCGTAACTTTTACTGCTACTGCCAGAATTATAAACAAAGGACTGATAGCAGACTAATTTAAAGAACGGTTAAACTCATATGACCTTAAACATTGTACTATTACACTGTTTTCTCCGTGATACGGTGGCAGCTGGGAAAGGTCTATTAAGACCATAAAATCTTGCCTATATAAAGCTATAGGAAGAGGAAAAGTAGACTATTTTTGTTTACTAACCATTTTGTCTGACGTTTAAAGGGCAGTAAACAGCTGCCCCCTGACATATATGAGCTCTGATAACTCTGAGCTAGATTTAAACTCCAATCTCTCTCATGAACGCCAATGTTGGTCGTGGAATATTAATGAGGGTTGAAGACCAGGACCTGGAAAACACGGACCCGCTTGCACAAAGGGACTTGATTCAAACCCTGCATTCTCGGGAAGATAGTCTGAAATAATTTAGGAAACTTTGGAATGAAAACTAATTATTGAGTCTCAGAGAAAGAACCTTGAATCTAGCCGACTCTTCTGTTGAAGATAAGATAAAACCAGGAGATATAGTACTCATTAAAAGTCCTCTGAAGACTAGGCATTTTTGGTCCCTAGATAAAGTCCTCGAACTAATCAGAGGAAGTGATGATTTGGTACGCATGGTGAAAGTGAAGAATGGGAATGGAGCTATAGACATGCACTCCATCAAACATCTCTTTCCTTTAGAACTCTCTCAACAGCCAGAAGACCCCGACCCAACAGACATGGAACCATCAAGCTCTCAAGATGTGAGCCTAGACCCACAAAGGAAAGAGAGCACGATGATTTGGATCTGTCCAGCCTGCAACAGACCAGAAGATACTAGACTAATAATAGCATGCGATGATTGGTTTCATTTCGACTGTGTGGGCCTAATAGAAGTACCACCAGAAGATGAACAGTGGTGCTGTAATAACTGCAATCCTCAAGATTTAACAAGGGGCAGCCCCAGCCTATCAAGGGTCTAAACTGACTGTTTGATTCCCCTTAATCAGGAATTCATTTTTTTGTTTGTGGGGAATTTGTGTAAGAATTGAAATTGATTTGACTTACTGAGAGTGGGTCGGAGGGAAGAAAATACACTGAACTGCTGTTTGCCGTTACTGAGAAACTGGGTGTCTATTTCCTACTAAGTTAAATAGACATTCTAATCTCGTTGGAAATCACGTTGGAATTCTCGCCACTGAGAGTTTGTATGTATAAAATGAGTTGTCTCACTGCGGGTTAGTTATTAGTATAGAACCTGGTTACCTAGCTTGCTAGTCGGTTGGCGTCTCTTAGACTGATTACCTCTTTACTGTTGTTCGGCAAACGTTACCAGTTAATTGCTACCTTTACAAGGAAAGAAAAGACTGCTTATAAGCAACGTCACCATTTCGTTGCAAGCCCTTACTGCCTTTTCTTACACCCCACCTCTTCTTGTTGGTGAAATAATCCCGACATTGTATGACGTTGTTCTTGAGAGACGTTTCAAAGTTGATCCTATCTATGTTTGTGTTAGTGCCTAACAGTGTACAGCCACACACACATGCGCGCGCACCATATATATATATATATATATTGACACCTGTTTGGATATTAAAGAGTGTGCAATAAAATACAGAGCTGATATATAGTTTGTTCATTATGCAAACATGATTGGTAATATTAATGTGCGTATACCTGTCAGTGTAATCCAAGAGACCAGTTCATTAGACTAAAACAGAAACGATATTGTAAAAGAGTAAATATTACATTTTCAATAATATATATATATATATATATATATATATATATATATATATATATATATATATATTATCGCATTTATTTTAACGGGGCCTGTATAGAAAGGTGTTTTCTTTCAAGACAATTATCACTGGACCTAAGTAATCTCTTCAGCATCGGAGAAAACCAAACAATAAATTTGTAGCTTATTTTATCCTGTGTGATCAGAGCCGTAAAGGCCCCTCTATTTCCCTCTGTGTCTAAAAACACGCTATGCGGCATATAAATATATTCGCGAGATATTGCCAAGCTAATTCAAAATCTCGATTTAGACAACTGGTCCTGATTGCATTCAAATGATTGTGTTGAAAACGCTTTAACAAGAACTTACTTCCATACTTACAAAGCTGTTTAACTGCTGTCTTAAGAATTGCTTTCCAACACCCTGGAAAACGTCTCAGTAAAAACAAATAAGTCTTCTGTGCGCTATAAGAAGATCTATGACAAGAGAATATTATTTTCATTATTTTGGCCCTCGAGTATATATCACTTAATATCTTACATGTTTTTAGATGGAGTTATGTGGTTCTCGATTGATTAACTCTAACTATGTAAGATATATACTTGAGAGTCAAAACAATGAAAAGAATATTCCCTTGTCATAGCACTAGTCAGGAGTAAGTTGCTGGAATCTGTGTTAAATAGAGAAGTAGTCAACCACTTCAGTAAAATTAATCTCCTCGGTTACATGCAATATAGTTCCGTTCTGCTAGATCATGAGCTAATATGCTAACAGTTATATCTGATAGGGTTAGCAAATCCTCCGAGGAAGGCTTCCTTTCTAGAGCAATTGCTCATGAAATATCAAAGGCTTTGGCATAAAAGTCTACTCGAAAATCTTTTTTTGCTGCAAATATCTTTTCAATTATTAAACCATTTCTCTCACAGAGGTTCATAATAGCCGAAATCAGAAACTCTCAGTATTTACGTTGGATTTCCTCCTGTGCCTATCGTGGGCCATATTCTATTCTTGATCTACATCAATTATCTCCCAAATCACACCCTAAGATTATTCGTAGACATTTACGATGCTAATACTATAATCTATGGCAACACTTAAACGGCCGTAAACGACCAAGTTCTCTATGATACTCTCTCCTCTGATTTTTAGCACGTGCTGCAATGAGGAATAAGTTAATTTTAATGCATCTTAACCAGACTTCTATCATTACATAAGAAATGCTCGGATCTCCGTCCAGTATTAAATGAAATTAATGGCTTTCGTCTTGGGGAGGTTCCATGTTCTGAAAAGTTTCTGGGTCTGACTTTTACTTATGATCTAAAATGGAGCACATACATAAAATCCGTTGTCAACGCTGCTGGAAAAATAGTAAGATCGTCTTACCGCTCCAGTAGATATCTCACTGCAATTCTCTACTAAGTATATCCGAGAGTAGAGCACTGTTGCCACATCTGGGTCAGAGCTGTCAAAAGCACCTTATTCTGCATCTACAGAGTTTAAAATAGACTTCGTAGCCTCGAAGAGGGTGTCTTTGTCGCTTCCCTACAACCATTTCCGCACAGAAGAAAAATTGTCGAGCCTTTTTTGCTTTATCGTTATTTAAATAGCCTGAGTTTCATAAAAACACTCATCTAGTTGAAACAAATATCAATAATTTTCCCACCTGTTTATCTGTGCCTGAACCTATACGTAGATTCTATGAACAAAGCTGCTTTCTTTACACTGCGTGCCTGTGGAACTCTTTTGCGTTTCCTTGCTTTCCAAGTCTACAATATGGCCGTTTTCAAGTTGAAGCTGGACAAGTTTTTGATGAACCGCATCCTAAATTAATCCAATGTCCACTACTAACGATTACTACAAAATTTTACCATTAATTACTCTACCCTCATTAACCCATATACTCGAGTGGCCTCCTGGTCTTGATAAGTTGTAACTTCTTAAAAAAAAGAGGCCATATTACGAAGTTTTTAACTTGGAGAATAACAAGAATATTTGTTATGCTTGTAATCTCGTAAAAATCGTGAATTATTTAATGCAGTTACCACTGTCTAGTAATTTGATTGACATGTCATCCATAAAAACAAGGCTGGTTCGAGGCGTCTTTGATAATTTCTGTTATACTTAGCATTCCATACGTATAACTCCCTCTCTCTCTCTATGTATATGTATATATATATATATGTATATATATATATATATATATATATATATATATATATATATATATATATATATATATAGATGGGTGGGTGTTTGTGTATATGTATATATGTGTATCTTAAAATGTGTTTGTTTCATTTTACTTACCTAGGTGCTAAAACTTGGTTTCTATATGAGATAAGTAGATTTTCTAATATTCCTTAAAATGTCTCCTGGATTAGGAAATAAGTTTAGACTATAAATTCCATTTCACTAATTGACCATTTAAGTATGTTATAATGCTTCTTCTCTGTAGTCTATTGGTCTTACTTGATTCAAGGACAATAATTCATTTAGTCTGGTAGAGTATAAAACTCTGAGTCTTTACTTGGGCTAAAACTACTTGCAGATGATGCGTCATACCTCGTTAAAGCTAGTGTGAATTAGCGAGAGCGAGATCTTATTTGGCTGCAAATACTATGTTATTTGAATATTTAATCAAGGTTCAAGCTTAGTAAAATTATCACTACGCCAAGTTGTCCGAAAAACAAAACCTTGTAGAGACAGACTTTAGACAATCGAGGAAAGTGTCTAGTAGATATTTGTGCGCTCTCCAATGGATTCAAGTTGTTTATCTTGTTTCCTTCTGTATATATATATATATATATATATATATATATATATATATATATATATATATATATATATATATTGTGAGGGGACGGTGTTAGTACAGCATCGAGTAGCAATGTGTCCACTAGACTGAACTAACCGTTAGAGTCAAGGACCAAGAAATAGCTGGTATGGTATCCAGCTGCACAGAAAGCGTACCAGGGTGGATCAGGCCCTTTAGTGTTGGCTCACAACTGATCTAGGAGATGGAACACTCTGACAAGAAAATCCTGCGATCGTTTTATCATCTGACGTGTGGAACATGTGTGCATCTGTACAGACCATGTTAATCCGATGGAGAGAGTGTGCTTTGTTCAGCACAAGCAATGACCACTTAAAACACATCAAAGTGTCGGTTGTTCGGTGAATAATTTTCACTCATTTAAGCCTAAGGTTTGGTACATCGATATGTGCTTTTTTAACTAATAATCAATTAATAAAACCCTGTGGCGATGATGGGATTGTGACGGGAACAGGTGAAGAATGTCACTGGTAGTTCCTAGCATGAACATTGCACATAGGTAGTGGAAGGTAGATGGCCGTTTTTCACAACACCCGCATTAATTGTGTGATTCGTGTCCTCCTTTCATAACAAAGCAGCCCTTTATAGGATGGCACTGCTTTCCTCTTCATGGGGAGGGGTCTACAAAAGGTGACCTTAAAATTGTTTACTTGCTCATGTCCCTGTCATCAGGTGCAAATGTCTTGGCATCCAATATTTGCACCCAAATCAAGAATAGAAACAAAATACATGGAACGAATATGTTTATTGCGACTTGGAATGTAAGAACACTCCAGGATAACAAAAGGAACCCTGAACGAAAACCGCTATTATAGCACGTGTGTTAAGAAATCATAGAATTTCTGTTGCAGCTCTTTCTGAAACTCGGTTTGCTGATACAGGACAGCTAGAGGAAGTTGAAGGTGGGTACATTTTTTATTGGACTGGAAAACCAAGTTCTGAGAAACGTGAATCTGGTGTTGGTTTTGCCATCAGGACTGATATTGCAAAAAATCTTGAGTCCCTGACCGTTGGTATAAATGACAGACTTATGTCCTTGCGCATTGCAGTAGAAAAGGACAAATATGCCACATTTTTTAGTTGCTATGCACCTACACTTAATTCATCTGATGAGCTAAAGGAGAGGTTTTACTCCTCTTTACGCGAACAAATCAACAAGGTCTGTTTACGGGATAAGCTGTTTGTCTTGGGTGACTTCAATGCTCGTGTGGATAGCGATACACAATTCTGGAGAAATGTCATTGGTTCACATGGAATTGGTAAAGTCAACTCAAATGGTGTTCTCATATTGTCTCTTTGCAGTGAATTCGATCTTTTTCTCACTAATACAATGTTTCAGCTGCCTAATTGCAAGAAAACCAGTTGGAAACATCCTCGGTCTAATCATTATCATCTCATTGATTATGTCATTGTGCGTCGTTCTGATAGAAAAGATATAAATCTTACACGTTCTTACAGCATCGGGGAATGTTTGTCAGACCATAAATTAATCTGCTCCACAGTCAGGATGAAAACCAAACGCCCAGTTCGAAACCAACGTAACGCTTCCATCAAGAGAATTGATGTAGGCAAGTTGAAAGTTAAGGAGATAATGCACTCATTTCAAAAGGCTACTGATGAAAAGCTGTCCTCCGTTGTATGTGGGGATGATATTGAGGTATCTTGGAGAGAGTTTAAAACTGCAGTGTATGACTCTGCTAAAAAGTCATTAGGATATGTTCGAAGGAAAAAACCAAGATTGGTTTGATGAAAATGATCCAACTATCGTCCCACTGCTCAATAACATGCATCAACCCCATCAAGTATGGAGTACTGACAAAAATTCTTCAGTGAAACACAAGGCTTTCAGAATGGCCAAAAGGTTGGCACAATCTCGGCTCCGGAAAATGAAACAAAACTGGTGGAAGCAGAAAGCTGAGGCCTTACAAGATGCGGCAGATAGGCGCGATTTTAAATAATTCTACCAAAACCTCAAGGGTGTGTTTGGTCCCATTTTAAGGGGGACATCTCCAATATTTTCGTCGGATGGCATTCTCTTCACTGATAAGAAAGACATTACTAAGCGCTGGGCTGAACACTTTACAAATGTTTTAAACAAAGAATCGACAGTGGATCGAGAAGTGATTGAAGATATTCCTCAGAGGCCAACCATCGAGGCGCTTGCTGATACTCCATTCATATCGGAGATTGAATGGGCTGTGAAGCAACTTTCAAATGGTAAGGCTCCGGGTGATGACGGCATACCTGCAGAAATATACAAATGTGGAAGCCAACTGTTAATCAGGAAACTAAGTGCCCTGTTTTCATTAATATGGAAACTTGGTACCGTGCCACAACAGTTCAAAGACGCATCAATTATTCACCTGTTTAAGCACAAAGGAAATAAGTGTGAGTGTGATAACCATAGAGGAATTTCTCTTTAGTCTGTTGCTGGTAAGATTCTAGCTCGTGTAATCCTAAACCGACTCAATGGTTCAATCTGTAAAACTGTGCTCCCAGAAACCCAGTGTGGTTTTAGGGCAGGAAGAGGTACTGTGAATATGATCTTCAGCCTTCGGCAACTACAGGAGAAAGCGAGGGAGCAGGATAAGGACTTGTTTGTCACATTCGTTGACCTCACAAAGGCATTTGATACCGTCTGTAGGGATGCCCTGTGGACTGTTTTGAGGAGGCTTGGTTGAATGTTATTGCCTCCTTTCACTGGGGAATGGTGGCGACAGTACGATCTGGCTGTGAACAAAGTGAACCATTTAAAGTGTCAAATGGAACTAAGCAAGGATGTGTCCTTGCTCCTATCCTATTTGCTCTTTTCTTTTCAGTGATGCTTGAGACAGCTTTCAGGAACTCCTCAGGAAGCATAGGTGCTGAGTATCGATCAAGTGGAGGATTATTTAACCAGCAACGGTTCAAGGCCAAAACCAAGACTTCTGTGCAGACTGTTCTTGACCTCCTTTATGCTGATGACTTTGCTCTTGTCACCCATAGTCTTGATGACATGCAAAACATCCTCAACAGCTTTTCTGGTGCATGTAAGGCCTTCGGTCTTACAATTAGCATAAAAAAGACTGAACTTATTCACCAGCCAAAACCAAACACTACGTCCTCTATACAACCAGTGGTATATGTTGATGGTATAGCTTTGAAAACAGTATCTTTTTTTACATACCTCGGCTCTATTGTGTCTGATGATGCTAAATTTGAAAAATACATCCAATGTAGAACTAATAAAGCTAGTGAGGCATTTGGGAGGTTGCGACACAGACTCTGGAACAGCCACAATGTGTCTCTAAAAGTAAAGGTGGCAGTCTATAAATCTGTTGTTCTGCCTACTCTTCTGTATGGTGCCGAAACGTGGACCTTGTACCGCGAGCATATAAATCAGCTTGACTCCTTCCATATGTGATGACTGCGTTTTATCTGCAATGTTGGATGGCAGGATTGTGTTCCGAATAGTGAATTACTGGAGAGATGTAAAATCACTGGTATTGAATCATTTTTGATCAGGATACAAATGCGGTGGTCGGGTCATCTTGTAAGAATGGATGACTCAAGAGTTCCTAAGAAACTTTTTTATGGGCTACTGACAAATTCTGTCCGTTGAATAGGGCGTCCCCTGCTTCGTTACAGAGATAAACTAAAAGACAACCTGAAACGTTGTGGAATTTCTCTGAGCTCCTGGGAGAGTACAGCAGAGGATCGCAGAAAATGGAGGAAGACGTGTTTCCTGGGGACCAAAGAATTTGAACATAACCGCCTTTGTCATAGGGACACCCTTCGTGCAAATATGAAGGCAAAACACAAGAAACATCCACCTAAAAATGAATATGTATGCCATTGTGGTTTCAGAGCACGCAGTCAAGCGGGGTTATCTGCTCATTGGAGAAGGCATCTTTGACCTACGAGAATATGAAAGTTCACCATCTGCGAAGGAGTGTGCCGGACGTCTACAGGATTGCAATTACGCATGTGGTGTCACAGATCTTTGGAGCTGCTGAGGATTGCATACTGAACCCTCATTCATCGTCTTCGACGAGAGAATCCACCATATATATATATATATATATATATATATATATATATATATATATATGCATGCTTATATACACATGACCATATATAATACATATATATGGACACACATGTACACACATGTTAAGAGTTCTAACTATATATTGTATTTAACTTATCTCCACTCAACTATTTAAAAATAGTGTTTGTATACGTACGATTACTTTCGAATTAGATCTTTTATAGTTATCGTTTTTAGTTATCGTTTTTAATATATATATATATATATATATATATATATAGAGAGAGAGAGAGAGAGAGAGAAAGAGAGAGAGAGTGAGATAAAGGGAGAGATATAGTGACAGATAGACGGAGAGAGAAAAAAGAATGAAAAACGCACAAATGCAATGACTTGGCAAAGTACCCTCTACATTTAAACGCACTATATGTCGACATTCATTTATCGAGAGATGTTACTTCGTACGTTAATTGAATAGAATGTCTGCGAACAGCTTCTGATGATGGGTGCAAAACGACCAGTGAATTAGTTAGAAGGAAAATGCATTGAATAAAACATGTAATGCTGGCCTATGTTTGGTGACCCCGACGTCCGGCTCGTACGTGAGATGCACGTAATGGGTTTCAATTCTCTGTAACCCGGAGGCTTTTTAGTAACCATTTTGAAAGTCTAGTCGGTAAAGTGGTTATATATTTGGAATTGACATATGAAGATCTTGAAAATGCGTAAATCAAAAAGCACATAGAAAATAGACATTTTATTTTCGAACGTGTAATGTAATCCATTTTGAATACTACAGGAGAGTAGAATAATTGTGAATTTAATAGCCATATTTATTAGTAAGATTCTAAGCAAATGCAAGAATACCCACGTATGTAATTAGTCAAATATATGTGCCTAATATTGTTTGACTTCCCATTTTCCATTTTTTTCTATATCTATTTAATTAGTATTCGCTCCTTTTTAATTGTGGCAACCGTAAGGTTATTTTGTGTCGTTCACTTGACTCAAAGAGAAACATATTTCGCTTATAAGATCTCCTTCACATACTGTAAGGAGTCTTTATACTAGCGTACGATCTACGCTAAGAGTATGTGTCGATAAATATTACAAAACATCAATATAAAATTACAGAATAATCTCAGTAATATAATTTATCACACATAAAGACATTCGTCTTTAGTTTTCGCTAAATTATCATTTAATTATCTCGAGATTTAACTAAAGTTTACTACCAATATAAAATCATTGAATTACCTAAGTCGAGACAAAGAAATGAAACAAAAAATAAGAGCATTACCCCCTCCCCTTCTCCAAAATACACACACACCGCCCACCATATCCTTATGTAGCTAGAATGAGTCTTCTAGGTTCCAACTTCCGATATGACCGTAATAAAGGGTAGGCCGCTGTTTCCAGACTCTTCAGCTAAGGTTAAACAATGTTTCCAACTTTTTAACCTAATTTGTACTAATTACCGTTAACTGTTTTCTTATTACCGCTTTGACTTAAAAACTTGTAACTAAATTTTATGTATCTTGTCTTGCTTTTTTGTTCTGTTTTTTTTTTAAATATTTGTCAAATATGCTGTTAACCAATATCGTCTTGTCACATGTAAAACGGAAAGAAGGTAAGTCACGTATGTAAACGAGAACCTCCCAAATTAAAATCTTGAAGAATTATCTACATTCAAATGTAAATTAACATTAAGCCGACTTCACAGATTGATAAAAGTTAATTATTGGATTTTAATTATAAGGTGAAGCTCGAATTATTCAAACTCGAGATATATAATGCCAAAACATCCACACATTAATATGGGAGGGGAGATTATCCTCAAAAGCGCCCTGAATTGATAATTGAGCACTGGGCTTCTACTAAGTAGATATTAATATATCCCTGTACCTATTCCCCTTTTTTAATGGAGAGTAGATAATACAGTGGATGTGTTATCGGCAGCTCCAGTAACTCTCGCTTCTCCTATTTTGTCCATCAGTCCTCATGCAAATGAGTGATTTTTCTGACAAAGGGCGAAGAAAAAGCTGCTTTAAAGGTCGGTAGTACTTGGTAAACAGTAGTCTGAGATGCTGGAAATTTTTCTGTCTCTATGTCTATCCTTGTGCCCATGTCACTAGTAAGGGTGCTGGAGGTAAACGTTTTGTCTGGGCTGACGTTATCCGCCTGACAGTCAGGGACCCGAACCTTGGATAAACCACTAAGGAGGCTGTCCTATCAGCAGGCGCAAAGTACTGGGACTGCTGTATTGCCATTTGGTGAATGGATTTTGAACCATGCAGTAGCCTCTGGTGGGGCCTCTCGATGCCATACTTTTCATGTGCTACAAAAAATATTCCTGTCTTTTTCTCTCTTACTTTCCACCTCTGTACTACTCTAACAAAGTATGACGACCTGTTCCATGAATCCCAAAACCTCAGCATGAAACATCTCCAGAAAAAAAAACTCGAATAAACCTAGAACCCCATCTTTCAACGTAGACCTCTACTACCATGTCTCCTTCTCCAACATCAGGGGTCTACGTCCAACCTTCCAGAGGTTGAAACCCAATTACAGTAGACGACACTGGACATATTCTTTCTTAGCGAAACTGGAATAGGGCCGACCACTTCCCTAGATGAGTTCATAATCAACGGATACTCTAACTAAACATCAAAATCGTACCACCAAGATCGCCATGGGCATGGAATATGTGGCTACATTAAAAATGGTTTCCCATGTGGCAGGGATATCTCTAGAGAAGAACCTAATTTACTTTATATGTGCTCCCGGGTTGCACTTGCTTACACAACTGCATTTATATTTGTTCTCTATCGGCTCCACAATAGCGGAGTTTTTTGTTTTTTTACACAGTGATCACTACTTATCAAGGCCCGGAAGTCACTCAGGGATAAGGGTTATTGCAAGTACATTACGTTAGTATGGAGATTTGATGAAGCGTTTACTTAAGGGGGCTGTTCATTAGGAATTTGTTAACATTGGACTTGAACCCATCCAAGTTGTAGTCCGGAGGGAAGCAGGGAGACGGAACAGAGTTCCACAGGAGTGCAGTTCTAAGAAAGAAACTTTGTTCATGGAATCCGCGTTTTGATTTAGGCACAGATATAGAGTGGGGAAAATTTTTCACAGTGGATTCAGCTAGATGGGTGTTTTTCGTGAAAGATTGGAGAGGGGGGACCAGAGATTAGAGTTCAGACGAGCACCTGCCATGGAAATAACGATAAAACAAGGATAGGCTGGCAACAGTATTCCATCCTTGGACGTTACTATCTTTAAAAGCATATCTGAGAAAATAGACTACATCCTGTCTGCATACCCCTCGACTAACATCCACATCTGTGGTGACTTCAACGTCCATAACGTGGAATGGCTGACCCACTCAAATAAGAGGGACGATAAGGGGAGGTTCTTTCATGCTTTTTCCATTGCTTATGCCCTCACTCAGATTGTTATCGCAAGCCCACCCGCGTGCCCGTTACTACAGGTCAATATGCAAGCCTCCTAGACCATTTTCTCTCAACTTCCCCTGAGCTATGTTCATGTTCTGTTCTTTCTCCTCTAGGATCTTCCAACCACTCCGCCGTATAAGTTAAGATAAAAATAAAATGTAATAAGTCCCCAGACGTACCCCTCCACCGTACTGTATACGGATACTCCATGTCTGACTGGGTGAGCTTCCATACATTTATATCTGATCTACCTCTGCATTCCATGTTTAAAAGGATGTGTCGTCTATAGTATCACACTTGACCGAATGGTTAATTGTGGGCATAGACCGATTCATACCATCTAAAAAATTCAAACAAAAACCTACCAGCCAGCCATGGTTCTCCCCAGAATGTGCTGAGGCCTTCGCGCACAGAAATCACTTTTTCCATAGCTACCAACGTAATAGATGCATTGAGACTAAAGCTGTTTTTTGGAACGCCAGCAACCACTGTAAAGGAGTAATAAAAAATGCAAGAGAGATATATGCCCAGTCTGTTAAATCCAAAGTGGCTGATCAGCGGCTTGATTCCCACCAGAAGTGTGCGTTCTATCCCAACCGTTATCAACAGACCAGAGGTCATCTCCTCAGCTTCAGGCAGGGCCAAACTATTTTCCAAGAACTTTGCAGCTAATTCTACCCTATGCGACGAAGGCCATCAACTCCCCATAATTCCTCCTATAACACAGAACACGCTATGTGATATACGAATATCTGTGCATGAGGTCGCCAAGGTAATCAAGAACATTGATTCCAGTAAAGCTACTGACCCTGACAGCATCCCAATTATACTGTTAAAAAGCTTCAACCAGACCTTGATCCCATACTTACGAAACTGTTTAAGCGTTGCCTTAAAAAAAGGTGCTTTCGAACATACTGGAAAACCTTATCAGTATGCCCTGTATTTAAGAAATCAGGTGATAAGTCATCTCCCTCCCAGTACAGACCAATAAGTCTCCTTTGTGTCATGAGTAGGTTGCTGGAATCCATATTAAATAGAGAAATAGTCAAGCACCTCAGCAGAAATTATCTTCTTAGTGAAGCACAATATAGTTTCCGTTCTGCAAGATCATCCGCAGATGTGCAAACGGTTGTCTCTCATAGGATTAGTAAATCTCTTGACAAAGGCTTCCTTTCCAGGGCAATTGCTCTTGACATATCGAAAGTCTTCGACAAGGTATGGCAGAAAAGCCTACTTAAGATCTCCAGCTACGGTATAACTGGAAATAGTCTCTCTATCATTTATGCATTTCTCTCTGATAGGCTCATAAAAGTGTATGGACAAAAATCAGAGGCCTGCAGTATTAATGCTGGAGCCCCTCATGGATCCATCCTGGGCCCAACTCTCTTCCTGATCTCCCTAACCACATACTTAAATCATTCGTTGACATCTATGCTGATGACACGACCATCTACAGGACCACATCAAAGGCTGTAAATGACAAAGTTCTCTCTGATTCTCTCTCCTCTAATCTCGAACGAGTTGTTCAGTGGGGGGAGACGTGGCTTGTTACCTTTAATGCATCTAAAACCAAACTCCCATCTTTACATCATCAACGCTCTGATCCCCATCTGGCATCAATTGAAATCGATGGCTCTCGTCTAGGAGAAACCCCATGTTTTGACAAGCTTCTGGGCTTGATCTTCACTCCTGATCTGAAATGGAACACGCACATTAAGTCTGTTCTCAAGGTCACTGGAAAGATGGTGGGATCCTTCTACCGCTCCAGAAGATATCTAGATAGATAGATAAACTAGGGTTTAACACATAGGAAATAGAGTGAATTAGAATTTATAACTGATAATGAAGTAACATTTTGTAACTGTAGAACCCCAACACATTTATTAAATTAAATGTCTAACAAAACCTTGTTTTCCAAAAACATAATGACAAGAAATGCTTGTCGAAAATGAATTTACTCGTGGCTTTGACCTCCTTATATTCTAAAAGTAGATATAATAACAAATGAAAGCACTTTCAATAACAAAATCGCACGATCAAAACAGCACTGGCAAGTCAGTATTGTATGCCAAAAGTATCCGTTATTGTAGGCTAGATATCTATATATCTATAGAAACCAGTAAATGTACAGATTTTGACGACCTATGTGCGTAGGATCTGAATCCAAAAATTCTAATTCGAAATTTTCAAGGATTCAGAAACTAAGTTTTAGAAATCTAATAACATCACACTAGACACACAATCGCATTCATTTAAGATACTAATATACAAGAAAAATTATGACTTAATTTTTCTCGTATATTATTATCTTAAATCTATATATACCTTTCACATAGAACTAACGTAATAACTTGATTTTAGCCAATACTATAATGTTGAGGGGTCATGATAGGGGTCAAAGTAAAAAAAAAATTATCATCACGGTCTCTACCAAATTACTCAAACAATTTCTGGTCTTAACATTTGAAATTTGACAGAGATATAGCAAGTTTGTTAATCGGTTTGGATCGAAATATTTTTGTTATCGATACATACCAATGTATGTATGTATGTTTGCATGTCTGCCTAAAACTTTCGACTGAGGCGACAGATTCTAACAAGATTAGCATCGTTTTGAAGTCGACCTTTCAGACGACAAATATCGAAAAATTGTCTAAAATCATTAATATCTCTACCTTCAACTGGATACTTTACTGCAGCAGGGTCGATATTTTTCAAAGTCATCCTCTCCTTTCGATTGTCTATCCTTAATTTTAACCTACGTACCTTCCGGTTTGGTGGTTGTCGGAAGAGCAGAGACGTCAGGTTTTTTCCCTGTTTTTTCCTCCCTCGCGGTACGGGTTAAATCCTGCCCTCCTACTAGCACTTTTTTTTAAATTTGTGCTCAACATACACCTCCGGGCTGAAATGCTAGTATATATATATATATATATATATATATATATATATATATATATATATATATATATATATATATATATATATATACAGTGATGATCATATTTATTGGCACGGTAAAATAAAAGTTAAATTTTGTCTAATAAATTCTAAAAAAGGGATTAAATTAAAGAAAATAACAAAGTATATTATGTATTTTTAACTGGCCTTTCCGATGCAGCAATCGGATTTTAGAAAAAATAAATAACAAAGGAACAACAAACATAATTGCAAAAAACCCCTGTTCAAAATTATTGGCACAGCTTTGTTTTTCTTTTAGTATCAGTATAATATCAATCAATTTCCGGTTTACGTGCTTTCTGAACTTTTTTATAGCAATATTATGCTTGTTTAACGCTAATTCAGTGAATAATTTTTTCAGATAATTTTTAGATAGCGATTTATTTAAACTATTATAAGTGACTAAATTATAATTTTCAATCGCCATGGTTAAAACTAAGGAACACAGCGAAGACGTCAGGAAGCTTGTTGTAGCATGCCATACCAATGGGGAGGGCTATGATAAGATTTCAAAGAAGCTAAACCTTCCCAAATCCACTGTTAGAGCCATAATAAACAAGTTCAAATCGCAAGGCCACGTTATGAGTTTAGAGGGTAGAGGGAGAAAAAGGATTCTTTCCCCAAGAGATGAACGGACAATTGTTCGACAAGTAAAACAAAACCCAAGGATCTCTATTGGGGAGATTGTTGATGAACAGAGCACCTCTGGAGTGAATGTATCTCGACATACAGTTGGTAGAGTTTTGAAGAGAGCTGGTTTAAAAGCATGTCGTCCGAGAAAGACTCCCTTATTGAAGCCTATGCACCTGAAAGCAAGGCTAGCCTTTGCAAAACGTCATATTGATAAAGATGTTGCATTCTGGAAACGTGTTCTATGGACTGACGAAACGAAAATAGAGTTATTTGGCCATAATAAAGTGTCTTATATTTACAGAAAATCTGGCGAAGCTTTCCTGCCTAAGAACACCATACCCACAGTGAAGCACGGTGGAGGCAGTTTGATGTTTTGGGGATCCTTTGCTGCCTCTGGACCAGGGCGACTTGTTAAGGTCACAGGTAGCATAAAAAAGGAAGATTATGTTAAAATATTGGATGAAAACCTGAAATACTCTGCTAAAGAGCTCTCACTTGGTCGTCGTTGGTGGTTCATGCAAGATAATGACCCAAAGCATTCGGCTAAACTGACTAAGAAATGGCTTGAGGACAATCATATTAATGTTTTGGAGTGGCCATCACAAAGCCCAGACCTTAATCCAATTGAAAATTTATGGAGAACATTAAAATTGAGGGTAATGCAAAGGAAGCCTAAGAATCTTATTCAATTGGAGGATTATTGTCAGGAAGAGTGGGCTAAAATTACTACTGAAGAGTGCAACAACTTGGTTGTAAACTATGAAAAGCGACTGAGGAAGGTAATCAAGGCCAAAGGCTATACAATTGATTATTAAATAAATCGTGCCAATATTTTGAACAAGGGTTTTTTGCAATTATGTTTGTTGTTCCATGACTCAGAGCCCTATAGGAGGGTTGAGAGTACTAAAGCTCTGTACACATTAATGTTTGTTCCCTTCTTCAAGTGTTATTTTCCAGACTCTGTTTTACAGCCTGCCAAAAGCGCTGTTTGTTTTGGCCAGTTTTTGTCGATTTCTCTGTGGAGCTTGGCAGCTGATGTGATGGTACATCCAAGGTAAATATAATGGCGAATGGTCTTGAGCTTAGTCTCGTAACTGGTGATGTGGGGGGCAGCGGTACACTACCTGAGGAACTGGCTGGTGGAAGACTTCTGTCCTTTAAAGCTGACCTCGAGTCTTAAAAGCTGGGCATCCTCTGCCAAGTAGGATGTTAGGCGTTGCAAGGCTCTTTCGGTGTGGGCGACGAGGGCGGCGTCGTTGGTAAAGAGGAGGACACAGATCAGTTGCTCTAGTGCTTTTGTGTGGGCTTGCAGCCTTCTGAGTTTAAACAGACTGTCGTCGAGGCAATAGCGAATGTAAACACCGTCGTCCTCGTCAAGATCTTCGGTTGCCTGCTTCAGCATCGTGCTGAATAAGATGCTGGACAGAGTAGGGCGCATCCCTGTTTTAGGCCATTGACGACGCGGAAGGGTTCTGAGAAGTTGTCATTCATCTTACCTGCCAGGTCTGGATCTCATCGTGTAATCAAAGCAGAGCGCCGCTCAGGTATGTTGATATCTTCTTTGTCAGGCATAGTTCTGATGTTTCCACATGCCTTATAAGTGGGTGTACGTTCCTTCTTTTGTTGTATTTTGAACGAATTGGGAGATGCCCGCTGACCGCGGCAAACCAACTGGGGGTGACGGAAACAAATTTTGTTAGGCCACATTTTATAGGCCTCTCTCCTTGTTAAGCAAGCAGTTCTGCCCCTAGATGAGGGTTCTAGATCATTTAAGGTGCTGCTGAGTCATGTTGTCGTCTCCCGGACCAATATCCCGAACCACCTGCATGCAGGATTTGTGCCTGAAGCTTCTCATGATCATTTTCACCTGTCGTTTCCGCCCCTTTCCATTCTCGATAGGACGATGCTTTGTATCCGCTCACTCATTCTCGTTGTTGATGAAGACTATCCTGTTATCACAAGTGTCTCTGCTGGCTTCCAAATGTCTCCAAACGATTGGGGAAGTACTGCAGCACTTAAATGTAATCTTGCTGCAGTCGTTATGGCGTTTTATTGGGCACCCGACTTTTCGTCGGCAATGGCTGAGATGATCGTAGAGTACTCTTCTAAGTAGTCTGATGAACATAGCCCAACCAACGAAGTTGACGACGGATAAGGAATGACTATCGAGGGGTAATTCTAGCTCTCCTGCGAATATTTGAATGGGTCACTTTGTGCCACCAATGGAAACCAAGGACCTGCTGTAGTCGTCTGAAGTAAAATGTCTCTAGGGGCCCAATATGTCAGAGATGCGGAACCCATGCCTCAAAACCGTGGAGAAGGGTATATATATATATATATATATATATATATATATATATATATATATATATATATATATCCAGTTTAGCTTGTAGTTTAACATCAATAAATATTAATCATTTTATTATTCATGATAGCGATACACAAATGAGTTTAAAAAAAAGAAAACAATATTTTTTGTCATGGGAAAATAGACATATATTTTTTTCCGATTCCGATACCGATTCCTAAAACCGTAAAAGTTCCCATCTTTTCAATTCTAGATTATAATTCCGATTAATCGTCCTCATCCTTACACACATACACACACGCACACACACAAACACACAGCCACACACACATACACACACGCACACACAAATATATATATATATATATTTATAGAGCAGAAAGGATGTCTTTATAAAATAATATATTTATACATATAGAGTAAGATATATGCATATATACCGTCATAAATTATAAAGCTGAAATGTAAATTAATGACAAATGAAATAAGTAATAATATATATTTGTTGGCACACTTTCATCTAGATAGACGATGGTGAAGAGTGTCATGAGTGGTGGCTACTGTTGCTGTGATTGACCAGACCGATGCGGGAGGGGCACATTCTCTTGCACTTCTCTCAAGGATACCCTCTGCATGCTCTGCCGATGCTGCTAATGATGCTGTACTTTTGTGCCTGCGTCTCTACTCCTCGCACTGTTCATCTTTTCTCTCCTCGCTCAGCCGAATTTGTACCTTCCACCGGTCGCGATCTGCAGAATAGTATTCAAGGTCAACAGAGTTGATGTTGCCGGATTTTAAATCCCTCTTGCACACATTCTTAAACCTGAGGAGTGGTTTACCGGATGGTCTGCTGGGGGCTGAGAGCTCCCCGTACAAGATGTCCTTGGGGATTCAGCCATCCTGCATGCGAACAACGTGCTCTAGACAGCGTAGACATCTCTGGGAGAGGAGGGCAAAATGCTTGTGAAAATTTTCTTCGGCGAGAACGCGGTCCTGCCATGTAATGTCTAAGATCGTTCTTAGATTGCGCAGATAGAAGGCATTTAGTCTGCGCTCTTGATGCTTGTAGAGGGTTCATATCTCAGTGCAGTACAGTAATATGCTAAGGACACAAGCTTGATATATCCTCATCTTTGTGTTCATAGTTAGCATGGTATTACTCCACGATCTCTTGGTCAAGCGGGCCATAGTTGTTGCTGCTTTTCTGATGCGGGTGTTTAGCTCAGCGTCCAGTGAGAGGTTGTTGGAAGTAATGGAGCCTAGATCGGTCAAGTCGTTCACCACTTCCAGTGTGTGATCACCAATGTGTCCACCGTTTCTTTTCCGCTGTATTTGATGGACAGTCTTTTAAGGCTTCCTGGAGTGAGTCTGAAAATCGCGCGCGCGTTGGGAAAGAATGCTTAGGTTATATTTATGCAGGGTGTTACTTTTTGCTTGGTGTTGTGGATTTTCTTAGGTTGGATACATTCTTTAGTTGCAACTAGCGTGTGGTCAGTATCGAAGTCTGAACTGTGGTAGCTGACAGTATCATGGACACATTTCAGCAAGTTTATTCTGGTAATTATGAGATCGAGTTGGTGCCAATGGTGGAACCAAGGGTGCCACCAAGACACTCTGTAACATGGATTTGTTTGGAAAAAAATTTTTGTGGTGCATAAGTAATTGAAAGTACACAGCTCGAGGGGTGTCTGTCCGTTTTCGTTCATCTTGCTGATGCAAAATGACCGATGCAACGAGGCCAGTAGTCACGGTCGTCTCCGATACATACATTGAAATAACCGAGGAAGTATAGTTTATTTGAGGCAGGGATTGTATTTATGGTGCTCTCTAGCTCCTTGTAGAACTCGTCCTTTTCCTCATCACTAGAGTTGAGAATTGGAGCATAGATACTCAGGATATTTACTAGACCTGATTTGCTGGAGAGACGCATAGGGAGGATTTTTGGCGTACTTTTGATCGAAGTTCAACTGTAAATAGTAGGCTGCTCTTTACTGCCAGTCAAACACAATGTTAGCGTGATTTCTCTGGTTACTTTCCCTGCCAGAAAAAGTGTAATCTTGTTCTCTTATGCTAGCACTGTCTGCAATTCTTGTCTCATGCAGGGCTTCAATGTCAATGTTGAGCCTCTTTAATTCGCGGTTCATGATAGCTGTCTTTCCTGCGTCGTAAATTTTTTGGAGATCATTTGAGAGTCCATATCACACGGTTCTAACATTCCAAGTTGCCAGTCTCAGTGCTGGAGGTTTTTGAATATTTTGAAGAAGTGCAGAGTTTCTGCTCTGTTTCTCTGATTTGTTCCTAGCTCCAGTCACCCAATGAAGCAAATAAACCGTAGCGTGTCAGCATCTAATTGACCGGGGGTTGCTCGGCTTAACACGAACGATGGCTGACTAGTAAGGATTTCGATGATCCCTCCCACCGTCAGAGACAACTCGTAGCGTCCAAGCTTACGCCAATAAGCTCGAGACCAATAACTTGTAACTGTTGCCTCCCGTGTTGTTTCCGTCGCTGGAGCAGCGGAAATGAAGTGCCCTCTCCTGGGCGCGAGCCTGAGCAAAGTGTATGGAGGTCCTAATCTGCCCAGTACTCAAGACCACTCTCTCGACCTCACTAGTGTGTTCCAAAGGAAAGCAGAGCAGTACGTTTTACACCAGTTTGGTTGCAGGAGTTGCCAGAATCAGTTTGTACAGCACACTGATCCGCCTTCTGGGTTTCACTCCTGATTTAGTAGGTTTACTTCCCTATACATGGTCGTTGGATTATTAATCTCATCTACCCGCAAGCCGTTAATTATTAACAGCAGTTCCCGCACCTAGTTAGTGATGCAGTGTAAACATCACCTCCCCATGTGGCTTAGCTCGCCAGCTGAAGCGGTGTACCGGGGTGTGACGCATGGAGTCAGCACGTAAGAGATAAGATGTGGTTGGGTTCCGGTGGCGCTCATCTGCCATAAAACGTAGGACAAAGCATGCCAAGCTGTGAAATGTAATACCCCGACCCAACGCCCCCTACACACCATATATATATATATATATATATATATATATATATATATATATATATATATATATATATATATATATATATATATATATATATATCCCGCACATTTTACCCACTTCGAAATAAATACCTAACCAAAAGCATAGTTAACCAGGCCACAATACTTTCGAAAGAAACCCCGAATAACAAGAAATATTACGTAGGTATGACTTTCCTCGATTTCAAAACACGAAATTATGACTACAAAATTACGTTAAAAATAAAAAAAAGACTGAAAACAACGTTAGCAAACAAATACTGGGAACTCAAAGAAAGCGGTAGTCGATGAAAAATATTAAGACAAGCAAACACATATAGGGACCTAAACAATCCATGTGGATTATGCCTGCATGGAAAATTTTCTATCCTATACTTTTAAAAACCCTACAATCTATTAAACTGTAGGAGAAAAATAACGAGCAACTGTGTACACAAGATAAACGCTCTAGCATAACGATACAAACGAATGTTTAAATTAACAATAACAATAGAAAATAAATAAATAAAATAAACATACATATACATGAATTATCATATATTTATATATATATATATATATAACTCAACATCATATTAAATAATAATATGACATATAGACAAAATAAAGACATATTTAACTATACCTACACCAACAATAGGACAGATCACTATATATATAGGCTTCCCGTTAAAAAAAAAAACACACACATAAAGGAAGGTTTAAACCTAAGTTTAACGGGGGTATTGTCTTGTAAATGCCTGCCTATTGGCTGATAAGGTAGGAACCTTATTGGCTAAGTAAAAACTGAATGGAATGTGCGTATATAAAAACGCGAGACAACCACAACTCCTCACATAAGCCTGGCGAATCTTAGTGTGGATAAAACGCGGAATATACTGTGTAGCTTAATTGCCATTTTTATTTTTATGACTTACTACCTAGCTCCACATATGTATTGAGCACTGTTGAAGTAAATACGATAAGTTTACGCATAAGATTATACTTTCGTATATCAATTTATGTGATTAAATGAAGTAGTAATATATATATATATATATATATATATATATATATATATATATATCCATTCATGTGTAATCCCTTTTTCTTTACGATATTCCCTCCTCTTAACTTATTTTGTTTTCAAGTAAGATCTTTGACTTACTTGTTGTTTCATCAAATACTTCTGCATGCAAAATCCGATCCCGCATTAAGGACTATCCATTTTTCTAGTGTTTCTTTTTCAGATTAAATATGTTTTTAACTCATTTCAAAGTGCTTTTTAACATGTTTTATTAACTGCTTGCTCATATATATATATATATATTTATATATATATATATATATATATATATATATATATATATATAGTCGGCAGCTCTAACAACTGGATTAAGCAATAAACATCTACCCAAGGCTTAAGTGTACTGTAGATGAGACTGTAAACAAACAGGCAGTGAGGTTCGCTTAATCGGTAATCTAAGCATTTACGACAGTGTTCAACCCAAAAGAGGGGAACTTTTATTTAGTCATCAGCATTTCGTAGTATCATAACTTATCATTACAGCTTCGCCAGCACCTTTCCCCAGGCCGTGGATAGAACCTACAACCATCGCGATTTATATATATATATATATATATATATATATATATATATATATATATATATATATATATATATATATGGTAAAACTAGTAATTAGTACAAACCTGAAGGGAGTGCTCAATACTATTGCAGAGCAAATATGTGTTTTATTTTTTTATTACCGTTTTATCTGTTTGGTTACATATGTTTCAGATGTGGGACCATGTTTACGATCCAACATCCGCGTCAGACCTTACAGAAATAGGTGTTAGTATTAGGAAGAACTGTTTTAGAAGAAATACAAAAAAGGGGGGGGGAAGATGGGTGGGTTGAAGTAGGAGATCATAAGGGGAGGGAGAGAGGTATTGACAATGTTTTAGTTTTGAGGGTTCAGATAGATTAGATTGTTTTGTGTGTGGGGTTAGCAAATTAAGGTAGGTGTAGGTGAAGATATATGGATATAGGGATCGGGCGTGGAGAGAGGATGGTAAAGAAAAGAAAAGAGTAAGAGGGAGGAAGTTTCAATTTTTAGGTCTTAAATTTTAACTGCGTTTTGCTTGCATAGTAAGGTATATTAAGTAGATGAGAGACGGAACAGCGAGAGGCGAAGAGAGGGAGAAAGACAGGGACATGGTTAGTGTAGATGTTATGTTTTGACAAGTACATGGTTCATTATAAATTTTCGTAGTCACTATACGTCGACTTGTCTATTTCAGTTTACAATGTTTTTTTTTTAAATAATAATACATACGTTCATGCACGCGCAAATACGGATACATACATATACATATATATGTACATTTCCACACATCTATACACAGACACATACCCGCGCCACACACACAAGCACACACACACCCACACACACACACACACATATATATATATATATATATAAACAATGTATATGCAGACATACATGATCCATATGCAGACATATACATACATACAGACTAGGCTAGGTCAATTTGGAACCCCGGTGAGGCAATGGTGATGATAGTTGAGGTTTGACCTCCACGAAACGTTTTTCTCAAAATTGTTATCATTGCTTAAGGAAATGACATTAAAAGTTAAAAAATTGAAGCGATTAAAAGTTCTTCGGTGAATTGTTAAGAACGTCCCGTCATCAATATAATCCGTACTGTTAAGAAAATGGAATTATTTTTTTAGAATATATATTAAACTACATTTTAAATAAAATGAGTGAGGATAATGAATTAATAAAATAAATATTAACTGTAATGGCCAAATTATGTGTTGTAAATAATAACGACCAAAGTTCGCTTTTTCATTTCAGGAACTTTTCTTTGGTGGAAACATTTTAGACTTCACCGTTTCAAAACGCTTGTTATTGATATTGCAAATTAACCTTTGTTTATTATTTAATTTGGACACATTACAATTTAGGCTGAATTATTGCGAAAGAAAAAACGACAAAGACTTGTTTAAAATATATATTATAATATTTCAAGTATCTGTAGTGAATTTAAACATATTCGTTTTATCTTTTTAAATGTGTTTTTTTTCTATTATGTTGGTGCAAAAATAATGGCATTTTTTGACGTTCAAATGAACGTCAAAAACATTATTTTTGCACCAGACTAATATTCCACATCAAATTCTATTTAAATTTGTATTAAAATATGGTAGTAATCTTGTTTTATATTAAAACAAACAAAACATATAGCCCATACAATTTTATTCTACACAATCTTTACGAAACATTACTGCGTACAATTTCAAGTTTTTCTACTTAATAAAAAATACTTTGCAGACAATTAGTGTTAAATTTTAATTTCTTTTATTTTAAGGACGTAATTGTTTTTAAGCAGTGTTTTTCTTCTAAACTTATAGTTTCAAAATCAGATAACCCACAAAGATTAATACGAGTAAATAAGAAAACTTCTTTAAAGGTTTTTCGTTATTTGTGCATCTATGTTATTGTGCGAACATAACTTTATTATTTAGAAAGCCATGTTTAATATTGGGAAGGAGGTCGTATTGTAACTTCTGTACTTTCACATAAAAATCTAATAAACAAAAATTTGATAAAAATTAAAATCAATTTGAAAATACTATTAAACATAGCATAGAAACATAGATGCGCAAGCACTGGTTTTTCAAACTCTAAACGTCCCTTTAAATGGCAGAGCAAGAATGAATCTCTTTATGGATAGATTCATGTTATCGAAGGAGGAGTTAAAATCTGCTAAAACTTCCAAAACAAAACACTACTATGCCTGTGAGTTTGGTTGGTCCCCTCTCTTCAGTACATTTAATTCAACTCTACAAATTTTTTCATTATTTCTTATAACTAGCACTTATTTTTTACGTATGAAACTGGAAGATAGCCTAATAGTGTTTCCTTCAGTTATAATGCATTTATTTAGTTTACTTTTCAGATTAGAATGTCAGTAAAAGTACAACGTTCAGTTTTGAACCGTGATTCACAATACTTGCTCGCCCATTTTGTCATTTGAATGAAATAGCACCCCCAACTTCACAACAAGTCATCCAGTTTAGTCATTTCATCCAAAACAGTTACCCTCACTTAAAAAATAGTGAGATTTTTTAGTTAATTGCCAAGGAAATAATTAGTATTTGGCAAGCAGTCAATCGACAATTTCCCTTGTTAAGGTAACATTATATAGGACAGAAGGTCAATATATTTTGCTATAAGAGGGTCAAACAGATTGACAGGAAATCTCTTGCAGCAATCGAGTGAAAAGCATGAAGGCACAGCTAAACAGACTGTTAGATAAATCTTCCTGTAGTTGTAAATTTTTTGTATTGAGATATGATGACTGGAGTAAAGTGCAAGACAGAAAATTGTCAAACAAGGCACATATTGGAAGGTTAGTGAGGTTTTGTTAGGGTGGCTGGGGTTTGTTAAGGAGCATTTATGTACTCTAAACTTATCTTTATAGGACGTACCTGCTAGGCCAATATGGTAGTTTTTGTCGTTTGGGGTTTCTTCATGTGCAATTGTGGCTTTATAGACTACTTCTGTTTGTAGACATTGTTGATTAAGTAGGCATTGGGATTTGTTGGTGCAGTTACAATTATCTTTGATAGTATTATTTGTATGTTGATCTTTAAGTATTTTCCTATTGTGTTTCTGTATTATTTGTTCTAGGTTATCAGTACAGCTGTAGCAAAGCTTAATTGTGTTATTATTAAATATTTAGTGTAGTGTGTGATTGGGTGGACAATTGTTGTTTATTAGTTGATATAATTTTTTGCCTAGTTTCGTTTTAACCATTATATTGAAGGGGGTTGAACCAACTTATTTTTCTGGCCCTATTGTTCTTGTTTGGGGTATTAGATGGTGTGTGTGTGACCACTTTCCTTCATGACATTTTCATAAAATATTGTATGCTTGTTGAATATTTCAAGTTTAGAGGAATTAGTACGAAGTATTTTTTCGATAGATTTAGGGACATGTTTAATGATATGTTTTGGGTGGGTCGATAGTGGGTGAATATAGAGTGGGTAAGTATTGTCTTTAGTGTAAGGTTCACATAAGTTATTTGAGAGGTCGAGAGTTATATCGAGAAAGTTAACAGTTTTTACGTTATATTTAATGTCAAGTTTTAGGCATATTCTGTTAATTTCTTTAGTTAAGGTGTTTTTCAATTTTTCGCATTTGGGGGCATTTGAATTTTAAACTACGATAAGGCACTCGTTTTATATAGTCCTATGTTTTTGTTATCCATAGTTTTTGTGAGATTATATAGAATGAAGAGACCAACTAGGTCGGTTGTTTCTGCTGAATCCATATATTCCATTGAGGGGTCAAATGAGTTGGGTTGGTTCTTCTTAGTCCATTGGGTGTTTTGGCTGATTAGTACTGTTTTCTGAGATTTTTTGATAATCTCCATTTCGGGTGGTTGTAGGTCAGAGAGTAGCGATGCAAAGTCTAAGGCACCGTCAAAAAGTTCTTTGGATATTGAAGGATAGTAGCTTTCAATGTCGAACTGGATGACTGAGGCCTTCTTTTTGTTTTGGATATTATTGAACCATAGAATGGTGGCATTGGTGTTAATCTATTGGTTTAGTATATATACTATATATATATGTATATACATATATGTGTGTGTGTGTATGTGTGTATGAGATGAATGTGTGTATAAGATAATGTATAATAAACACAAAACTAAAAACATTTATTTTAATTGTGTCACTTCAATGAGCCCAACATTACAAATAGCTCGTACTGAGGCGATAAACTATTCTTTTGAAATTGGTTCACTCCACAAACTTTAAAACATAAAAACCCCAATTAAATGTGTACAAAAATCTTATATATCTAAATGATATGTAGGCTTCGTCATGATTGGTTTAATACTTGTAGCATTTCTGGTATCTATTGTTGTTTGAGTTTACATTTCCATATAACTAATACAATAAAGTATCCGCAGACATACATACGCCCACATGTGCGAAATTCGTTTATAATGAAGACATTGGAAAGGATGACGCCTTCCTGTCACAGCAGATGTTGCACTTAACATTTCCTGCAAATGTCTGCGCCTCGTAATTTTTTGTTGGGAACGTGAGATGTGCCATTACACTGAATGCCGTTTAGACTCCTGCTTGTTGTCTAGTCACCAGTGATGCTTCGTTTCAATAATCCGTTACCTTCGGCTTCGTCTTTATTCAGCAAGTTCTGACAAACACCCATGCCTTTATGCTTATACTCCTGTTTTAGCATTCGTTGGCCCCACCTATAATAGAAATGACAGCATCGTTTTCAATGCACAGAATCCCACATTCAAATTACACGAATTCCATTCTCCGGTATCCGACGATCAATGTGGATAGGTTAGTTGAGGTGTATAGTTTTTTTTTTCGTCTCTGGAGTGGTGAGTGGTTATGGGCGTCCGGAGTACTCGTTGCCAGTTAGATGTCTGGCGGACTCATCGAATAATAATGCTGACACAACAAAATCGGCTTCATAAACATGTATTTCTACAGAACTTCTAAAAAAGAACAAACTGTGAAAATGGACACCTGAATACCACGCGGTATTTAAACAAATATCTGATATCAGATGTATTTCTCACTCATAATGAGCCCAAATTTGATATCATCGATTCGAGCATGTAATTTATATAAACTATCAGACGAAGGTAAAAAACAAACAAAAAAAAAAACAAAAAAAAAACGATTGCTGCAGACCAGCCATAACTTTCTATTGATAAGAATTGGATCGAAATTAGGGTTACCCGTCTCCACAGCACCGGATAAGGCCCGATATATACCTTCAATGTTGGCTCCGCGACAAAGCAATCCTCTCGGGAACTCTCATTTTCGGTTTTTGTAGAGGGTCCACTTCTCATCACGTCACAATCCGCTCGAGAAATAGGTTGGTTTTGTTGCGCAGAAGGAGCTTAAGCGACACCGCAAAACGTTGATTTGTTTGATTATAGTTCAATTCTCGCGGTACACATTTATCCAACTTTTTGACACCCTTATTTGCTTTTAATGACGGACGACTGTTGAGTGGATGAGCCAGAGTGTTTTTAGCGAGGATCGGTTTCAATTAAGGCTTTCAAATGTTCATTATCAACGACATTCAGCCGGCCTCCACCGTCTTAATCCTGGAGGCTCTCGTCACTATTGCGAAATCTTGTGACCACCGTAGTGCCGCACGTTCGCTAGTGGTACCTGGGCCAAACGAATCATTGATATCGCGGGCTGTCTCGGCAGCTTTTCAACTTTGTTGACTGGAACAAGAGAACCGTGCAGATCTTAAATGTGTTCATGCTGTCGAAAAACTGGTAAAAAATTAATAGATGAAAGATTGAAAACGGTAACGAATAATACGATTAAATAAAGGAAAGCGCGCTTCAAAATAATACATAACATAGCTAAGAATAAATTAAAAAATAATACATAAACGTAACATGTGTTGTGTCTGCACAAATAATTAACAAGAACACAAAAGTAAAGGTATACAATAATATATTAGGAAGGACAATTATATATATATTTACATGTCTTCAGATATACTTCAGTTTGAGATATTCCGGCAGGTGGCATGTTGCATGTCTTACCGGAGGCAGCATAGGCGTCTTGCCTGTTTGGCGGTCGTTGCCGGACTCTTCCGGTATTGGTGATTGATATCTTTATATATCTCACTCACCAGCCTATGTTAATTAGTGGGCGTCTACACAACATCCTCCTCCCAAGATTTGAAGTCCTGTAGATATTTTCCTCTTGGTGTTCATTATAATTGGTTCTGTAAACTTTCTTTTCTTTCCCGATCATCTCGGTTCGGGCATGGTTTGTGGTGGTTCGATATCAAACGCTTCGTATAGTATATCAATTGGATCTTCCTTTTCATCAGGTTTGTCGTGTTCGTGGTCTTTTATATGACGTTTTCTCAATTGATTTTGATGACGGTCGTGTAGCTATATGTTTTACCTGAAAAGTGTCACAAAAGTCCTTGAAATCACTTGATGTAAATTATGTTCCGTTATCCCTGACTGTAATGTCTGGCACACCAAAACGTGCAAATGTTTCATGCAGAAAACTTATTGTGTTATTTGTTGTTGGGTTCTTGAAACGCTTTACTTCAGGCCATCTGGAAAAACTATCTACTATGATTAGGTAGTATTGTCCTTCGGTCGGTCCAGCAAAGTCTATATGAATGCGTGACCATGCATGGTCAGTTTTTCCCAAGGTTTATGGACTATCGGTGGTGCCTTAGTGGCTAACGCACCACCTTTACACTTGTTTACTGTTAGTGCAATATCCACATCCATGTTACGCCAGTAAACGTAAATCTGCATAAGTGCCTTCATCCTATTTATACCCGGGTGTCCTGTATGAAAATCACGTAAGATCTTTTTCTACAAGGTTTTCGGGATGACAACTCTTTCACTATATAACAAAACATCATTGCATACGGAAAATATGTTTCGCGTTTTTTCATCATTTTCCCTTATTTTTTCTTTATATCTGTGATGACATATTCATTTTCAGCCTCCCTTTTTATATCAGTTAACGTGACTGGTAATTCTTTTATTATATTCGCCACCATGTTTTTCCTTGTAAGTGAAACGTATAGCTGCAATTAATGACTCTTCAAGGGGTTCCTCCATTTTTGGTATAAGCCTTGACACGCCATCAGCATGACCTATTTTTTTCGAATTTAGATGTTTTATTTGAAAGTCATACTTTAGCAAGATTGTACCCCAACTTAGTAGGCGATTTGCCGTATATACTGGCAAGCCCTTTTTTGAGCCAAAGATTGTCACTAGGGGATTGTGATCTGTTTCCAGTATAACGTGTTTCCCGTACAAGTAACGGTGGAATTTCATCACCCGGAAAATGATGCTTAACCCCTTATTTTCTATTTGAGAGTGAGCCATTTCTGCCGCAAGTAGTGTCCTGAATTTGTTCCAACTTTTTTTACATACACCGCAGGGGCTGCCCAGACGCTAGTTTCGATTTTCGATAAGATGCCTGTTTTTTCGAGTTTATCTAGCTCGCTATTTATTTTGTCTAAACCGGCGACCGGTACGTTCCTTTTTGTCTTAAACACCGGCGTCGCATCATTTTTTAGCTCGAACGAAGCCTTAATTTTATTGAATCTTCCCAGTCCAGTAGTAAATATTTATGGGAAATTCGGTTTTTAGATTTTTTAAAATATTTTCTGATGTTGGGGTGCAACTGGTTAATTTTTCTACAAAAAGCTTTCATTGGTTTATCACAAAGATAACATATTTAAATCCAGTTAATTTCCAGTAAGTTCCCGCTTTCTTTAATTACGAAGACTTTCAATTTCTTCGTCGTGCCATTTAAATTAATGGACAGGATGACCTCTCCTTCGAATTTTATTTCGTCTCCTGTCACTGTTCGTGCACCTTTACTTGACTTTTGAATAGTCGCTCTACCCAGCTTTTTCCAAGTGTTGGCGTTTATTAACGAGAAATCCGATCCAGAGTCAAGCTGAAATTTCACTTGTTTGTCGAAAATATTTACTGATAAATATTTTTGTAAATTATTTTTTCCTTTGTCGTTTGTTCTCATTTTGTGTACTCTATTTATTGTTCTGCAGCAAATACTCTTATGTCCAACTTTATCGCAATGGTAGCACCATATATTTTTAAGGGCAATCCTTTTCCAAATGTTTTTCATCATATCTTCTGCAATACTGTCTTTTTATAATTCCTTTGATTATTATCGTAATTTCGTTTTCTGTAGTTATTATATTGATTATCATCGTAATTTCGTTTTCTGTAGTTATTATAATCTGAGTATTTATAATTTGGGCATTTTTTTTAATTTTGACTAGTCTAAAAATTTCTTTGTCCTGAGTTTCTGACAGGTTTTTTAATCTTCCTAATGTACGCCACTCTTGCTTCTTCTATTTCCCTGGAATCTTTTTTTTAGTGATACTGCCCTTTGGCAATCTTCTGCTAACTTCTGCAATGTAAGGCTTTGCCCTGTCTCTAATTTTTAGAAAACGCGTCTTCGGATCTCTGAATTTTTTTGTGGATACTAGACCCTATGCAAAGATTAAGCATTTGAAATCGTCCACCGTGAGTTCCGATAATTTGAAGTTGTCGCAGTTTTTGTTTACTACTGACGCGTATGTCAGGTAGTCCTGCTCATCAGTTTTCTTAAGATTCATACATGGCCATCTCTTGTGGAAAAGAGACATGCTCGGTCCGAATTACTCCTTAAGAAGCTTTACGGTCTCAGCGAAATCTAACTGATTAGGTCTCCTTGGCAATATGAAATCAACAAATTTGCAATGTTCACTGGTACCAAGCTTTCGAAGTAATACACTTACTTTCTTTCCATTTGGCCTGTTTTCACAGTCTGTTTTGAAAATATTTCATACGTCTTGAAGTATGCATCAAACGTGTAATCCTCTTCCGGTACGTATGTGAACACATCTATGCTGTTAACAATTGTTGTGTTGGAGAAGGTTGTATTATTTTCTTGTATGGAATTAGCTGTTAATATTTCTAATAGTTTTTTTCTGTTCCAGTTGCATCTGAGCGAACCTTTCTTCCTGCCTTTCTAGGCATTTTATGAGGCGTTCAATTTGTCTTTCGTCTCTTTCAGCGTATAACGTTTTCTGTTCTTTTTGTAAGATCTGCTGATTCTGCATGAACTGTGTCATTATTTTAGCAAATTCCTCCATCTTGTTTTTTTATTTCAAAGATTAGAAAAATCAGTCTATTTTACTAATTCACTTTTGACAATAACTACGAACAACCGTTTTTAGGTTCGCTTTTTTGTGTCAACCAAATTCAATCGATATATTATTTTTTTCGTTGATCCTTTCTTTTTCCCTTTTTCTATTGAGGGATAACAAAAATGCATTTTATTTGTTTCTTTTAGTCCGTTAAGCTTTGATTATGTACAAGAAAACAATCCTTTCTTAGTACATCTAATAAAAATGTCACTTTTCTCCTTCAAGACAATTTGCATGATTTAGTTCACGATGTACTAGCGAAAACCTTTTTGTTTTCTTTGATTTCGTAGTCACTTTGAAATGGTTATTGGTATTTTACTAGCGAAAACACCTTTTTTTTCTTGGACTTTCGTAGTCACTTTCAAATGGTTATTGGTATTTTGCTTTCAAGTATCCAGTGTTTGAATAACTCGTTCGACAATTTTGTAGTAACTTTTGTTTGTTTTTCTTTTGTTTGGAGTTAATTTTCAGTCGACAATTTTTTTTAAGTTGCTTTCGTTTGTTTATCTTTTGTTTTGCTTTTTCGACCGTGATAACTTTTCGCGTAAACTATTTTTCGAATACTGTCGCGGTGTCTACAGCGAATTCTCGAGTAAATCTTTTTCAAAATCCTCCATGTTACTGTTTGTTCAGCAGTAGATATTTTTGTCTTCGAGTACGTATTTTTCGTACACCGATGTTGAGTTTAGTAGTGGATTTTCCCACGCAAGTCTTTTTTTCGAATTCTCGAGGCCACTGTTGTGTTTACTAGTGGATCTTATCCTGCGTAAGTCCCTTTTCGAATTATTGACGCCACTCTTGTGTTTACTAGTGGATTTCATCCTGCGTAAGCCTTTTTTCGAATTATTGACGCCGCTGTTGTGTTTTAATAGTGGATTTTATCCCGCGTAAGTCTTTTATCGAATTTCCGGGTACACTGTTGTGTCTGCACAAATAATTAACAAGAGCACGAAAGTAAAGATTGTGGAGAAATGCGTGACTTACCTGGATAGACCACGTGCGGGTCGGTCACCGAAAATAAATAAAAAGAAAGAAAAGAAACGGTCAAGACTCTTATTTATAGATTAGTGATCACGTGAGTTAGAAGAATATGCAAATAGAGGTGAACGATTTTGCGATATAAAAAGCCTGTATTGTTAAGAGGAGCAGCAGACTGTTGGCAGAAGTCAGTGCTGTCATACGTGCTTTAGAGTTTTGTTATTATATGCTGTGCTCGATTGTTGGGAGAGAGAAAAGAGAAGAGGAGGAACCAAGAAGACAGTCTGCAGATACTTGACTTTGTGTTGGTTTTAAGCTATTTCGGCGCTTGGTGTGCGGTGACTAACAATGGACAGATTCGACATTCGCTTAATACCCGAGTTCGACGGATCTACCACTGGACCGGCTGTCGTCGAATGGATTGAAAAGGCAGAGAAAATCTGTAAACTGTGCAAAATTAAAGAACCAGCCACAGTTATCCCTTTGAGGCTAACCGGAGGGGCCTGTGCAGTCTACCAACAACTCGGAAATGAACCAGACTGGGATTAAATCAAGCAGAGCCAGTATACAGCGTTTGGTACAGATCAATTTGTTGCGTGGCAACAGTTCACGAGCCGGACACTTCAACCCAAGGAAACAGTCGACGTGTACCTAGCCGACCTGCGAAAATTATCTGTACCGTTTGGTGGGATCAACGATAAAATATTAAGCTGTGCTTTTTTGATAGGCCTACCCGAGGAGGTCAGTAAACTGTTGCGGGCATCATCAAGAATCGATGAATTGTCAACTGATGAGTTATTGGCCCGAGCTCGAAACATCTGTAAGGAACAGGAACCAATTGCAGCAGCAGCTCGTTTTCGACATGGAGGCAATGTGGACTCTCTTCCAGATAGTAATAAGCATGCCACCCCAGTGTGCTATAAATGTGGGGAGGCCAATCATTTGGCTAAAGAGTGCCGGAGTGATAGGAGAGGTGTATATCCACAATCAAAGAGACCAGTGCAATGCTATCGCTGCAATAAGTTTGGGCACATATCTCGCAACTGTTCGGGAAACGAAGTTGGGGGCAAGGTACTATCGCTACCCTTACCCCCTGCCAACCAATAAACACAGGATTGCCTGTCATTAGCGTTAAACTTGATGATGTGCAGTGTTCAGCACTTATAGACACGGGGTGTTACCGGTCTATAGTTAGTGCCCATTGCTGTCCGGTGTGGCGGAGGAACCCAGTCGGCGTTATGACCATCAATGGCTTATCACGGGTATGTTGTGGTGAAGGGACAGTCACAATCTGTACTGAGAAGGGTAACACAGCTAAAGTTGACGTTCTGGTGATGCAGGAGAAACGCCTTAGCTACGACATGTTGCTTGGAATTGAAGAAAAGGACTTTTGTGCTACATTTGATGACAACGAAAGGGTGTGGACTGCAAAGTGGAAATGGGCCATGGAACCAGATCGGCTATGCAACACGATTCCAGAGTATGCAGTTTCTACCAAGAATAGGGCCACATATGAAGAAGAACTTCAGATGTGGATTGACAACGGTTGGTTAATACCATACCCACAGGAACGTCTGGGACCACCCAAGGGATTAATTCCGCTCATGGCTGTTGAACAACCTACCAAAGAAAAAATTCGTCCCGTAATGGATTACCGAGAGTTGAATCGGCATGTTGATGCGTTTACCGGAAACGCAGATGTGTGCGCTGCTAAACAGAGAGAGTGGCGTCAAAAAGGGAGCAATGTAGCACTTCTGGATCTAAAGAGGGCCTACCTGCAGATACGTGTCCATGAGTCATTATGGCCGTTTCAGACAGTACTACTCAAGGGAAAACTATATTGTTTGACACGTTTGGGTTTTGGCCTAAACGTAGCACCCTTGATTACGACAACCATTATTAAAACTGTTTTGATGCAGGATGAGACCACAGCAAAAGCTGCTTCATCCTACATAGATGACATCTATGTTAATGAGGACATAATGTCTGCGGATGCAGTTCGAATAAAACTGAAAGCGTTTGGGTTAATAAGCAAAGACCCTAAGCGCCTAAAGGATGGAGTGCCCGTGCTAGGCCTCGAGGTCTGGGAGGAGGGCAATACGTTGCGATGGAAGCGAGGGAGCCCACTTCCAAAGTTAACCAATGTATTAACAAGACGCACTGTGTTTTCTATCTGTGGTAAATTGATAGGACATCTACCTGTCGGTGGATGGCTCCGATCGGCAACAGGAGTGGTGAAAAGACGAGTGACTACAGTAACAAAAGGATGGGACGATGTTGCGGATGATGATTCTCTCCAACAAATGATGGCTGAAATGTTGTCCAGAGTGCATAGGAATGACTCTGCCCGGGGTGAGTGGCAAGTGTCTGGAAACGAACTAAATGCATGGGTTGACGCAAGTTCGTTGGCTACAGGTGTCGTGTTGGAGCAACTAGGTGTTGTTGTGGAAGATGCATGCTGGCTTCGTCCGAAAAATGATGCCCAACATATAAATTTGGCAGAACTTGATGCCACGTTAAAAGGTCTTAATCTCGCATAGACGAATACTGCCCACCCCCGTGATTGCGAAACCCCGCGAGAAGGGATGATGGAGCACACCGAGGAGATGACGCCTCCGATTCTTCGGATAAGTACCCGACAAAGACGGATACTGCCCCCCTGTCCTGATTGTGAGACACCGCCTATGGAACCACGAGACGGGATAATGGAACAGACTGGAAGTAATGATGGTGGTAATGAAGAAAACAGCAATGAGGAAGTGCTGCTCCCGATTCTTCGGAGGAGTACCCGCCAACGACGATTACCCGCATGTCCTGTTTGTGATCATGAGATCAGGGGGGAGTGTGGAGAAATGCGTGACTTACCTGGATAGACCACGTGCGGGTCGGTCACCGAAAATAAATAAAAGGAAAGAAAAGAAACGGTCAAGACTCTTATTTATAGAGTAGTGATCACGTGAGTTAGAAGAATATGCAAATAGAGGTGAACGATTTTGCGATATAAAAAGCCTGTATTGTTAAGAGGAGCAGCAGACTGTTGGCAGAAGTCAGTGCTGTCAGACGTGCTTTAGAGTTTTGTTATTATATGCTGTGCTCGATTGTTGGGCGAGAGAAAAGAGAAGAGGAGGAACCAAGAAGACAGTCTGCAGATACTTGACTTCGTGTTGGTTTTAAAGATATACAATAATATATTAAGAAGAAAAGTTATATACATATTTACATGTCTTCAGATATATTTCAGTTGGAGATATTCCGGCAGGTGCCGTGTAGCATGTCTTACTGGAGGCAGCATAGGCATCTTGCCTGTTTTGCGGTCGTTGCCGGACTATTCCGGTATTGGTGATTGATACTGTGAGAATTTTGAAGTGATTTACTTGCCGTGGGTAGGTCGCTGGGGAAGAAACGAGTGCTGGTAGCTGTCACCAACACGACCGGTGGTCCGTTAATCAAAGAACTTGAGTGCCTATTCCTTACAAGTTAAATAGACATTCAGTCACGTGTGAATCTCGTTGACTGAGAGTTGGAGTAGATACAAAGGGGTGGCTGCTATACTGTTGTTGTAGTAATTGTTGCTGTCTTTTAGACAAATTACACTTCGACCATCGTTACCCATTTGTTACTTTTACAAGGAAAGACTGCTTGTAAGCAACGTCGACATTTCGTTGCAAGACTTAAACTGTTTTTTCTTCAAATAAATATAGGATGTAGAAATATAATCAGAGACCTTCCGTTCAGCCTAAATGGATATAAATACGAAACACAAAAGATTAATTAATTAGTGCTAGAAGACAGAACACCGCAAATTCAAGGCATTACATGCAGGGCATTTTTTTTATGTATGATTACATACTACAAAGCAAGAAATTAGAAACACCAAAAGCATTACAAAAATGATAATAAACGATCTTTTACGTTTCGCTCAGGAATAAACAGAACTCTGGGCCCTATTTGTAGTTACATCTAATGAACAAGATACGTATAGATATTAAAAACTTCGTCGACTCATGCAAGGTTTGTGTTTTGACAACATAAGGACCCTCAATCACTTTTACGCCATTGTGCAAAACAAACCAATAATATTTTATACATTTCGCAGAGCCATTGGGTATTTGTTTTTTTAACGTTGGTGGCCAACTACGCAAACAGACGATAAATGCCCATATGTGAAAGGCAATTATAAGGGCAGATACTGATTTCCTCCATGAATTGCATTCCTGATTAATGGTTGCCGACAGTTTAGTACGTGACAACTAAACTCAATTTACGTCAACGAACTTCAAGGATTTTTGTATGACCTTCAAATCAATACTTTTCACTCCTACCCATACTCAAGTAGGAAAGCAGAACGCTTAATCGGCAAATGTAAACTAACACTCATAAAACATGCAGCGCAAATCTTAAAACGTTACGGCAATATGTCTATAGGACCACATCTAACCCTAAACACCATCAGTAGTATTCTGAATGGAAAATCAGACCCGTACTTAGAAACTGTTGCCAAGTAACATAATTGAGATGAGCCTCTTTGTTAACACACACACACCCACACACACACACACACTAGCACACAACTACTATGATCTAGAGGAGGAAAGATCTACAACATGTACAAAAACGACACTTCTTTTGGGGAACGCAGAACATTAGATAAAAGACTAAAAAATATGTTGTATATCATTCAGGGTTTTAAATTACCGCATAAAGACACCGTATCAAATTAAATAATGTCTACTGGATTATTTCATACATGCACCTTATAACCGAGAAGTCATTGAGACAATAGGTGACGCTTTCTCCCTCGAACCACCTTAAGCAACTCTTGCACACTGCCGATTAGAAAGGAAAGGAAGTTAACGCATACTTTTAACCTCGATATAAAAAAGAAAATAGTAGTACACGTTGCAGAGTACTAGTACCTTTTTCTTGGGAGGAAGCGTTATGCGGACTTACATATTCATTCGTAACTTACTCTTCTAATAATTACAAACACTTGAGTAATGAACCTTGATGTGGAATGATTGCGACCCAACGCAAAAACTGCAGATTGACTAACAGAACAGTTGGGAAATACTGTAAACATTTTTTTTTTGTATTTATATTATAGTTCAATATATTCTTTTTAATAATGTTCATTGCTCGAATTATTCTTTATGATAATTTCCTAGAGCAATAGCAGGTAAATAGAGACAAATATAACTAGGTATATATACACATATGCATGTATATATATATGCTGAGATAGATAGAAAGAATGTAGTAAGTGCATACTTTTTACATATTTTATTTGTTATTGTATATGAAGTTACTGGTTTCAGTTTTAGATGTACTCCGTTTTTATTAAATTTCCTCTGGTTCCATTCACGAAAAAGTAATTGAACATCAATAAACCGCTTTCCCGTTATTGAATTTTCGTTAATTTTATCGCTTTATTAAATTACACAGGGCGAGATATTCGACACCCCAGAACCTCAACAACGTTATCCTCCCGGCTAGAGATAAAATAAAACGTATAGAGGAATGATTTTAGATTGATGTGTTTATCGCGGACAAACGTGACATAGAAACATGAAAAGGCAGTCAACTGTTGCGTTTTCAACGTGGAAAAACAATCAAGCCTTCTCCCGAACCACCCCTCTCGCTCTTACAGCTGAGTTTCAGTACAGGCACGACTCACAATAGAAGAAAATGTAACACTAATAAATAACAGCTATGTCTTGGCTTTCATTATTTGTCTCTTTATCGTTAAAAATGTCACGAATAAATTGAAATACAATAGTTGATGAAAACTTGTTTTAGTTCGAAAAGTATTGTAATACTGAGACGAAAGTATTCATAATTTTAAACTAGTTCATGTGTGGTTGTGATTGTTCGATTTAATTGATTTTCCTGTGAAATTCAATTAGGTCTATCATTCCACACTTAAGTAAAACTATAAAGCAAATTGTGTATAATCCCAAAACATAATATCATTTAGTTCCAGGTTAAAGGTCTTACTTTCTTGGCTCACCAGTAGGGCAGAGTTTGACCCATATTTAAAAGAAAATATATAACTAACACTAAGGCACATTTTAAAAAGAGGCACGTTGAATTAGAACAAAAAAACTCCGGTTTCCTCAGCCTGGCATGATTATTCTTTCAGTTACAGATTAAACTAAATATAAAGTTTAGTATCAGAATAATAAATATAGTTTATTCTAATCCATTCTAGTAAATTACTACACGTTTTATCTCCTGTTTACAGATCAAATACAGAGTTTGCATTTAATGGTATAAACAATAAACATTACCTTTTCTTGTGACGATTTCTATCAGCATTTGCATAAGGTTAACAATCGGAACATTGGTCTACATTCCTGCACTTCTCTGTGTTTGCAATCGCTTTTTGACTGAGTTTGATTTATTTTGAATTTGTAGGGTACGTGTGATGAAATAAATATTGACGCAATGGATAGGACAAGCTACACGGGTTTAAAATTCAGTCCAGGATATCCGGTTCAAGTAATATAAATATTATCCGGAAATGTGTTTACATCCCTATCCACAACATATTTAAACGAACTGCTTACAATGCATAGTTGAAGTATATGTTTACATGTTTTAAAACTGACCCATTCCTCAGTTCGCTTTGTCAGTTTTTCCGGGACAACTTTTTCTTTTGTCACGGGTATTTTTAGGAGTGCTGTTTATTATTCCTGGTAGACAAACACAACGCCTACCAGCAATTTTCTATTGGCGTTCGGATGTACTGAAAACAGAAAATCACGTTTAAATGTTCTTCAAATTAAACTGTTCCCTTATTACGTAAAAATTGCGCGTACAACAATTGTGACTAGTTATGGCATAAAAGATTACATTGGTTAATTCCCCGGCAAAACTTATGTGCTGGAAATTTTATTGCGATATCCGTTTTCAACACACTCGAGAACCTATAGAAAACAAATTTATTACCATATAAGCACAATTCAAAACAAAAAAACCCAGACGCCCCCCGCCCTCAAAAAAAAGTAGATATAAATTAAGTGTTCATTATACGCTATATTAATATAGAAAACTAGAGAAACTTGAAAATGATTTTTTGAGGGTGGAAAGTTACTGCACCTTTACCAATGTTGCAATGATAGTAATTTATTTTCTAATTTTTGCGTATGAATTACAATATATTTAATATTTTCCTTAAATCATCGGGAAACTAAAACTTGCTGTTATGTTTAAAATGATCTGCACTAATAGCAAGGGAAGATTGTATTCCAAATATTTCTCATATGTCATATCTCCCCTCTTTGCGATCGTACATAAAGTAAATTTCCCAGTGTATAAGAATTATTTGATACTGAAGATATCTATAATTGTACCCTATTTCCCTAAAGGAAAAAAAGATATAACTTATGAGAAATCTTTCGAATCAATTGTTTGCTTGTTGTTATTTCAGATCATTTGAAACGCTAGCAGCAAGTTTTACTTCCCCCTTTATAAAGGCCAGATGTCTTGGATATATATATATATATATATTTATATATATATATATATATATATATATATATATATATGACATTATCATCCATGTTTATATTGTTTTTAAAAATCAGTTGAAACCAGACATATGCAGCTAAAACTGCTATGTCACGACCATCGACCTTAGAATGCAAGATTCATCGGTTTTAAAACACTAAACCTATATTTAATTCTCCCGTTCTTCATTGAAAGCGAGTGAATGCGAGTGAAAGAAGACAGAGAGAGAAAGGAAGAGAGAGAGAGAGAGAACGACATAAAAAGAGAGAAAATATATTCATACAGCTTGGATATTGTTTTGTTTTCGTAAGCCTCGATGACGAGTTCTCCGAGTTAACCTTTCGTTTTCTAGGATCTCACAAGGTTTTGACTGTCATTCGAACCCAGCTGACATGTTCTTCCCTTCCCAAACCCACAAAGTAACTGCTTAACACATCTGAACCTCACAAGTGCAGAAAAGTTAGACACCAGATTTATTAATGTAGAAGCCCACTGGCTCCCTCAAAAGGGGCGCTCTCCATTGTGCCACAATTTGCCCCCCCCCTTTTGTTACCTTTGCTCTCCCTATCAAAGGTCATAACATGGTCGGGTTGTTGGCACAGTGGGTATTTAAAAAGATTTTCCTCTTCTCTCTCAATTATGAATTATAAACTTTTTTTAAAACAAATTCTTTTGATAATTTTTTCAAAAATATGATTATTTTGACTTTTGTGAAATAACGTTAATCATTCCCTGTTTAGTTTTATAGTCATTTGATTTTATTGACTTATTGATTTTCCTCTCTCTTATAGAAATAAAAAAAAATCATATTAATTGTCCTCATGTGATTTCGATGCTGATTATTATTATTATTATTATTATTATTATTATTATTATTATTATTATTATTATTTATTTATTTATTTATTTATTTAATTAATTAAATCACTTTATTTTTTAAGACCTATTCCTCCGGCCTCTAAGAAAAACCCGCGTGCATGTGTGTGGGGGGGGATAATGTTCAATGTGATTTTCTCAATGGAATATTACTAACCAAATTTTTACCAACAATATTTCATCAATTAGATTTTTTTTAAATCCATAGAAAATCATCTGCTGCTAGCAGAACAAGAAACGAAATCAAATTAAAAAGTCCCATTATTTTTCCGCGTTAATCCCAGGTCATCCTGAAAAAAGAAGGAACACATATCAATGAATTAATAACTCTTGCAAAAACAATATAAATGATTATATCAGGGGTGTAATTATAGTTTTTCTGGACTTCCAATGCGTGAGCAAGCACCATACAACTTCCCATGAGAAAAGTAAAGTGTCTAAAGATAAAGTCAACAACTTTGTGGCTTTGCCCTTGAACACAATCAGTGGACTCTTGCGAAAAACAATAATTGACTATATCAACAACATCATTACTTGGTGCCAAAACTTTTCTTTGGTGAAAATATCGAATATTATGGAAATTTTTAGCAATATTTGGGAAAACCTTAGTCATCATGTAACCAATTGAATTTAACACCTGACCACATCGTAATTTTAGCAATTGAATATATTCAATGTTATTAAACCAAAATGAGAAAAGTGCTGAAAACTGACCATCTAATAAATATGTTCTCAAAATAATATACTCCAAACTGAAAACCAAAACGTGGTTACCGCGCAGTATTGAAGAAGTGCCAGATTTTTATATCACATTTAAAATGAAAGAAAGAATTCGGGACCGAATACAATGTTCGGTTTCCAAAGACAACAGCATTTAGTTTGATAAATAAACCACTTATTGTCCACTATAATATTTTATTAAACTTATTTCTCTTTTTTTGCCCGTCTTATGGTAACTTATAATAATATCATAATACAATATTAATGATGTAAAGTTCTAGTGTAGGATAATTTCGGAATGCGATGTAAAAAGGATTAAATTATGCTAACAAGTTTGCAATGATTTAGCAACTGCCGCTTGGCACATGTACTGTCACGGAGTGGAGGAATAAAAACTTTATAAATTTTATTGTTTTTTGAGCAAATTCAAATTTTGTTGAATTGCTTTTAAAAACTGAGCAAGAGAACTTCCACAACATCTATAAATTAGCGTTACAATTATTGTTACGTCTAAATTATCAATATCAATGGATACTTGTGTAATTTATTTTCTTTTTCTAGGTGTGTATTATAAAAGAATTCCAAATAAATTAATAATTTCTCATGAACTATTTCAATTAAATCTCAACTTTTAACTTTTGATAGCAGTGATTTTATGTCAGAATATTTCCATATCTCTCTAATGAGATGCAACTCACATAGGAATTTTCAAATTACATAAGAGAGACAGAAACAAACACATTATTACAACTATTTCTAAGATTTATAACATGATTTTATTTTAATTTTTGTTTCCTTCCAATAGAATTGTATTAAATTCTAATAATACATTATGTGTTTGGCGGTATGTCACATAGTTAACAGTTTTATTTACTCGAGAAACCTGTAAAACATTGCTTAATTTTTTTGTCAGAAAATCTTTTTAATTGTTTTAATTATAATTTAATTGCCCCCTTAAATGTCTGAATTAGCTGAAAGAATGTAAAATAGTAAATAAAACAGTATATTATCGTGATCTTTGAAACATACAGGCTTTAGAATAATATTGTAAATGATATTTTCCTACTTTCATCACGTAAACTGTAATATTAGTTTGTTATATTTAACTTGTGCAATGCACTTTATTATTATAATCTAGTTTCTGGAATATTACAGTTATTCTGGCATAGTTGAAAGCATGTAATACCAAAACTTAAAAAGTTTCGCATATATGAGATGAGAAATATATCAATTGAGGTTCCAATTTTAGTGCATTGCTAGCTTTCAAATAAATTATTTTGAGATAAACCCAGAGGTAAGGTGATCGCGCATTTAAACTAAATCTATAAGTTAAGAGAATTAATCATCTCTGAATGTTTATATATATATATATATATATATATATATATATATATATATATATATATATATATGGGTTAATCTCAAAATAATTTATTTGAAACCTAGCAATGCTCTAAAATTGGAATCTCAATTGATATATTTATCCTCTCATATATGCGAAACTTGTTTAAGTTTTGGTATTACATACTTTCCAATATGTCAGAATAACTATAACTATATATATGAAAATATAGACCAGCTGTATATATGATTTAATTCTAAATGTATTTATTAAATAATTTTACATATACAACTGCACTGCAAATAATGTTTTAGATATTAAATAAAACCATCCAGTTTAATCGACCATTTAAAATAATTGTCAATGTGTTTTTATCGAGAGAGACAAAGAGGATTTTGAGATAGATGAAATCGAAAAAATATATACACTATAACAAATACCCGGAGCATATGAATAACACTACTTGTCTAAACACTACATAGGCTAAACGGAAGGCTAAATCTAAGAGGCTGTAAGCTTGTCAGCAACATTTTTAAGACTTTGATAATGATGAATGCTAAAAATGCAATTTTGTTATTAAGAGGACAACGCATCTATAAGGCGACCATGCTTGCGGTGTGTAAAGTAAACTGTTTTGTCACAATGTGTTCGACAGATCGAAGTTTATTTGAAATAAACTGTTATTGCAAATAATAATCCTAAAACAAAATATGATTTTCTAGTGACCTTAGAAAGTTGAATTATTTGCTGGCCATTTTCTACAGAAGACAAACAGAGTGTGGCTCTTAGTATAACATATGTTATGAAACCCCGGAGATAATAGGAAACGAGTAGAAATGTCTTCTTTGAGAAAAAGGGGTTTAAGTCAAAAGAAGAGCTCACTCCCTCTAAATGGCGAACCATATTTTGTTCCCTGTCTGTGCAGCAAAATGAGTTTGTGCAGTATCTTCTCTAATATGGAAGAAATACCAGGTATTCTTCCGTATACGTCTTCTATACTGGTAGGAAATCGATTCAGGAATCGGCTATTTCCTTAAAATAGGATGAAGTTCCAATATTTTATTAAAATGACTGATATTTGTATGTCTATTATTGTCATTACTTTATTCGGACAAATCGCAGAATGAGTATTCCTTATTGAATGGAACAATGTTTATTTTGTATCATGTGACTGTTTCTATTTAGAAACTGAATATGCCATATCAAAAATAATTTGTTCAATTTTACTTTTGTAAAGAAAGAAATATTTTGGAATCGGAATAGATTAAGAAACAGAGATTCAAGTTCAGACAAACACATGTCATTTTAATGTAAAATTTTATTTTTTTTGTTTCAGTGTGCAATACTTAATTCATTTCTTGCAACCTACATGCACGGTTATCAAGTCTTGGCAGTAAAATGCCTAGCACATACCACAACAATAGCAGACATTCAATGAGTTTCAAACATTTAGGCGCAAAGTTTACAATAATTCGAAATCGATTTTTAGTCGAGTCCACCTTAGAAAATAACGCACATGTTTTGTAGGAAAATAGTGTTATATTCTTTATTATATTCTATAAAAAACAGTAAAATAAAAGAAAAAATAAATACGTTGATGTTTATTTAGAAAACTATCAATGCGTGCACGTTGTTTAATTCATATTACGGAGATTCATATCTTTCGGCTATACAAATAATAAACCGATCTATTGATTGCACTCAATTTTATGACTTTAGGTAATTTAAACGAGGATTGGAATAAAAAGTGTTTCTATTGATTGTATTTTTTATACGTGATTTACTTTTACAGTGCGGTGATTCATATGAAGCCATTTTATAAATGTTACTATTGATCGTGTTTTTTTTCGGAAAAAAATTATTTTAAGTCTTTCAAACGTGCAATGCTATGAGGTTCATTCAGAATTATAAATAGTTATATCGGTTTAATTAGTTTAGCATTCATATTCATAATTTTGTATTCTTAATTATAAATGAAATTTTGAAAAAAATACAATGATTAGCCCAAGAGCAAAACAGGGATTTTATGTTTTGGCAACACAGAATTTAAATTACTAATTTTCTTAGCTACTAAAGATTATTTCATTTCTGAGAACAGTTCGTTATATAACTCTCTCTCTCTCTCTCTCTCTCTCTCTCTATATATATATATATATATATATATATATATATATATATATATATAACGTTGCTTTTATGTGTAAGTTCGTGCCCTATAAACTCCGTAACGGCTTGGTTGATTTTTATGATATTTCACACAACTTTACTGAATATATCTAGCAGAGGTCTTAGATATGTTTTGTATCGAAATGTTTTCTATAAGTATCTATAGTCGTTAATCGAAAAAAGTCCGATAAAAGAATTAAAAGGTGATTTTGAACAAAGTAAACATATTATAAAACTTATTATGACAATTGCAATCGAGAAATTTTATTATCAGACAGGCATAAATGCCCGGCTTATAAAACTAACAGTCAGTACTATGATATGAAAGTCTGGTTTAAAGCACAATTGGACTATGAGCCTACACTTTTTCATTTTAAATTTAAATTCAAACCATTATCACCGTACTGACAGAAAGGCCATGCATACAAAATCATCAATACGTTCTTTGATATGACAAGGATACATTTTAAATGAATGTTTCTATTTATTGCACAATTTCATCTGATACTTGTCTTGCGCATTTTGAACTTTTATTAAAGCTGTTATATATAAAATAATTTTTAAAAAATCAAATGTAGATTATCTAATGTGCAATGTAGACAACACTATATTCCAGATCAATTTATTGCGGAGATATGAAATTTTCTCTTAATGCAATACTGTGTGTCCCAAACTACAACAGACAATCTATCAATTTGATTAAAAAATTTCAAACAGAGTTGGGTTACATTAAAAGTATTGATCATCATCCAATGTCGAGTCATTAAGTCTTTATAGTTGCTAAAGTATGTATGGATTTGATGACATCTAGTCCATAGTCCTAAAACATTCTTACCTCCAGCAAGGTTGGTATTGTTCGGTCAAGTGAAGTAATTTAATTCTGTTATAACTAGAGAAAATTACAGGGTCCCAAAAAAGTTATTTGGAGCATTTAAAAGATATGTGTCTAAAATAATACGTATGACTGTTGGGAATTGTGACATATTGAATATATTGTCACTAGGCTCAGTGCGACAAGAAGCATCTGTGTTATAATTTACCTCAGAAACGAAATATCGGTTCAGTACTTGTAGTCTAATTAATCTATCTGGGTTTGTTTTGCCTGAACGTCAAAGTGCAAACGAAGGATTTTAACGTGGGTATTGAACATGAATAATCTCTCGTTAGATTAGACAAATGTTTACAACAGGTAACTTTGCCGAAAGGAGTCAACGACTACCATATTTTAAACCAACTTTTGAGTGTTTAATTTCAAGGAAGATTGATTTTTTTTTGTTTCGGAGCAAAATCTGATGGAAAGCAAACAATTTATGTTTTCCATGTAAAAACTATTGTATTTAAGGATAGAGTGCTTAAAATCCGTGAGAAATTCCGAAAAATGTTGGTTGGGCACCCACTGTTATAGGGAGAGTAGGTTATATAGCTGGCCTTGTTTCACAAGAACATGTGTTACAAAGTTAATTCCATTAAACACATTCCAAGAACATGTGTTGCAAATTTAATTCCATTAAACACATTCCAAAGATTTTATCTTCTGGTAATTCTTCTTAGAAACAAAACATTGGCTGAGGAGACGATTAAGAGAGAAAGAAAGCACTTCTAGAAAGTGCTAATTAGTTGCAACAAAATGATAAGGAGCAACTCATCATTGTCGATCTTGTTAAACATTGAGGAAATTCTCGAAGACACTGGCTTTGAACCATACATTTTCTCATATATGAAATCTCGATAGCTAGAACATTTCAAAAGAATTGTAACTAAAATTTATGGGAAACCTAATGCTGTAACGTTCTAAATAGAGCGACATGTATTCTTCATAAATTATATTACAGAGCCGCTCATCAAACAATTCATAATCAGGGGCCATTAAGCCGATAAAGACGACAGCCTAGCTTCTCAAAACTGACATTAAAAATATCCTGACAACTTTGGAATATTACCCGTATAAGAATGATCTTTAACAGGATGCGATTCTTGAATATGTTTCTAAAACATTATTGATATTTCTCAGGAAGATATTTACAGGAAAAGACAATGAGTTGAACCTTGCATCCATATGTCCAGCGATACTGCAGGATATTAGAACGGGAGTCCTTGCAGCATTGCAGTTGGGTGTAGCAGTGGAAATACATTATCAATTTGGATTGAGGTTCCTTATTGATAGCCCGAATAAGCATGGCTTGTCTTTTTCTTATTCAGAATTCCAGAAATTCGAATGAAGTGCTGATTTTTTTATAACGCCGAAAATCTCCCCCTTGCATAATCTGAAATTGTGCAGTTTGTAACTGATAATGTAACGCATAATGTAAGGAGTATTAATGGATTGAACATATTCCACGATATGCGCATCATAGCTTCTTTTACGTCCGAGAAAGTTAAAGCACAACACGTTTCAAGGATTAAGGTACTTTCAGCAGATATAAGAAGGATTGGAAGGATCAACATCAAGTACACAGATTCACAACAAAAAATAAGTGACAATTAAAGAGATCCATGCAAAGACAGTTGTCGACTCCACTGTTGACAAACTCTGGGAGTTGTCACTAATTTTACATCCGTTCCAATTCGCATGATCAGCCCTTGCACAATCAGTGCACAAAGGATCATATTTTAGCGAATAAGTCACAGTTTGTTTTTGCCAACGATCGACATGGATTCGAATAACCATACCATGGTATACTCAAGGTTATGAAAAATAAGTGAGATAGCCAGAAAACACAAAAACACAAAACATAAGCTTTCACATGTAAAAACTTCCATCTGCACTTTTTTTTATTGCAGACTACTGCGAGAGGCCAAACACCGGTTTTAGTAAAGGTAATATGGGAATTGACTTCCCCTGTACGATCAGATCCATAGTCTTAAGATCCACGCTTTAAGATGATATAGCACTAATTCACCGCCTTCCATGGCAAAAAAGGTCACACATTTGATGAGATTTGCGCCCATACTGAAGATATGTAATAACTAGATATGAAAAAAAAAAACATTTATTGTATTAAATGGGTATGAACGTGATCTGTCCATTTAAGAATCGACTCACCGATGCTGAGCAAGAGGGTATATTTGTGTTAATATGTCACTGATACATTGAATGGTGTTCTAATTTTTAAATAAAAGTATGTTTTCCGTGGTAATCAACAAAATAAATGATTGTTCATCAACTTGCTGGGAAAGAGTTTAAAGAAAGCAGGTTGTAAAGTAGTCCATGCAGATATTATTTGTAAAGATTGCTCTAGAATTGGCACAGGCATGAATAAACCATTTTATTAACATACACATACCTATTGGTATTTTCTTGTTATCAAGCCAATATAGATGTTGATTACAACATCTCTTCTTTGCGCCACAACCAAAGGCTTGTGCAAAAGTGTAAAAGTCTGGAAAATCAAAGCGATGAAGAATCTTTTAGGATATATGGTTCAACAATCCTTTAATTCATGCACTACTGAGTTGTGATTCTATATCAAGTGTTCAAGGAATTAGTAGGGCAGCGTCATCTTGAAAGTTGATGAACAATAAAAACTTCCTCAAACAGGCAGAAGTTTTTGGCAAGAATAGCAGTGCAGAAGACGTTATTGAAACTGGAGGAAGGCTTTAGTTTGCCTGTACAATAGTAATGATTGAAAAAATCAATCATCTTAGTCTGAGGAGCTTTGAGGAAAAGATTGCAAAGAGCTCAAAATATGTTGAGGCCAAATCATTGCAACCAACAGCTACAAAATTTCACGGCCTTCGAATTTAGTTCCAAATGAAGGAATTGAAAAGTAGAAACTAGTTAGAACCTTACTTGTCACCTGGTTTTATGCATTTGATGGCTGTAATAGAAGGTAACTGTACTTTAGAGTGTACTACGGGAAGATAAAATGACAGGAAACATGGCATTCAGTGTTCAAAATTCACTGCACACACTCACCACAGCAAGAGCTGATCATAATGAAGTTAACCTTAGCTAACTCCTGAAAATAACTGCTCTTGGGTATGTTCATGAACTTTATCTGTGGTGGTTATGTAAGATTCCTGCCCAATATTCGAGCAATTAACCATTCTTTTATATATAAAAATCACGTGAGAATTGTTGCCTGGGATTGTTTTCCTTTTTTAGTTATTGTAATCGCTCTCATGGTCCTTATTAACATTATGATGTAAATAAATGCTAATGTAACTTTCATTAAAATCTCCCTATTTTTCCTAGTTTATATATATATATATATATATATATACATATATATATATACATATATATGTATATATATATTGTCATTTACATACAATACTGTCTCGTTGTATCACAACTAATCAGTGGGGCTAGGCTAACACCTTTCCCCAGCCGTGGATCGAACCAACAACTATCGCTTTGAAAGTCGGCAGCTCTCACCATCGACCCCCAGATATACAGACATACACACACATACACAAACATACACCACACATACAAACACATTATATATATATATATATATGTGTGTGTGTGTGTATGTGTGTATGTGTGTGTGTGCTTGTGTCTGTCTGTGTATCTATGTACTTAGGAAGTATTTTTTAAAAATGTTATTTCATTAATTTCCAGGAAATAATTTTTCCTGGAAAACCATATATTAGCAACTATATTACTATAATTAATTACATATTTTTTTGTACATGGATATATGCAAAATCAAAAATAATTTTCAAAACATTTCAATTGTCATAAAACACAAAACAAAAATTACCAAAATATATTACTTTTCATATATCCAAGTAAAATTTCTTATTTTAAAATCAATTCTATGTTACAGTGCATAATGTATGGAATATGGATCAAGTTTTAAAAGAAAGCAAAATGGCCTATTTTCAGGTTCGGTAAAACCGCACTTATTTTTGGTTTATAAACTAAAGCGGATTTGGACATTATAATTCACACTTTTCCGTTCGTCCGTTTTTGTCCCAGAAAATCTCAATGACTACATATTACATTTTTCTGAAATATTGCAAGAAGTTACAACCATGCGAGGGTAGGTATGTAAAATTTTCGGATTTTTATAAAACTGTTGGTTACGTTCCCAGTTAGTTGAAAGTAGTCCAAATAGCCAAAAATAGCACTTTTAAGAGCATAAAATATTTTCCGATCATTAGATTAGACTATGGAGATATATATCTCTAAACGTGAAGGGAAATTTGGTTGCATCCCCAGGAGATAAGAAAGAGTAAAAATCGTGATTTTTAGCCAAGGGAAAATAATACATTTCGTGACATATCTTTTAGGGTATAAGATTTTGCTGAAAATTACCCAAAAGCAGCACTATATATATATATATATATATATATATATATATATATATATATATATATATATACAAATCTGGAAACATAATATTTCAGAATTAGAAAATTCTGGTTGCGTCAATATGTGGTTAAAATCGGTCAAAATGTTTTTTAAAGCCCAGAATCGTAAAAAATAACACTTTTGGGGACATAGAATCATTTTCTATCATAAGATTTTGCTGGAGCAAGACCACATGATATACATCTGTAAACGTAATATTTGACTCTAGGAAAATTCTAGTTGCTTCCCCAGGGAGTCAAAAGCGGACAAAATCGCTAAAAATAGCATTTTTTGGTACGTTATGATATTTTTAGATGTTGTGGAAAATTACCCGAAGCATCACCACATATATTTATCTGCAAATGTAATATTTGTCTCTGGAACAATTTAGATAGGGTACCCAGGGGATGAAAAAGGGATAAAAATGTCGATTTTTACAAATCAAAATCAAACATTCTGTTTTATTTGTTTTCCGTCGCAGACACACTTTTTAAAGTTATTTCCTTTTGGATTTTTTATTCTTTTTTAAAAATATTGTTCCCATTTATTCCCTCCCTATGAGGACAGATTTGGACAAAAGGTCGATTATTAATATGGGGAAATTTTATCTCATTGCCTCAATCTAGAAGTATATATATTCTAAGTTGAATTTCAACAAAATTGTTTTTGGAACATTATGCATTATACGGATTACGCTAATGTTAGGGGAGATAACTCTAATTTACTCTTGGAATAGTTACAAAACACCCCGCTATCGTGTTAAATAATATATTTCTAAATAATAACGTTAAAAAAGAGCATCATGCTTAAACTTTATATTCCTCACAAAAAGTAATTGAATTGTTTTCTCCTCTAAATTACATGAATATTTTCATTCTCAAATAATACGCAAAATAAATAAAAAGAAATAAATGACACTAAAATACTTAAACACGTAAAGATATTTTGTAAAAATCTACTAAAATATAATTGTAAACAAATTTTTTAAATGCATTTTTTGAATTAAAGCAACATTACTTGGCCTTTTTGATAAGAGCAAAGTGTAGTATATTTTCTGATACTACAATACTCTTTTCTATCATCAGCAAGTGGAGGAGAAATACTTTTAGACTGAAGCTATTTTATTTATGTTCTTTTACACACATTAAAAACCGATATTGTATCTAACTCTGCCCTCGCCGGGGGGGGCAAGTCAATAGAAACATTGGATATTTATCAAACAATTTAACGAAAAATCATCGTAAAAAATAGAATTCTAATAAAATTAAGGCAAGTTTGGATTTTTTTTTTCAAAACAATTTAAAACATTTTTTGAAGTGAAGCATCATTGGATTTCTTTCAAACAATTTTAACGGAACAAGTCGCTGTAAGTGAAAAGTAGAATCAAAGAAATGTTTGAATTAAAGTAAAACTGTAAAAAATAAAGTTTTAATTATAGTAACTGTTGAATTGGGTTGAAAACTTGCGCCCCCTATCGGTCGTTCAATTAAACCTAACAATACCATAAGTGCCTCACTGTTGAATTAGGTTGAAAAGTTGCGTCCCATACCGGTCGTTCAATGAAACCAAATATAACAAAATGGTGTAGTCCGTATAATTCATAAGTGCCTTATATTTTGATACAATAAATGTTTTTACATTTTTTTTTATAAATACGTGTTATTTAGTGTTTTTCATTTAACAAAACGCACTATTTGTTAAATAATATTTACAAGTTTAATTCAAGTTTTACGATACCATTTATGTTAAATGATTAGGGGAAAGTACAGACCAGTTACAAAACACTCTCTTCTTCCCATCTTAAATAATAGGTATCTACATTTTAAGACTTAGCTGAAAATTATCCAAAAGCAATACCATAAAATATATATCTGGAAATGTAATATTTTACCCTGATAAAATTGTGGGACTTAATCTCAGGTGTGTTTTAGAGATAAAAAACACCCCTTTTGGGACTAATTTTTGTTTTTGTCCAAGAATCTATACGTGTATCTAAATAGGTGTTTTTGAATGGTACCAAATTTACATTAATGCATCGTTTGACATGAAACGGTGTCATTTGGCTGTTTTACTCCGATTTTTTGTTATCAGGCAAGGGGTTTAAATGGGAAAATAGCTAAAATCCGTCGGGGAAGCATATACTTGTTTACTTGTTATACATGGAATGTCATGGATTCGTTTTTATTCACAAAAACTTACACAACTTATACAAAAACTGTATACTGTTATTTTGTTGGTTCGTAAGTTTCACCCAAAAGAAAATCAGCATTACTAACTCAGTAAATGTATTTGTTTGTTCTTATACTCACAAATATGCAGGCATTTATATAAGCGGGTGTGCAGGGCTAACCTCAGATAAAGGATTTACTGAAAAAAGATTCTAAAATTCCAGTTAAGATTCGCCCCTTAAAGCTATCTAAAAATTGGCTCTTGCATATATTTTATATTATTTTTTCTTTGCTTCAAATATAATACCTGTATCTATTTCGTTCTAGAATCAAGGACATTTTCACGATTAGACCAATTGTTTCTTGGTGGATGAAAACGGAAAATTGCAATAAGAATTTAAATAAAACGATAAAGCAATTGCCGAAGTCTCGAACGGACTAAAGACTCAATAATTTAAGGTGATTGTTACTAACAGCAATTTTCATTCTACATCAATAAGAATGCATCGGAGATTGATGTGAAACTAATGTTCATAGGAAATCCTAAAGTATAAAATAAAAGTAAAACGGAGATATAAAAAAGGGAATGTGTATAGCGAAAGGGCATTTCTGATTGGAAATGAAGTGCACATCAATAAAAAGTTGAACAACGATCGAAGAAAAGGAATGGAGTAAAAAAAAAAGCAGACAGTAATAAAATTGAACAAAAGTGCAATTTAATTTGTTGCTCATTTTCTTTCATGCATATTGGCAAATCTATGAGCAATGAGAAAGAAATAAAAGACAAAATCAATAAAACCTTAACTGGTGATCACGAACAAGCATACTACATTCATGTCTAGAGGGCCTGCATACAACAAAAATCTATGACGCACAATTACATGGATGTAAACCCAAAAATATAACGCAGACTTCACCGATGGATGTTTTTTTAAATAGATGGTACATTTCCAATACTTTCAACCAGATAATTAATATTTGGTTAGCTGGCATTTTTTTTTTTTATTAAAAGTTGAGTAATTTCAAAAATCTCCACTTAGTTACCTGTTTTATATTTAAGATTTTCTTACTAAACTAGTTCCTGCGAACATGCAGCTTTTTTCTTGTGAACAGGTAACTGAAGGAAACATAAACATAAAGGGATTTCATTATTCTTGCAATAAGCTATACACGGCTCCCTTCCGACGCACAGACACATACACACACGGTCCATGCCCATGTGTACTGTATCACAAATACATACGCATATACTTACACCTATGCTTACACGTACATACATAATCTTTATAAGATAAAAATTTCTAATCATGATGAAAATTATCGGCTATAAATTGACCTGTATACTTCATAAGAAACACAAACATCAGATTCGGACTAATATTGACGTATATTATTTAAATTGAGATGAACACAATAAAACAGACCGTCGATTTAATAAAAGCAATTTTGTCATTGCAACTATTTATATAATTTAGCATAAAGGTTAATATCTCTAAACTATAATTTACTTGTCCAAAATGACTGAAGCATTCTACTAGCCAATTTTTATTTAAAACTTATCAGATTTTACATATAAATATTTACTAATTATATATAACTAGCCGAATTAAATGTTGCGGATATATTGTTTGTTTAGACAACAGTAACTATCTTTTTTAAAATACATTACGTTTTTTTTTTAATCTTACACACAAATACATTCTCCTAAAATAAACTATAATAAAACAATTTAAAATGCTATTCCTAAGCAGATATATGAAAATAATACGACTATTAAAAACAATAACATACATTTTATTCAATAAATAGATATCCATGAATATAAGATGCAAAATAAGTAGCTTTGAAATTTCTACTTCCTTCGATACCTTAGTGTATATAGTGTTGATAAAACTTAAGAAAATCCTTTTCTCGTATGTAAATTACATTGAGAAACAGAACAACTTTTGTATATATTTATTAGATAGTTAAATAACAAACATATGGAGATACAACTTTATTATAATACTAGAAAAATCCCAACATTAACATTTGATCATGGCCTTGCAAAATAGTGTGCATAATCCATAGGTCGCAAACCCCATTAATATCTGGTTTAATCATGATCGGGCATGTGGTGTAGGTTGTAGGAGAGAATATATATATATATATAGTGAGTTCCCCTAGGGCTTACCACCCAAGGAGGTCGGAGATGTCTCGACAGGGTCAAGCCGTTGTCATTAGTAATATAGAAGTAGGAACTCCTTCTTTCGAAGTGGCAAATGGGACTTGTTCGGCCGAAAATAATTTTAAGGTTGCTCCTTGTGGAGCACCCTTATGTAAAACTTGTAATATTCTCATAACATCTAAAGAATATAAGTCAAATGTGACTAATAAAATTTACTATGTTGTAAATCATTCTAAAGAAGATTTGTCATGTAGGTCCCAAAATTTGGTCTACCTGTTGTCCTGTAAAAACTGTAATTTACAATACGTAGGAGAAACTGTAATGCCTCTAAATAAACGCATGAATTTGCATAGGACTAGCACTAAGGGATGTATTCATGTTGTTAAACATTTTAAAGAAACCTGTAGTCAGTCGTCTTTTTCCGTGCAAATAATTGAAAAATTTAAATGTAATGGATATAATAGTCTAGGTAATGTAGATAACGATATCCTAAGGATGCGTCAGGATAAGGAAGACGATATAATTAAAAAAATGCGAGTAATTTACCCATATGGGTTGAATAGTAAAGTTAAAAAAATAACCTACAAGATTCTGAAATTATAGGTAGATTATATCCAGCTTTGCCTCGCTACGGTATTAGAGATAGAACTCATGTTAATAGAAATAATAGAAAATCAGTTATTTCATGTGAGGATTTTTTTAGTAAAGTTAAAGATATTATTAATAAAATTTATGAGTCGTTCAATTATATAAGAAAATTGCTTAATCAAACAAAAAAGAAAGTTTTGAAGGAAATAGCATCTAAAATATTATTACAACCTGATATGATATATAAGAAGGACTATTTCATTCAATGGTATGAATATATTCTAGATATAATTGACACTAAATTATATAAGCCACCAGGGAACGATATAAAAAAGAAACCTAAAAATGTTTGTATAGTTTTGTATGAAAATAAAGGTTTTGATGATGTAAATTTACCTAAAATATTTAATAAACAAAAAAATATTCAATTACTACCAAATGAGTTCCAGAAAAAAGATCAAAAACCAATAGTTACATATAAACTAGGGCCAACAATACGCAATAAGATTTTTAATTATAAGAAAACGGTAGAACATATAAATATAAAAGATAATAATATAAATATTCCAGAATGTGAATGTAATTCCTCTCCGTTCTGTAATAATGAGATAAAACATGTAATTACAGGAGATTTAAATATAGTAAATAATTCTAAATTAAGAAAACTACTTAGTAAGGGTCCAAATTATAGAGAACCTAAATGCCTAAATTACACTAAATGCGTTAAAGAAGTTACTAAAGCACTAGAAGGTTTTATTATGTCTATGGTAAAGAAATATAAATTAGCACAGTCTACGTTTGATGCATGGAAAAATAGTATAATTGAATGCGTAAATAAAAAGGTTAAACATATAAAACAATTTAAACGCCCTAGAAAAACCAATCCTCTTTTAAAAAATTCAGAAATACGGGAGGAACTTAAAATACTTCAAGAAAAGTTCGTAATAGTTCCGATTGATAAAGCGGCAAACAATATAGCCTTTATATGTAAAAAAATATTATATACAACGGTTATTGATAGAAGTAGGACTTATAGGAAACGATTCGGATACTTATAAAGTAAGTAATAGTAATTTAGATAGTATTATTTTGAATAATAGTATTATTAATGAAAAAGTAGGATTAAAGTTAGAAGATAAACACAAAAATCTTCCATGTATGTATTGGATACCTAAAATGCATAAAAATCCAGTTGGGGCTAGATTTATTGTAGTTTCAAAGACGTGCATCACTAAACCTCTAAGTAAACTATATCTAAAATATTTAAATTAATTATAAATCAAATAAATAATTTTCACCTGAAAAGTAAATTCTATAGTAATATAAATCTATTTTGGGTAGTAAATAATTCCAAACCAGTGAAAGAAAAATTAGATAAAATAAATTCCAGAATAAAAGCAAAATCTATAGCTACTTATGATTTTAGTACGCAATATACTAAAATTCCGCACGAAAAACTTATAAAAGAGTTAAATGATACTGTAGATTTGGCTTTTCAAGGTGGAAAAGGTAAATATATAGACTTTTCAAACTCTAATGCTTTCTGGTGTAAAAATAAAAATAGCAAAACTAGTATTTCTGAAGGTATTTTAAAAATGCTTGTAAGTCATCTTATTAAAGAATGCTATTTTCAAATAGGAAATAAAATATTACTCCAAACGATAGGTATCCCAATGGGATTGGATCCGGCACCATTTTGGGCAAATTTGTATTTACATAGACTCGAGTATATATATATATGTCATCATTATTAAAAACAGATATATCTAAAACATATAACTTTCATGGGTGTAGGAGATTTATAGATGACCTTATATGCATAAACGATAATGATGAATTCGAAAAAAATAAACATCTTATATATCCAAACGAACTAAAATTAAATTGTGAACATAGAGGACAACAGGCTACATTTCTGGATTTAGATATAAAAATTGAGGATGGAATTTTTCTTTATAAAATATTTGATAAAAGAAACGCTTTCCCCTTTAAAATAGTACGTATGCCCCATAAGGATAGCACCTGCCCCGTTTTTGTGTTTTATGGAACCATTATGTCAGAGTTTTTGAGAATAGCTCGCGTTACTCTAAAATTAACAGATTTTATACCACCAGTTTCTAGCTTAGTAATAAGGATGATAAAAGAAGGTGGAGATAAAAATAAAATATTTAAACAGTTAAATAAAGCATTTGTTCGTAATCCTGATGCTTTTGAATCGTTTAAGATAAACCAGATTATATTGATAAAGGAAATCCAAAACTATATTAGCAATGTATAAATGTATTTATAATTACATATAATAAATTTATATAGTTAAAAAAAAAAATTAAAAAAAAAAATGTATATATGTAAAAATAAAATATTTTTAACCTTTATATATCTAATTTTAAATAAATAAGAATGTAAATATACAAACTACTAACTATAGTGGGGGGATAAGTAGTTAAATGGATTAATCCAAATCTTATAAATACAAGACTGATAAATTAAAAAAATAAAAAATGTATCCATTTTAAATGTGGAAATTGATGAATCGCACAGGTAAGAAATTCATTTTTATACTATGAAAAGGTTAGTAATTACAATTAAGAATAGGAAATTGGGAAAAAAATTTTTGTAACTTGTCTTCTTCCTAAGATTAAGGGTGGTGGTGTTTGATCAACACTGCTGGGGAGCCATGATGTAATACACTGTTTTGTTTTTAAATCCCCGAAAGAGTGTTTCATGGTAAACAACTGATGATCCCTTAAAAAATATAAAAATTGGTATTATAGTAAATTTGAGAGTTGATGCAGTGATTGCAGGTGATTAAATGACTTACTGACTAGATGTTTTTTTTTTTTTAATGAATGATAAAAAATAATTTTTTGTGTGGTTTCAAATGTTAAAAACTTCAAAGACTATATATATATATATATATATATATATATATATATATATATATATATATATATACTGTGTTCGTGAAATTCAGTAAATTTTCATATACCAATGAGCTTTAGGCCAAAATGGTTGACTTTAAGCTACAAAATTATCAAATTTTATAATTGAGTATTAATATAATCTGTAAGCAAAAACAATACTTCAAAACAAGGTGTTGGTGGCAACAAAAAAGTGTATTTCAATTTACGTTACAATTGTTTCCATGACCAGTTCGAAAATGTCAAGCATTATGTCGTTTGAAAATTTTCAAAACCAGCATTTCCTCAGACTTCATGAATAAGCACACTTTTGGCAATGGAGCATTTTTTGAAGAGAAGGAAGGAAGGGGAAATCCCTAGATAGAAAGCCATGCGAGAAACATCTACCTTGGTTATGGTTACGGAAAATCCCATTTAAATATTAATATCTCGCCTAATTTTCGTATCGTTATTTAAGAGCAGAGCTGCTACAGAGAACCCTGAGCCATTTTAAAAAAATATATATATATCCCATTCTTTGGGTTCCTAAATAAGATCTTGTTATTTCTTTGTTATCCAATACTTAATTTTTACAGTTTTTGTTTCGATATTATGACGGTAACAGCCTTGCAAAAATGTTACGGTTAGTTTTAGTTTCGTATTAGTGGAAAGTAATGTTTATAGATTATCGTTATATTTGTGCTCGGAATTAAGACCCTGTTAGTTTCAAAGTTTAATCGAATACGAGAGTGAATAAAATGCGTGTATTAAATATATATATATATATATAATACTAAAAGTCTATGGATCTTGTATGTTTGCAATCAGATTTCCGGTTTTTAACATCCGGTTGCGCATGCGTAAATAGCAACGTCTTCAATCCGTTATTCCAATTCCGGAATTTTTATATCGCTTTTAATACAAACAATTTCATTTAATTTGATCAAATGGTTTTTTGTTTTTTTTAACGGCTAAAAACATTCAACTTCGTAAAGTCTGTCGCAGTTTCAAAAAAACTTCTCCCTTTTAAAAAAACAACACTCATTATTAATAGAAACAGCGGCGGTGAAAGAAAACACCTCTCACTTTCACTCTCATAGATTTCAACACTCCTACTCCCTCTGTTTTCGTTACGTACGCGAGAAATAGTTACGTGTATGTGTGAGAGAGAGAAAAAGGGAGCGATGGATAGTTAAGCGAAGGAAAACATAAAAGTTTTGTTTAAACACTCAAATTGTACAAAAAATGTTGTAAATAGAAAAGTATTGTCTTAGTTTTAGTGACCTTATTATTAGCATATGAATACAATATTTATTTTCTGTACAATAAGTGCTTAAGCACCCGTGCTTTTCAGTGATACATATTCAATAAAATAAATTGATTAATATAATTAATCTGGATATAAGAGAGTTAGAACCTGATAAGAAGTCTCAATTAAGCAAAAGGATAACAAAAGTTTTATTTAAAAGAAATTAATTGTACAAAAAATGTAAATAGAAAAGAATTGTCTTAATTTTATTGACCTTATTATTAACATACAAATTAAATATTTTACACAATGGGTACTGAATGTTTGCTTAAATTAAATGAAAAAAGTTACATTTTATTTTCATTTTCTATTTAAAAAGCCATTATTAACATGTGGAGAGTGTTTTTTTTATTATTCTGTACTTTCAACTAACAATTTCATTTAAAAGATGATATATCAAAATTTGAATTTAACTATAATAAGGATTATGATACCTGTTCAGTGCATATTTACCTATAAGTATGACCAACCACTTATAATTCAGTAACTGTAATTAAAAAAAAATAACAATTATAATAAACAGAACGACTCATAGAAATCTATCTATATTCTCTTTTCATTTTAATATACTTTCATAGAAATGCTTCTGTTATGTAAAAAAAAAACTATTTTCTTTATGCCACAAGTGTCACGCTCATACATGAATTCCATAGCTAATATAACGTACTGACCCAACGGGTCACGGGTGGTCTAGTATATATATAAATCCTTGTATAATATTACGGGTGAAGTATTCTAATCTATTTATTGTTATTTAATGTTTTAAGATTCGTTGTTATTCTACTTGAAAAATGTTTTCATATCGTTAAGTAGGATAAAATGAAGGGAGATAATCCGGGCTTGTATTACTGTACACATAGATTCGAAAAAGTTGTCAAAAAACAAATATATAACAAATAAATGTTATCAAAGGAAAGATAAGTTACTTTTCTACCTAACTGGATAATTTTTTAGGGTTTTTATTTAATGTAACATGTTTATTAGGCTCGAAAAACATACAATGTTTACCGATGTATCCGAAAATTGCAAATGGCGGGGCACTCTCTCGTAAACACGGTAAGCTTGGTAAAATGAGTTAAAACTAATAAAAATATCGTTAGAAACTCGCTCAATATATGTTACCATGACATAGGCTGACATATATTTGGTGGGTTTTTAACAGTATTTTGTGTATTTTTTAGTTTTAACTCGTTTTCCCAAGCTTACCGTGTTTACCATAGAGTGCCCCGCCATTTGCAATTTTCAAATACATCGGTGAACATTGTATTTTTTTCGAGCTGATAAACATGTTACATTTAATAAAAACCCTAAAAAAATTACCCAGTTTTGTAGAAAAGTAACTTATCTTTCCTTTGGTAACATTTATTTGTTATATATTTTTTTGACAACTTTTTCGAATCTATGTGTACAGTAATACAAACCCGATAATCCAATTATATTGTTAAGCATTGCTGGTGAATTTTGTTTGAAACTGGGTCGGTTTGGGATCCTATAATGGTCCAAGGGAGCTAATTCAGACGGTTTGGCGTTTTTGGTTCATTGCTTACTAGAAGGCGTCTATGATTTAATAATTAATTTAATAATTGGTTTAACTTAATCAGACAAGTCCAGAACATGCTACGATGGCCTACTTAACCAATTAAGTATATAAATTTTGTTTGATCTCAAAGAATGGTTTTAACCCCTGGGTTTAACCCGCCTCTGTTACTAAACATTTAATTCATGTGTTGTATTTTTGGGTGTCTAAATAAATAAAATATATATATATATATATATATATATATATCCTGTAGTTATTATTCTGACAGCAAATCCCCCATGGTTACAAGTGTGTTTCACTCTTGTGGGAAGATGTCTACTCCTGCATTTATGGGTAAAACATTTAGAACAGGGATTGCTGTAGGTAAGTCAGTATGGATTCTACCAACTTGGGGTGTAGGATGGCAAAATCTGATGAAATTATATTTACATAAATTGTACAACCCCCAAATTGCTAATTTAATTTTTATTTTTTAATAATAACTGGTTTAATTGCTAAGTTGTTTTATTTGTTTGAGGAGGGTAACCCTTATTTCACCGTCCATGCTGCTATGATTGAATACAAGGATGCTCATCGTTATGGAGAAAAAAAAACATTCTTAGATGAGCTGTATATCTTATTTATATTTCCCATCCGGTTAAGAAGAATGAAAGTTTTATTCGCATATGGGATTTGGAAAGAAAATAAAAAACGGCATCATGTAGGTGAGAACACATGAAATATCGAATTCACATTCCCCGGAAAAACAGCATTCAACTTGCAGACAGAAAATATTAACTGAAAACTAAAACAAGTCTCTACTTTATTCATGTTATCGATGTGGTACTCTGCACATACCGAACAAGAACTTGCCTTAATTGTGACTGATTGTAGAGCAAAAAAGAAGTCAAATACGACGCGCTAAAACAAACTAAAATATACGTATATATGTGCTTGAGAAAATGGTACAGAAAAAAAGAACGTGGAGTATGTTAGATTCAGGATCAGACTTATCGATCCAAAATTTCCATACTGAAAGAATTTAAACGTACTAAGCGAAAATCTTGCAAAGGAATCAGAACGGTGACGAATTAAAAAAAAAGTTAATCACTCATCTTCCATTTAACAGTACAACACCGGATAAAGTCTTCGTGTTAAGTAACACAGGAACATTTTCTGGGATAGATTTCATGCAAAATTCAAGCAGTCATTATCTTAACGATTGGAAAGGAAAATTCGTCTATGTTAAGATATTTTCTCTGTATTTTTTTTCAGTCGGTTGGGAAGAAGACGAAAAAACTCCAGTCAAATTCGAACTCCAAGAGATACGCACGCAGTATTCTAGGAAAAATATACAGTTCGTTACATAAAAGAAAATGTATGAGTTGATAAACTTGAAAAAAAGAACGGCATCCGATCTCAACTTACTTTAAACATTTATGTGCGGACTTTTCCGTCGATGTCAAAAAGAATTAAACAAACTGTGTATTTACGGATACAAGCGCCTGTTAGCATATGCTGACTATATTATCCGGTACTAGGTCTAAAATGTTTTCAAATGCCTTAACTGATTGGAAATCGTTTCTAAAATCGAAATGAGTGACCCAGATTCCAGTCGACAAAAATAGCTAGCATTTGTTAGCTATTTTCCCCATGCTATTAACATTCGAAAGTTATCGATTGGAGTCAAGGTAACAACCGCCATTTATCAGAAAATTATGGATACTACGTTGTGCGACCATGTTTAACTTACTTGGGTGAAATTATCAACATAAGTAAGACCAGAAACCGACATCCATAACATGTCTTCAAGGTATTCTCTGGAATACATAGTTTATGATTTAAAGAAAGAAAGTGATTTTTTCAGAGAAATAAGAAAATAGAAAATATTGTGGGACACAACATCGACAAATATGATAGAAGAGCGAACCTTGTAAAGACTTTCAATGATAAAGACTAAACGCTGACATCATATCTATCCCTCACGCATTATAGCCCAAAACTAGAAATAATAGTCGCTACAGATGTAAGTTCATTCGGAGTAATGGTGTGTATAGTACATAAAATTCCAGACTGAAGTCAAAACACGATAGAACACACGTCAAGAACGGTTTCCTGCAGAAAAGCACATTTCACAGATCAAGAAAACAGTGCCTGCTTACATATTCGCAGTTACAAAGGCTCACCGATATTTACAAACTTGGTCCTTTATGGTCGACCATGAATCTCTTTTTAATATCTCTCTTTCAAAATTTGGGTTACCGGTTTACAAAAGTTGTTGGATCGTTTTTTAATGAATCGATGGCGTTCCACTATACAGAAAATGCCCGTTTTACAAAACACATTAAAAAATAACGAAGGATTTTTATATGGGTCACTCTGGAAGGAAACAAATAAATAGATTCATGCATAGTTAGGCACATTGGCTGAAGATGGATGTTTTCAAGTATATATTCGAATCATGCATGAGTTGTGCTTTGACAGCAAAGTGAAAGATTGTTTACAGTTTCTATTCAGGAAATTAATTCCTATTGGAGTCAGGTGATATGCTTCGTTGTGCAAATCGTGTCTGTGCTCGACGAAATCTTTGCTTATTCTTAAAACAAAGAAGGTAAGAGAAAAAAGGCTCGGATTCGGATGTCTTCTTAACAGACAGCGTTCTAGTACTTCATCCGCACTGTCGAAATATTGTTCTCGTCGTTTTTACAACTGACAGCAAAGCACGAGATAATTTGTCACTGCCCCCCCCCCCGAACAGCAACAAAAAAAATATTAACGTCTTTTTATATTGCTGCGCCGAAACACAGTTGGGCTTAAATTTGTTTTTATCTTGTTTTTCGTGTCGGACGGTTTTCTGGTTGGAATGCCAGGGTTTCTCCACAGAGAGCAACACGCCAACTGTGTGCGTTCATTAGCGTTTTCTCAGTACCATTATTACACAAAAATACTACTTATCACATTTAAGATGTAATCCATGTTATGGTTTAGCATCTTTCACACCCCTTATAGTTTTATTTGAACCTATCTACCAATCTTAAGTAAATATCATATAGATTTTGTATTCTTTCGATATGCACTTTAAGCGAATAAACGTGCCGGGGGCTTTCCCAAACATTAACAAAAACTGTCTTGCTGCTGTAATCTATTTAAACTACTGTGTTTTTGTTGTAATTGCTTTTCTTTTAAGCCTCTGTAGGCTTTTGTTGTGCCCCTTCTTAGAGATTCTTAGAGATTTTCCACACACCTTTTTTGACTCATTCCTACGCGCCCTATTGGGGGCCTTTTCTTACGCCTCTCTAGAGCATATAGATTAACTGAAAATATTCCGATGTCTTGCAGGTTTCTTGTCTCTCGTTCGACTTAAGCAGCTGACACGGCGGTTTGACGAGATGTGCGTAATATCTATTGAAGCTTAAGCATCCAAATCGGTGGGTCGGAGTTGGGGGCAAGACAAAAGAGGATAGGAACAGTTGCGGTCCGAGCTGTGTTAATAAAATAGTACACGATTGACAGAAATCTGATAGACATCAGGAAGCTCGAGCAAGTCCAGAAGAATCTATAGTCTATAGTGCCAGTGACTCTTTTGACCTCTGCACACTTACAGTAAAGGATTATTTCAACCGACGTGGATTCTCTAAAACTTGGGAGACTGCTAACCCTCGCAATTTGATAGGCCAACTGCGAGAGGCAACCCGGGTTGGTGATACTATTAACCAACTGGACGTCAAGCTTAAACTGTCAGCCTTAATACGCATAGGAAATGTCTTTTCGAAGTAGAACCGAAACTAGCCAGGTCGATTGATCTTTTGAAACAGAAAGTAACAGGCACGCATCAGACGCTAAGGGCAGGCCCCAGCGAAAAGCAGTTGACTATAAAAAGGATCATTGACTTGGGTTTTAACCTGAAAACCCGTTACAAATCTGAAAACAGCAGCAATACTGGCGACAGCAGAGACGGCGAAAACAGTAGCAGATGCGGCGGCAACAAGAAGCCGACTACTACTTGCAAAGCAAATACAATGGTTGTCCAGGTTGCAACAAAGTAGGCGCAACTCTAACAATAAATTAGTTAAGCAGTTTGTGTCATACTGAATATATCACCAGTTCCAATGCCAGAAGCCTCATCGATAGACTTGGTCGTCTCTACCAGCGTCTGAACACAATTGTTTATTAAACAAAACAATCCCGCCTGTCCTGTAATGACTACCTCCCTAATTCCGGCCTCAACACTACCAGTACCAGCATTATCACGAGGGCCTCCAGTGACAACTCACGCCTAAGGATTATAAGGGGATGTTCAGTTAAACTTACAGGCAGCTCACGGACGGTAATGTGTAGCTGAGAGGCTAGCGAAGAGAAATCTTCGCGAGGAACTACATACATCAAGAGGAAAATCTTGATTTTGGTCAAGAACGTAATTATATCGGAGCTACTGGGGGACCTAAAATTATATGCCACGTATATTTGTCAACGGTGTTATGCCTTGTGGGGCTTTCTGTTGCCGACCGAGTATGACGTCAAAAATTATTCAGTTATAACTTTAAATGGAAGAACTGTTAAGCTGAAATACCCGAGCAACAGAAGATTTAATGCATCCATTTTTTGGGACGTCGGAACTGTAATATCAGTCTGTTGTCAACATAAAATCATAGTAGGAACTACAACCTGAAGATCAGATTGGACCTAGAGAGTTTCAATAAAATTTTAGTCTAGCTCAGGTGAGACACCGGGGCGATTTCAGTAATTGCTGAGGACAAGAAACAGTGCTGTTGTTTTTTTTTCTCAGCAGCTCGGGAATATGGAAAAATAGTATCCCACTAAAAACCCGGCGAAACACTGATTGTTGCTACTGCTGTCTGGAAAACGGTGACAGTAGTCGATACCTCTCGGTCAGAAGGTCAATCAACGTGGGCAAATCCAGATGCCTGAGGTTGGCTGCTTGGAGGGGCGCGTCTGCGTAGCTAGGCCGTTTCGACTGGTTGGGTGCCCCGGTTCCGATCCTTGGCGTTTGATTAGGACCTGTTCACCAGTTGGACAAACATCTTTGGGAAGTACATACAAAAATCGCAGCGTTTTTAAAACTTTTGCTTCGAAAGAGGTCTAACCTTAACGGTAGAGCATAGGGAGCGTCATGGCTTTAGCACGTTCTCTCTACTCGCTTTTTGGGAATGAGAGTGAGTCGTTTGCGCGTATAATGATCAGTTTTTAACGCCCAGTCGATAAAGGATTAGGACTTGGCAAGTACCACGCATGCCGAAAGATTGGATTTTCGGGGTAGAACTTTAATAGAGGTGTCTGTGTGGGGTCTTGTGGTTGAGAACGCTTTTCACAAACTCATCTCCGACCATTTGGACGTAATCCAAGGGATCAATCGCAGTACCTTAAGGAACGCCTAGCAATTCTCTGAGCGTTGTCGTGGTCCAGTGACGCTTGCCCTATCTATAAAGATACTATATTGGAAATGGCTGGAAAGGGTCACTCTGGATTCATTTTAGGAGCGGCTGCAGTTGTCGGAGGAAAAGGTCTGCTTTCCAAAAATTTGGGGATAGGCCGCAAATATCTCAACGGTTTCGAGTTGTCTCTGACCTGGACATTGGTTAGGAATGCGATATATTTCAATTGCATGCATTTCGGGATTCGTCATAGTGAAAACCATTCTTTTCCACGCTTGTGAGAAGAATATTATTGAAACAGTAGTTCACGCTTGTTTTTATCTAATCTAAGTTGCGTGAATTCTGGACATATGTCAGTGAGAGTATACTTGCATCGTATCCAATCAGGTGACGTGCCTAGATTTCGTGTCTGTAGACTACCACGTGACTCTGTTGTGGCCCAGGAAGGGAAAAGTGTTCCTAACGATCTTGAGCGTAGGTAGATTAGTTATGTGGCATTTCTGCGAAGAAATAGTAAATGGGGGAGGTTGCCTTCTTATTACTATCTGATTTCGTATTATATACATCAACGTAAAATCAAAATCTGATGTGATAAAAGGAAGTTCCCTTTTCCCCTATTCACCTATGGACACAGGCGCTAGCGTATGTACATTTTCACGGAATGTATTTGAGTGCGTGTTCCCTGCCTAGGCATGGAACACGCTGATTTAGGTATTGATAAAATTACATGGCCACCCGATGGAAAACCAACTCCTTCAAGTATTTTTCCGGGCGAGATATGCGCATGTAAATAATCGCCAGTAAAACACAAAACATATCAAGGGAAATCCGCAATTAGTATTATATTAGTAGGGCTATGACAAGAGAATATTCGTATCATTGTTTTGACTCTCGAGTATATGTCTGACACAGACACAATCAATCAATCTAGAACCACATCACACTATCTAAAAAAACAAAACAAAATATTAACTGATATATACTCGATAGTCAAAATAATGGAAAAATATTTCGTTATAGCCGTAATGATTAGTGTTATTTTCAAGTTTTTGGGCGCCTCTACGGCTTCAGTTTTTTTTTTAATTCGTATATTTTCGTACGAATATATAAGAACGTCACAGGATTATATGGAATATATTACTATTTTAGCTGAAACTAGTAACGGTACTATATATGTACGTTACTGTATACAACCAACACACGCAAACGCATATAGATGTGTGTATATAGTATTAATTGCTTGCATTGAAGGTACGTAATAAATAACCATCTTGCATTGTGAATTGTTTGGGTTATTCGTTCAAGCTGAGCAGATATCCTAGTTATTGATTTAGTTGAAACTAGACAATTATTATTTCATACATAAACTATACTCATTTTAGCAAGATAATTATTCATCCGACGAAAACAATATTTACAAAAGAATTCAATAAATATCCGATAGCTTATCTCGTTAAAGCTTATTCAAATTCATGATATTTCATATTATATGTTGGTGTATAAACCATATGTTCAAAACGTTGGCGCCAATGTAATTTTGACCGAATCCTATTCAGCCATTCCTGACCGCACAATATGAATATTAATAATAATTGAAAATGTCACTGTTTCTGAAGTTGAAGTCCTTTTAATATAAAGGACAGTTATTTTTGTCTGATATAGAAAACCATTGTCAGTACGAATAATATTTTATACAATTTCATAAATTTCAACAAGTCGGGGTTGCCAAACTGTCTCTTAACAGTTACTAAGTAAAGGCACACAAGTTTCAATTTGATGTGAAAATGTAAATTGAAATTTCCATGTTATGAAACCTTTAATTGTCTTACGAGGGGCGTGCAATAAGTAATGCCCCTGACCCACTTCCAGTTGTCTGATCTAGCTGAAATTTGGTATGTGCAAGTATTTATATCTCTTCGGGTTATTTCGCAAATTACAGCTCTGAACTAATTGTGGATTCTTTTTTATGGTGTTTGAACTGAGTCAGGTGTGAAATGGAGCCTGTTGAATGTCGAGCAGTGATCCGGTTTTTGTATTTGAAAGGACGCATACCACAGGAGACTTTTGATGAAATGAAAGAAACTTATGGTGATTATGCCTCATATTATGATCTTGTAAAACGCTAGCATCGTGAATTCAAACATGGCCGGAAGTCTGTGGTAACAGCTCCCAGACCTGGTCGCCCCCCTTCTACCATTGATGAGGCATCTGTCCGTCAAGTTGAGGCTCCTATTTTGGAAGATTGGCGCATTACTATTCGCCAAATAGCCCAAGATGTCAAGATTAGTACAGGGTCTCTAGAAACTATCATTCATGACCATTTGCATATGCATAAGATGTCTGCCAGATGGATTCCCAGGTTGCTCACACCATTCCAGAAGCGAGAACGCTTCGAATGCTCGAGAATGAATTTGAAGATGTGCCAAGAAGATGAATCAAAGTTTTTCAGAAGACTGATTACACAGTCCATCACTATGATCCAGAGACCAAAGCTCAGCCAATGCAGTGGAAGCACTTGAACTCACCACCTCCAAAGAAGGCAAGGGTGCAACCCTCCGCTGGCAAAGTCATGCTCACAATCGTCTGGGACCAGGTCACAGTAGTAGTTATGACAGATTTCCTGGCAAAGGGTACCACAATTACAGGAGTCTATTATGCTTCACTTTTGAGGAAATAAGGGAAGCTATAAAAATCAAGGGGCGGGGTAAGATCAGCAAGGATGCCCTCCTCCTGCAGGACAACGCTCCGGTCCACAACTCGCATGTCGCCAAATCAGAAGCACGGGCGCGTGCTTATGAAATCGTCCTCCATCCTCCCTACTCTCCTGACCTTGCACTCTCTGACTTTCACCTCTTCCCAGCCATGAAGTTGTTTTTTAAAAGAAAAATGTTTCCCAGATGATGCAGCATTGATTTCTGAAGTCACGTCGTGGTTGGAGGACCAACCTGGGGTGTTCTACAGAAACGGTCTCCAGAGTTGCATCACACGATGGGAGAAATGCATAACTCTTAGTGGTTTCTATGTAGAGAAAGACTAATAACTGTGCCAAGTTTCGTTGATCTACTGATTTGTGAAGTTGGTCAGGGACATTACTTATTGAACACCTTTCGAGGTTGCTGGGAATGTTCTTGCTGTCATAAAATTAATCAGTAGAAAACATGAGTTGTAGAGCAGCGCATCTTCGATATCGCTCATTGAACATTATGTCACTTTCAGGCATAAAAGAAGGCTCCTATCTCTCCTAGGATTTGTGCAAAACTTGTCAAATAGTAGATGGTCTGCAATAAAAAAAAAAAGAAAATCGGTTTTCATCAAACAGAAATGGAATCATGCTGTCATTTTTGTGGCGACAATTTTATCGTTCCACCATATGCATTGTTTAACGCGGCCTGGAGTGAAACATACTGCTGGCATGTTTTCTTGTTATAAAATATTGCCAGCTCATCGGCAACATTATATTGATAAAACGCTGCGTAAATTTACAAATACTAGATTCGTCAAGAGTATCTTCTTATTGTAGTATAGATATAAGAGATGATTACTAATGCCAAGAATTTTGCTTTCGGTATTCTGTCTTTAATTTAGAATTCGTTTAAGTAAAAACTGCTAATCACGAATGTGACGAATAGCACTAATTGTGCTCGTTTTACAAATAGAATACGTTTTACTAATAGAATCTTGGCACACGCTTTATTTAATGTTGTAATTTGAAGTTCCATCAGAATAGAAATATTCGGGTTATTATCAAGATCTAAAGAATTATTGCTATAAACCACACTCATATTTTTTACTAGAGAGCTAATGTGTGTTGCATCTATGATAAGTATTTATAATTATACTATATTTTTATAACATATACTAAACAATTTTCTAAATTGTTAAGATAAATCTCAAACCCACACCGCGTTATTTTTATTATAAAGTCCTAAAGAATCATACCAGAATTCAGATACACGAATCGATTAGATTAAAGTACAATTATCATGTAAACTTTTTAATGGATTAAAGAAGAGAGTAACGTGGGCTATAATAAGGGTTCTTCTAATTCTAAGATAAATCTACAATCACGATGAGTGGAAATTAGGAAATAACGAAGGTTCTTCGATTTGTGCAGACTTAGATAAGAAATCACTTTCCCAGAAATATCGAGATACCTTTAAATTACTCTTCAGAAATATTTTC
>NC_136506.1:47419501-47542001 GCF_053919585.1 Euprymna scolopes | reverse complement strand
TTTTTAGTTACCAATATATAAATGTATGTATGTATGTATGTAAATAATTAGTAAGCATTTTCTTCGGGATGAATTCGTAATTTTACTGTTTATATATTCGCACTGTTGCAGTCGGTTTTAAAATCAATTTTTAAGATGAATTTTGTATTTGATCGATGCTTAAACTAAGACATTTACTAGCAGTTGTGCGCCTGATAGGTTGTTAAGTAACTTTAATTTATCTAATATTTATTTATTATGAAAACGAAGTGGCATAGAAGGTGGGCAGAGAACATTCTACATGATGAAATACTAATAAGAGCAGTCCGAAATTTACAGAATGTTTCCGACTATGAAAAAAACTTAAGATCGAAAATATGTTAGTTGAATTATTGTGTGTATAGAAGTCCAGAGTATTAAAATCAGTAATAATTTACATAAGAATAGTATGTTCTTTTGATGCAAATGTGCCGTCTGCGGCGATTTCTTATTTTATACATATTTGTAACACAATCATAGTTACCTCATATATTTTACATGCACAGCGTTCAATTCGAATTTGCCATTACAGAGAACTAGAGCGATATAAACGCACACTAAACATATGCTATAAAATATAATTATAAAATAGTAAAAAAACTTTAAAATGAAATACAATTTAATTAATAGTGTGCGCCCACTTTACTGTTGAATTTTCGAGAGGGGGTCATGCAACATTTTCGCATCTGCCTGAGAGTCTATTCAGAAGCGGAAGTAATCCCCTGTTCCTGGAAGCATTTATTTTTCACAATAAAACAGCGTTCATTCGCTGAGTCCAATCTTTCTTCCTTTAATCCATCAATCATCCTCCTTATATTAGATTGGTGCTAAAACAATATCGTTTTCTCACATATGTTATGTTTATGATTTCTTAATTAATTTAATTATATATAGATCCGTGTTATTTATCATTCTTAAGCGTGTTAATTGTTACCGTTCTCTATCATTTCACTCATTTTTTGCAGGCTTTTCGAAAGCAATATGAAATTCAAATCCACACTATTTTCATGTTCCAGTTAAAACTAGCCCGAAAGACTGCCGAGACAGCTCGTGATATACATGATGCGTTTGGGACAGGAACCACTAACGAACGTGTGCAAAAACGGTGGTTCAAGAAATTTCGCAATGGTGACGAGAACCTCGAAGATGAAGACAGTCGCGGCCGGTCGGCTGTAGTTGATAACGAACATTTGAAATTCCTAATTGAAGCCGATCCTGGCAAAACCACACAAAAAGTTGTTGTTGGATTCGTGGTCGACCCCTCCAAAGTTGTTCGCTATTCAAAGAAACAGGAGAGTCAAAAAAGTGGATAAATGGGTGCTGCATGAATTGAACGATAATAACAAAAAAATTGTCGTTTTGAGGCGTCTTCTACGCTCCTATAGCGCAAGAGAAACGACCCGTTTCTGGAGCGGATTGTGACGTATGATGAGAAGTGGATCCTCTACGACAACCAGCGACGTTCGGCACAGTGGGTGGATGCCGGAGAGGCTCCACAACAGTTCCCAAAGCCGAAATTGCATAAAAAATAGTTATGGTTACTGTTTGGTGTAACCCATCACAACTTCTGGAATCCGAATTACATGATTACTGCGGAAAAGTAGTGGCGACAAATTTACGATATGCAGAAGCTCCAACGTATGTGGTCGAGATTGGTCAATATGAAAAAAAAAACAAAAAAAAACAATTCTCCTCCATGACAACACTCGCCCGAATGTTTCTCAACTGATCTTGCAGAAGCTGAACGAATTGGGCTACGAGACTCTGCCTTATCCGCCATATTCACCGGACCTCTCGCCTACAGATTTAACTTTTTCAAGCACTCGACAATTTCTTGCGCGAAGAATGCTTCAAAAGCCGAGATGATTCCGTATCGACCTTCAATGACTACATCACTTCCAGAACTCCGGATGTCTATGCTATGGGGATACATAAATTTATGTCCCATTGGCAAAAATGTGTCGATACTAATGTTTTTTTTTATTTCGATTAATAAAGTTTATTGTGAGAGGAGTTATGGTCTTTTAAAGTTTAGCATAAAAATGGCATTTTTTTGCAGCAATCTAATACAAGACAGAACTACTTACTAATAGAAGTGATTTAGCAAAAATAGTTTTTACAGTAGCGTATTTTCTATGGTGTTACTCCATATAACAGTTAACAGGTGACTAAATTGGCTTTATTTTTTAATGTGTTTTGCAAAATAAATGCAGTAAAAATATTGGGATATTTTAAATGCAGTTTATGACAAGAACAATAAGAAATACTACATCGAAATTCCGTCTTGATATTAACCTTTTCCAAGAATGGAGAAACTTAGCTAAACCTCAGGGATTATATTTAGAGTAAATGTGATGCCTAAAACCTCGGCAATAAATTCATATGCATTCATGAAACAGTCAGTACCTTGTAAATATACAATAAAATCCCAGGAAGAAAATAAAGTTACAGAAAATCTATGAATGAACATTTGCTTTCAAATAAATGGCATACTTCATCAGTGAAACATATCACACACACACACACACACACACACACACACACACACACACACACACACATATATATATATAGTTAGATAGATTTTTTAAAATTAAATTTACGTAAACAAAATTACCATATGTAGTTACTATAAAGCTATTGTTTCAATCTTGAAATACATTGTTATGAGACAATATACATTCTGTTCTTACTCGGAGTCATTCATTCATGTATATATATATATATATATATATATATATATATATATATATATACATATATATATATACATATACTATATATATATATTATATATATATATATATATATATATACTTCTAAAAAAGAGGATTTATATATTATCGTCGACGATTCGTAGTCGTAGTCGTAGTCTTACAATGTCTCAGTTAAACGTTGAAATCCATGTTTATCGATAACAATCTGTCCCCCATTAGATTTTTAATAATATTCTAGATAAGTAATAATTATAATTAGTCGATATCAAGAGCGACACACTAATTGTTAATATGAAGGCGAATTTAAGCAGCGTAAATTTCTACAACACTTAATATTCCATATTTATTGTGGAACAAGTGATTCTCCACTAATGTATAGATACTATGTCCATAAAAATTATCTGACGGTATATTTTATTTGCATTATTATAATGGTGTTTGTTTGCTTGTCGCATGCATGTATAAATACTTTATATATATATATATATATATATATACATATATATATATCCACTTATGTAAAAATATGTACCCATTCTCAATATGTATAGTTAAGAATTGTTCCGACATTCGTTGCATTAATATGAATGCGTTACATTTGTCATCCATTGCGTTAATACGAATGCGTTGCATTTATCTTCATATGAAAATGAAATGCTGCAAGTAAATGTCGCAAAAGAAAACTTGCATGTCATGAAATATAATAAAATGTAAAACAACTTTCCAATATAAAACGTTTCTATATTAAAATGATACTTATTTTTCTTGATTGGTAGAAGAATTCTGCTCTTCAATTACAAAATGAAATTGTTGCCCATTCAAACCTTGTATGCTGAATTACTTGAGATGTAAAATTACCTCAGGTTCAACCATGGAAAGAAAAACGAATGGATATGCGTACATGAAAATTAGTGAAACAGCAAAAAGAAGGGCAGGATTCTGCCGAGGGCGCTTTGATTGTGAACCGCTTTAAAAGTGTCACACTCCTACTTGTAAATTCGAATATGCTCAGAAGAAACATGCACATGTGTATGCATATGAAAAACATGTGTACAGCTGAATGCACTTGCGTACACAATGCGTATATGTGTGTATTTGAAACAATCATACACGGAGGACATATCTTTATCCATATAATATTAACATTCTATTGATCTCAATCGCTTATTCCGTACACACTGTATGACGTCGCAAATAGTGGCAAAATACTTCATCATTTAAAACAGATATAATCATAATTGTGTACTATTTATGCGACCGAGATTGGTACGCTCTATAAGAGACCACAGAAAATTTCTTTCTTTGATTATTTGCATTCTTATTGACACAATAATATATTGTACTCATGGGATTGTGATTATGATCATGACGACTGACTTCTTGTTTATCTTTATTCTTTTGTAATCTTGATTTTATGCTCTTCATTAATATTGAATGACGTCACAAAAACACGCCGTCAATGTAATAAAGAGAAACAAACGAAACGTGTCTACTTGTAATAGATTATTACTTCTGGACTGGCTGTCTTTTCTCATTTTTATTGTATTCGTTGACATGGAAATACCACTTAGTGAGGAAGGAAGAAAGTATTTGAGAAAAAAGAAAGTGAATGAGGATGAGATGGGAGAAAGTTAAATAGATATTAGGAGAGAAAAAGACGGTAAAAGATTTATTATTATTAATATAAAACACAATTCTTTGAAAATTAATGATGTTATGCACATTAATGAGTGTCACTCTCGCTTCTCTTTATTTGTCGCTCGGTCCTCGTTTTTTAATGAGTGGTTTTTTTTTTGACAAAGGGAGAAGAAAAAGCTGTATTCTAGGTTGGCAGTATTTTGCGCGAACAGTTGGCAGAGGTGGTGGAAATTTTCTCTTTCTATGTCTATCCTTGTAGCCATGTCACTAGTAAGGGTAATTGTTACGGCATTACCTTATCATGTTCTACAAGAAAAATCTTTTCTAGCAGCTCCTGACCAGATGTGGAAACTCTATTCCATCCTTGGACGTACGTGGCTCTCATATAGATAGAGAATTGCATCAGCAGTAGGACATCTACTGAATCGATAAAAGGATCCACTCTATTTTTCCAGTGGCCTTGGCAACAGATTTGATGTACGTGTTCCATTTAAGATCAGGAGTAATGGTCAAGCCCAGAAGCTTGTCAAAACTTGAGGTCTCCAGAAGACGAGAGCCATTCATTTCAATTGATGACAAATGTGGATTAGAATGTTGATGATGTAAGGAGAGAAGCTTGGTGTTAGATGCATTAAAAGTAACCAGCCACTCCTTTCCCCATTGTACTACGTGCTCAAGATCAGAGGAGAGAGAATTGGAGAGAACTTGGTCGTTTACTGTCTTAGATGTGCTACAATAAATGGTAGTGTCGTCAGCATAAATGTCTACAAATGATATAAGGATGTGATTTGGAAGATCATTAATGTAGATCAGGAAAAGAGCTGGGCCCAGGATGGACCCCTGAGGGACACCGGCATTAATTCTGTGAGCTTCTGATTTTTGCCCCTCAACTACTACTCTTATGAACCTATCAGAAAGAAATGATTTAATAATTGAGAAGACTTTTCCAGCTATACCATAGCTAGCGATCTTATGAAGTAAACCTTTATGCCATACCCTATCAAAGGCCTTGGATATGTCAAGAGCAATTACCCTAGAAAGGATGTCTCCGTCGATAGATTCCCTAATCCTATGAGATATAACTGTAAGAACATCTGCTGTAGATCTAGCAGAACGAAAACAATATTGTGTGTCACTACGGATGTTATTTTTGCTGAGATGGTTGATTACTTCTCTATTAAACACAGATTTCAGCAACTTACTCATGACGCACAGGAGACTTATTGGCCTGTACTGAGAGGGAGTTAGTGATCACCTGAATTCTTAAATACAGGGCATATTGATGAGAGTTTCCAGAGTGATGGGAAACTATTCTCCTTAAGACAACGTTTAAACAGTTTTGTAAGTATGGGCGCTAGTTCAGGTTGAAGTTTTTTAGAACTATAATTGGAATACCGTCAGGGCCGGTCGCTTTACTAGAATCAAGGTCTTTCCAAGATTAACGTTATTCTCTGGAAATAAGCCATCTATTCATTATCATCTAAACTTTCACCTGATTCCACAACTAGAGATTGATTCTATTCTTCATATTCAGATGTTCCCATTAGAAAACAACACAAATTTATTCCGTGTCAGGTCAAGTCAAATGTCTGAATAAATTGCGCGAATTACCATCTCAATTAATATTCAACATCATGAATCATTCAAGAGTTCCCTTGGGTTCATTCCGAAATAGTTTAATTAACAAGAAACAGTGTTTCACCTTTCACCAGATTTCTAATCATTTCCAAGCAGATGTCCTTCGTTAACGACGCGTATTTTTAGATGGAGTTGAATGTAAAAATTAATCCTATTTTTGGCATCAATAGGAATCTTTGAACACAATTGTCAAACAATGTGATTCGTCTGTCATTTTAAGTGAAATTCAATGGTGAAAATACTTCTCCTAACCAGCCTGCAGTTTATCAAGGATGACCTTTTATGTCTTGATGTCTGATCTGAGAAGAATAGAACTTATAAACATAAATATAATCACTCTCATGATTGTCTTTTTCATGTGTTCATTTATTTCAGCAGATTGCTTTTCCTTTACCAGTATTGTGATTTATTTTTACACTTGTATAATGCATTTCCTACAAAGTATTGATTTTCTTTATCAGTCTTTATTTTTGTCTGTATGCTTTTATCTATGTAAATTTGCTATTTATTTTCCCCTTTGTAAAGGTAGATGTATGACATTTTTTTTAATGTGGAAAAATCACACTCCGCAAAAGTGCACTTTACGAAGCCTAAATTAAAACCTCTTCAGTTTAAAACGTCTCCCCTTCGATTTTTCCAGAAAAAAGTGTGTTAAGCTGATTGTGTGTTAGAAAATGATAAACTACATTTCGATATGAGTTTAAAAAAAGGGCAATGGATCTGTTTCTCATGGCTATTTTCAATAGGATATTCTGTATATTTTTCTTTAGCTCATCCGAATCTATATCTGTATAATTACCTTATTATATTTTCCAGTACACCCATAGACTTAGATTAACCGGCTAGTTTAGTTCTCGCAATTGTCATATTCAAACGTATCGTAAATTTAATAAAGGTCCATGCCCGTCGCTATCGGTTTGGCTTACAGAAGGTTTTGTTAGTCAAAATAAAATATTTAACACTGTTTTATCTTATAACATGATTATAAGCATTAGCTTTGGTAATCAACTACATTCTTGAAAAGTATTTATAGCAGAGGATCGTCTTTTGCTCCGACTTCAGATAACGTATTCTTTTTCGTTAATGTGCTTGACATAAAAAAAAAGTCTCCTCAACAGTTTTTTACTGCAATTTTCCATCTGCAAAAAGGTGTGCTATCATCGTTTATCTAATACGTACGAACTGTACCAATTCAAAACTATTGTCGATAAACACTTGTCATAATATGTTCTTCTTAATCATAACATTTAACGCATTTCATTTATGCTTGCTTAACCGTTCATGGCATCATCATTCAACTGTAAGTCTATTCATTTTATTTACCCAAAACTCTAAGCTATAAAATGATTAAAAAGGTTTTATCAGTTTAAAACCTTTTTCTTTGTCATTAATTTATTAACATATAAGTCAACAGGCATGAGTGCGAAACCCACGACTAGAATTTATTGTTGGCAAAACTCTCTTCTTGATCTTCATCAAGCTTTTGGATTTGATCTCCTGGCCTGCCCGCAAACTGGAGGCATTTATTAGATTCATTACTAATGTCTTTGTTACAATGTTGATTCATTCATACGCTCCAAATGGTATTTCAGTCCTAACGCAGCCATTTACCTGTATAATGGTATGATGCGTCATAAGAGTAATGTTGGTATATATTGGGAGTACTTACTAAGCGTTCTCTTTTCTGCCGGCTTCGAAATTTATTGTGCGAAGCCATCTTTTTCACGCTACTTCTTTCCTCACAGAAGTGACGCAACGAGGCTGTGTTTGTGCAATAGTTCTTTTCTGCAGCAGTTACTTAATTGGACTTCTGGATGTTGTTTCTCCTTAGAACATGAACAGAAATACTAGAAAAAAAATTCCTTCATGTTTCTATGCAGGAAACAAAATAAAAATATAATGATCGAAGTTATTTTTTATTAGGACTATCCGTCTGTGGAAGACACCACCACAGAGATGAATCATAGCTTAATATTACATGATTACTTTCAAGTTTGTATTGAGCCGTCGGCTTAAATGAATAAACACTAACCAAGTTCTATCATTGCCTTTCATCTCGACGTAGTCTCATTAGCCAACTGATATTCATTAACCATTATTCGCAAGTAGTCTTCGAACCTTTACTATCGACGATCCCTATGATAAGAAGCCCCTAACAATTGAGTAGTTTTCTAAAAACAGTATCAACTTTAAAATAGTTTCATGTAACAAAACTTAAAAACTGCATTGTGTAATTTACAAATCGCTAGATTTAGTTAGTAATAAATCTTGTACGATATCGTCAGTTTATGCTTTGTCATCTTTCTCATTAAATGCAATATATTACTTTTAAAAATACCGAAGTAGATTTATATTGTTAGAATGCGGTGGAAATGAAGTGTTTTGTGAATATAAATATGTCGCCGCTACTAAAAACCTTTTTATCATTTAAAATTCTTATGATATTTTTTTTGTTATTATTAATAAAAGATTAAATACTTTTGATTTTTGTAAAACATGTTTTCTCATAATCAATGGTATTCATGTAATTATTATTCATATATAAACACATACATATATATGTGTATATTTTTATGTATTTATAAAATACATAATACACACACACACACACATATATATATGTGTGTGTGTGTGTGTGTATTATGTATTTTATAAATACATAAAAATATACACATATATATACGTATTACAATGAAAACATTTTGATTGAAAAGATAATATATAACTGATCGAATAATTTTTTTTTTACAATTTTAAGGTGAAAAATAATATGGAAATATATCAGATTAAAATGTGAATTTAAGTTATTATGTAACGTACGCAAACGCAATCTTGGAAAACATAGACCGTATTGCAAAGCCAGAAGAAAATACGATTGATGAGCGATGACGTCAACCCTACATTACAATGAAATTTTTTGGGTAATTAAACAATCAGTTATAATTTTAACGAAATTTGAAATTGATGAAATCACAAAGCAATAAAACAATAGAAATTCTGAAGAAATAACGTGGTTTGATGTCAATATAAGACATACACGGAGACAAGTGCCACTCAGTCAGAAAAGACGGAGCGATCGATCGAACAGTGTATGATACAGCTACCGTTGCCCAGATCAGCCGACACTAATCAGCCAGCCGATACTACTTCATTAAATAAACATATTGACAGAACCCTGTATTCGCATATTCTATTAGTGAAATATAATATATACTGTGTTCATTAAACAAGGCAATTGTTTGATCTATAAAATCATAGCTAAAAAGATAGCAGACTATGTACAATTGGCACACATTTTTAATAAGTGCAATTAGTAAATGTTGTAGATTAATCATATAACAAAAAGACATAGGGACCAATTTTTCATGAGATTTACATAATCATAGTTTTTGGCAAAACGATCGTAAACTGATGTACAAATCAACGCTGGTTTAACAAATGTAATCAGTATGTGATCTGGACGTTGAATTTATTCGAGGGTAATTGTCTTCAATTCAGAACAACGAATCCTTACTGAGATTCTTCAAAACAAGCACTGAAAAATTTTCCCAGTAGGTTATGTGCGAGTTAACTTGCAGTTCTCCGCAACATTTAGCGGCCCAGTAAGAAATTGAGTATAAAACAGATTTAATGAGCTCTAAAGTAAAAAAGTGTGTTGATTTTCTGGGGTTCTTATGAATTCAGATGAATGATTAAAAGAATCCTTGCTATGACTGCATATACTGTGTACGACGCATTAGAAAACACAGATAAGGTCAAATTTTGTTCTACAAGATTACCTACCACCACATGTCACATTTTTCATTAGCTGGAATTAAGTACATTAAAATTTTAAAATTGGTCCGGAAGAAGTTTAGTGAGATATATATTTCACCGTTTTCATATTGTGTATTAATGTTGTGAGGTATTTTACTTTCTAATAAATACAAACAAAAATAAAACGTATACAAAATATTACGAATGAAATATTTACATACACATGTGAATCGTACGACCTTATATTTTTTGCAGATTTCTGTTTTTTGTATTTTTATCTCTAAAGTAATTTAAATGTATTTTATCGAGTTATTCTCTTAAACAATGTCATATGAAGTGTAAACAAATGTTCACAAATAGTATGCTTACTCAAATTTCTGATATCGAAATTTACTAGTAAAGATTAGGGGAAAGCTGGATTTTTAGTGTGGCCGGAAATTATATATTTTTCAACAGGGGTGAAATTTAGAAAGAAAGAAGAAAAAAAAAAGAAAATATATACTTCTTTAAAACTTGGTGATCAGGTCTATTAAAATGTATATTATATGTGACAACAAACTTTTATGTAACTTTACATATAAAATCTCGTTAAATTTAGTGAAATTTCTTATCTGAAATATTAATTCCATTATGTTGCTATATGCATTTTTTCTCCTTTATTTTTAATATGAAAACTAAATAAAAGAAAACGAATTAAAAGATAGACATTTCGCTTGAGTAGACCATCGAGGTTAATAACTACATATTGAAATTATATAATATCCGTGACCCGTCTGTACATGAGAGCCTTAATAAAAAGTGTATATATATATATATATATATATATATATATATATATATATATATACAACCCCCCCATATATATATATATATATATATATATATATATATATATATATAACTACTTAATTTACTCACATAAAATTAATATACGAAAGTATCGATTTATGTGTAAATTTAAGTATTTACTTCAAAAGTGCTCAATGCGTAGGTAGAGCTAGTTAGTATTTTATAAAATAAATATGGCGATTAAGTTACACTAAATATTCCGCGTTTCATCCATTCTAGGACTCCTCAGGCTTATGCGCATAAGCCTCAGGAGTCCTAGAGTGGATGAAACGCGGAATATTCAATGTAGCTTAATTGCCATATATATTTTATGAATTACTATATATATATATATATATATATATATATATATATATATATATATATGAGACAGAGCGAGAAAGAGCGAAAGTTGGAGAGGCAGAGAAACAGATATAAACAGAGAGAGAGAGAGCGAAGGAGAAAGAGAGAAAGAGAGAGATACGCATCATAGCGCAGGTGAACCCTCATCGATTTCCTCCATCAATATTTTGTTTTAAAATCCCCAAAGTTTCGGAGCGATTTTAATTAAGTATTACAGACAGCTAGTAACATATTTAGCATTCATATTATCAAGAAAGAAAAAAAATGTCAGGAAAATTGAGTGCGAAAGCGTAAACAATGAAGACAATATAATTTTATATCTGTCTATGTGTATATCTATCAGCATATAAATCTCAATTTATATTTTTAGCATATGTGTTTTTATAAAAAACGAAAATGCGAAGAGATTCTTTATCTTAGTAGTGATTCATGTTCTGCAAAATATTCATATTAATTTGAGTAATTTAATATAATTTGCCTTCATAAAAAGGCTCTACTATTATCTGTTCATCACTCTTCTCTAATTCCGTTGTTTTCGATGAAGGTTTTTACAGTGTTCTGTATACAACTTTTTGACTTGAATCACAAGCATACGTCAGACCCCTTCCCTCGTTTCTTGTTTATAAACAGTAAAAATATAAAATAAAAACCTGAATACGGAGTAAAAATATTTAATCAAAATTAATGACAAATTGAGACTGAGAAAAATAGAGAAATCTCGATATTTCTGTATATAAATTAAGTTACGTGTCTTACACACACACACACACAAACACACACATATATATATATATATATATATATATATATATATATATATGCATATTAAGAGCAGAGAACAATTTTTTATCTTAATCTGTATTGTATATTTATATTATTTCCTCTTCAGAAACACTACCTCTAATCCAATTCTTGATCCAACGCAAATAGTTCCTAGTATACATTCACTCGCTTACACACACGCGCATATATACATATATATATATATATATATATATATATATATATATATATATACATATATATATATAATAGATATATATGTATACATTGGAAAGTCAAATAGAAAAACCGGAAAAGTCAAGACATTATGAACATATTACTTGTATCTAAAATGATTTTTCTTTAAGCAGGAAATTTAATTTCTGTAAAAGCTCATGTTGATTTGTGCTAATATTTTAACGTCTTAATTTCTTTCTCATTTTAAATGTATTAGCTACATGAGTTGCAGAATTGATTTTGGTTTAATTATATTATGGTTATTACATTTCTTGATTTCGTTAAGTCCAGGCAGTTCACTTATATTTTAGCATAATCTGCTTAAAGTAAAGCCAACCATAGTTTTCATATTATAACATGCAATAGATTTTAACCAAATGTTCAGAATAAGTAGATATTTTCGGTTATCTCCTACGGGAATAGAATCTTTAATAGTGTTAATCGTTTAAATATTTACACGTTCTATCGAGATTTTAAATACATTTCTAAGGAATTCGTTTTAATTTTCATAAATCCCAAAACTTACGTATTCCGAAATTCCTTTTTATAATATATTTTGTTGGAACAAATGATTCTAGGTGTTTTATTGACGAATCGCCATATATGCTAGAGTTCTGATTAATTGTTGCATTTGCGATTACAACAGATTTAATACTCACTTAAACATCCATAGACGGTTTAACTTTTTATTGATATTCATTAAAATTATTCACCATTTTAAATTACCTTATACATTTATTTTAATTATTAATAGAATTACGACATGGAATCCATATCTTTTCTCTTTTAGAATGGATATCGCTCCTTAGATATGGTTTCGTAAGTAAATATTGAATACCTGTATCAAAATATTGGGTTGTGTTAGGGCTATTTGCCGTATGTATTTGTGTCTTTTTTTACTCAGGTTCTCCCCTTACTTGGACTTGATAGGTAACTTATTGGGACCATGCTTAAGAAAGATTAACAAGATGTTGGTTTACATTTAAACTTCTGTTTATCAGTGCAGTTAGGAAATCGGGTAGCAAGAAGGGAATTCGAATGTCTACCTGTTCGAAGGAATAAACTATTAGAGTAAAAAGTTTTCTTCTGGATTTGTACGCTGAGAGGCCAACTGCAACTTGTAAAAGGAGCGCAGGTTGGTCTTACCAGCATTAAAAGTTAGCATTCATTTACGACCCTATTCCTTAACAGTCTGGTTGTCATTTTCTCACGATCCAGCTATCGTATTAGATTTGTGTACATCTGTTCTTCCTTCATGTATGTTGCTTAGCGTTGTATAATAAAAAATATACCAATCTCGAACAAAATATTGTCATGGAGATCGTCAATAAATATCAGGAATAATAGTGGTCCAATATCGACCCCTGAGGAACTTCCCCATTCATGCTATGCTTTTTACATGCGCGCCCATCTGTGAAAACCTAGACGATCTAATTATACTTAGCTCTAATTATATTATAAGGATCTAATTATATTTAATATATGCCCAGATATACCGTACAGTTGGCTTTTCATAAGCAATTCTTCCTACCAGACATTGTGAAATATGTTCGATATATACAGGGCTACGGCCTGGCTTCGCCTGCCTTATCCAGTGAATGGTAAATGCGTTCAGAGCTGACTTTTTACATATTTGCAATACAACGGCACCGCCTAAGTTTATATTGTTTTTAATGGATAATATAAACCTTTTTGACGTGGTGGGCTAGTGCTTGATTGATTAAAAGTTCGAAGATGTTTGCGAACAGAGGGAGAAGACTGATAGGAAGCTAATTGAGAGGGTCGGTCCTTTCAACAGAATTATTGTACACATAGATACCATTTTCCCGCTATGAGAAGATCATGATTTAGTGAAGCATTTATTGTAGAGTTTGAAAAGTACGGGAGCTAACTCAGCTGAACATTTCTAAATTAGTATAATAGACATAAGAGCAGGTATGTGAAGGGTGATTTTCTTATCATCGTTTGGCTTTAGTCCGTATAGAAAAATTTTTGAGCGGGCTGTTTGTTGGCTCTAATGTGGAGTTGGGGGCGAATCGTAAATCAAGCAGTTCCACTTTCACGGTTTCCCTGCATGCGACATTCTGATTGTTGGATAGTGGAGGAATTACTAATTGCGCTTTATGTACTCATAATTGGTATATTTGCACGCCCTTGCTAAGTTTGGCAGAGAAAGTTTTGGCTTCGTGAAAGCCCAGCGAAGAAAGCAGCAGAGTGTTTTCCATGCTCGACATAGCACTACAAGTATCCCGATTTTATACAATTGATAATTCGTTTTAGTAAAGAATTTTGAACGTCAAAAATATTTGTTCCATGATTTAATTTCATTAATTTTACCTTTAAACTTTCGTATATTTCTTTTTGCCACACTTTCATTTTGTTAGTCACATGAGCCAGAGTATAGCTTATTCATTTTGTTATAATTTCTTTATTATAATGACCCCTACTGTAATTACCCTCTATTATATCTGAAATATTATAATCACCACTAGCTTGATGTCATCATCATTGTCTACAACGTTACTACCGTTTATATAAAGCAGTGCGAGTTTTCCCGTAAGTTTTAACGTGCATATCTTTAAAACACACATCGCTTGAAATATATTAGCTCATGAATATCAGGTAAATATACTCAAGAGCAAATTATTTCTGTGTTTTTAAGGTTGTACTTTTAAATACAATTTGCAAAATATGTGTTTGACTAAAACGTGGGAAAACAACAACTATGAAAATGAGGGTAAAATTCGCTTCCGCCAAAATACAAATGACTGCACAACTTATTAAGCCTCATCTCAAAGGAAACCGAAAAATATATTATAATAGGAGGTTTTGGGTTTGGAACCATCATGACATTTACTTATTATCCTGTGCATCTATCTTTGTTCTTGAAATGCAACATGATGGCAATACTAGTAAGAAGTATCGCCATCTCTACCACTGCGAACGAGTTTTATTAACCTATTACTTTATATGATGTATATTATAATTATCGTATTATGCATATTATAATTATCTTACTTGTTTCCAGCAACTACATTTTCCTCGGTGTTTTCCATATTAACTTTATAATGTATTACTCGGATTTAAATATGAACTACTAGCAGAGTTATTATAAACACTTTAAAACAAAAAATAATTTACACTGACCGAAGGTGTTTTAGATTAGAAACAATTTTCAACATGAATTTCTTTTAAATAAGTAGACATTCCAACTTACATATATGAACCTTGCTCGAACAAACATCTCCAAAGACAGATATTTTTAAATAACCTTAACAATTTTATGAAGTGGTCCCATACATACCTTTTAAGCTGAAATTTACCTTTTAAGCTGACATTTACCTTTTAAGCTGAGATTAAACTTTTAAGCTGAAATTAAGCGCCGAACAGAATTAAAACTGGAGCTTTGCCCGATTCCAGTACATTTTTTCCCCAAAAGTGTGTAGATATTCGTTAATAGTCTACGAAAAAATGTGATTATTTGATGTTGTAAATTTTTGATTACTGTAAACATAATTTTGTACAATGATTTAAAAAATATATTTTCTGTAATAATTCTCGTTTACAGAAGTTTATACATCATGTCATGTTTTTCATTTAACGTATCTTAAACCCCCCAGAAAAAACACACATTTTTTGTAGCATTAAAATGACTTACAGTGATCAAATAACAAGACGAAGACACGTGCTTAATCTCGATTGGGCTACTTTACGTACAATATTATATGTAGATGCTTGAACACGAACCTCTTCTTTGTCAGTGGCAACTTATAGTAAGACAGCAAGAGTTATTTATCAACCCTAATTGCCTCAATTATTTTGATTTATTTCCTTGTACACAAGAGTGGAGAGGAAGAAAGGGAGAAAAGTGAGAAAATGAGATGCACACGTTTTCTGGAGAAATGAATAAGCAGAATATCTATCCTGATAAAAGAGAGGGATAAAAATACTGAATTCAGAAGCTGATGTATATCGAACCCAAAAGCTGATAGTTTTAACCTTTAATTGATCTGATAGACCTCTGTAACTCTCCGTAGATTTTACACTGTAACTGGTTTTAAAAGCAAACGTCCACTAATGCGATGCTGGCGTTTGATATAATGAAACAATGAAGCGACACAACTGCTCTATTATTTACTTCTTCACAAAGGCCAGATTGAGAATAAGTTTATTTTTAAATGTAGGAAAATCCAGCTCGCTCCCAACCCCGTAAAAGCTGCACAAATCTGATTTCTTTACATTTGGCCTTATTGCCAACTGTCACACAGACGTTTTATTTCCACTGGATACAAGAATATAATTTATAGTAGTTTCTATATATGTTCTCTTATTTACAGGTGATACTTATTGCACCCACGGTATATAAACTGTGATCACTCGGCAGAAGATTCTAATTTTGGAGCATCGTATGAGGTGCTATTCATGACAATCTCTGGTTAGGTAGGTGTTTTATTATTACTAAAAGAAAGAAAGTTTCGCTTGAAGTCATTTTCTAAAAATTTAGCCATTGACTTACACATTTGTACATTTGTTTTACCACTGTGTCGGAAGTAGAACACAGTGCATCCATCAAATATATATCCTCATCTGACATTATTTCTTCGCGGAGCACATTTATAAAATGTTTTAAAAATATCCAAGGATTATCCCAAGCAGTACATCAGCATTGATGTACAATTATCGAAAGAAGCCAGACTCTTTTCTATTTTTAATAGGTCTAACTATATTTGCTGGGAAATATCGTAGTAATATATTTCCTAGAGAAGACATTTTTGCTAGAGCTTATTATAGACATTAGATATATTCAGTGCTATAGACTTTTACAATTCCAGCATGATAAAACGGGAAAAGTTGGGTCTTTTCAACCAATGAAGCAATATATATATATATATATATATATATATATATATATATATATATATATATATATATATATATATATATACGAGCAAACAGTTAATAAAACATGTTAAAAAGCACTTTGAAATGAGTTAAAACATATTTAATCTGAGGTGGAAACTCATTTCAAAGTGTTTTTAACATGATTTATTAACTGTTTGCTCGTATTATAAACTCTATTTCCTATTTGGTTTAATGGAGCTGAGATAATTTCTATTTGGTTTACATCTGGCTGAGATAATTTTATAAATATTAATTCTTTAATATTTATAATATACTTTCATTTTACCATCTTGGATCATTTTGGTAAATTTAATTGTATTTTTTATTATATATATATATATATATATATATATATATATATATATATATATATATATATATATATATATTACTGCGTAGGTTGAAAGGACCTAACTTTTCACGTTATTTTAAACGTACTATATATATATATATATATATATATATATATATATATATGCGTGCGCGCGCGTGTGTGTATAGTGCGTTTAAAAATAGATATGGCAATACAACCACACAAGATTCCGCGTTTATTTTCCTGAGGATGTGTAAATTATTGCGTAGGATTTATATTTTGTCGTCTTTTAAATATTTACGTGGTACTAAGTTTACTAGTTAGACAAACAGATTCTTAGTTACTTATACACACATTCATTGCAGTCAGTGGGCAAACTGTTACGTATAAATATTTAATTGACCTCTGATCGAGCTCTTTAGTTGTATATTTTGGCGGGATGTGTTTCTCTTTTTTCTTAGGAATTATACACATTAATCTTGAGTTTTTCTTACATTTCTTATTGCTCTTTTTTTATATGTTTATTAATTAGTTATTATTATGATTATCATTATCATTTTAGTTACTGTTGTTCACATTATTTATATATGTTTGCTGTTATCCTTAAAATAAAATGCATTATAGGTATATATACGATGTTTTTTGCATTATAGCAGTTTTCTAAATTTGGAGGTTCTTTAAAATTTAAGATAGCTCATTTTTCAAGAAACTAATAGAAACACGCAGGTCCTCTAAGCTTTTACATGTTCTGCCTTGCTACAAGTTATACTCTTCGACGATCTGTGAGCGCTTATTTTCCTTGAACTTAAAGTAGGTGTTCGCTAAGCCTGTTTTTATTCGACGTTTATTCGTTTTAATATATTTTCTGTGGTCGTAATAGCTGCTTTCAAAATCTAAGCGGTCGATTCCTACGTGGAAAGGTTTTGTTATTCGGGTTTCGTTTGCATAAATCTTGGCATCAAGTAGACGATGTTTAAGTGTGCGGCATTTATATTGTACCTATTTACAATACCTCCCCACGGGACAGAGCTAGACACCAGGGTCGGTTTTTAACGTGGAGAAAAGGTACAAAAATAAAAATTGTCTCAGTTGTAAAGGACTGCTCCTCCACCTAAAGAGAACAAGAAATGGAAGTGCAGCATCTGAAGAACACATACTACACTTTGATCTTGGCCAAAAGGCCAAGCTCTGATATTTATATTGTAGCTGGAAAGTGGCTGCATTCTACAGTTACAGATTTTTTGCTCATCTTTTAGCGTGTTTTTTTCTATTGGGATTTTGCTTATTACTATTTTTGATAATGAAATTCATGCCAGCTGTGTTATTTTCGTTGTTAGATTAATGACTTTTTTAAAATTAATTTTATTACTTTTCTTTGCTGCTTTCAATTAATATTTTATTATTATGCGCTTTAAAATCGTTTTATCGGATTTCACGCAAGAGAGTATTTGCTTGTTTATTCAAAGATTTTGAGCAAGATGTTTGTTACGAAGAAGATTTTTCCGATTATATTTACAAATTGTCTGCTGAGTTTGGCTTTTAACATTTTCCAAATTTACTACTGAGCCTCTCTTACATATTGAGCAATGTCATAGTAAATACTTATGTATATATATATATATATATATATATAAATGCACAGATATATATATATATATATATATATATATATATATATATAAATGTACATATACATATAAGCATATCATTCTATATTTCAAAATAAGTAATACAATAATAATCAAATAATAAAATTGGGCAATTGATAGCAACTCTTTTGCATTTTTAAATGTAATTCGGTAATGTTTGCAGAAAAAATCATTAAGATTATCAATTTTCTGTTTTTTCTGGAGTTGTTACTCCTCCACTTTATCTTCTTCAGACATTTTGTTGTAATATTATGTGTGATTCAAAAAGTCAATAGAGAACATACTGGATGTTGAATTATCTTTTTATTCAAGCAGACGTTGTGCCATTCGTTATGTGTGCATTCGAACAAAATGAAAAGGAGAATCGGCCAATTTTTTCACGTCAAATATCATACTTCTTTCTTTTAAGAAGAAAATCTTTTTCTTGCTGCTTCTAACAACTTCATCATTTCGCTATTAAAACATTTTGTTTTCATTATTTATATTCTTTTATCTGCTTACAATATTAAACTAATTTTATACGTATATATATATATATATATATATATATATATATATATATATATATATATGTACACAAATCTAAGCAACATGCAGTCTGTTTAAAAGTATAATTGTAATATTAGAAACCTTATACATATATATATATATATGTATATATATATATATATATGTAGATATGTGTGTGCGTAATCACATGCACATATATATATATATATATATATATATATATGTATATATGTGTGTGTATGTATATACATATATATGCTCACCAAAAATTAATTTTATAGCAAACACTTTCATGTTAAATTGCCAGCTTTTTTTACAAGGTAGTCAAACCTTATCAAGGCCGGAAGCAACTCGGGGATAAGGATTAATGCGTGTACAGTAAACAATGGGATAGTATCGTAGTAATTGTTAGTATTGGATATTTAATTAAGTGTCTTACTTAAGGGGGCGGTTCATCAGGAATTTGTTTATGTTGGACTTGAAGACATGCGGGTTGTACTCAGGTGGGAAACAGGAAAACGGAGCAGAGTTCCACAGGCGTCCCTTTCTTAGAAAGAAGTTTTGTTCATGGAATCTACGTTTTGGTTTTGGCACATATAAGGAGTGTGGAAAATTGTTGACAGTGGTTTCAGCTTGACATATGTTTATCGTGAATGATTGGCGAGGGGACCAAAGAGTAAAGCTCATTGGAGGAAATGGCATCCCCCACTTCACAACGAAGCCTATTTTGTTATGTGTCAAGGCATGATAGCAGCTCCTGCCAAGATGTGCTGGAAGTACTCCATTCTTGGGCGTACTTGGCTTTTATATACATAGAGAATTGCATCAGTAATGAGATATCTACTGGAGCGGTAGAAGGATACTACCATTTTTCCAGCGACCTTGGAAACTGACTTAATATACGCGTTCCATTTCAGGTCAGGAGTAAAGGTCGAGCCCAGAAGATTATCAAAACATGGGCCTTCCCTTAAACGATTTCAATTGATGCCACACGGGGATCAGAGCGTTGATGATGTAAGGATAGGAGCTTGGTTTTATATGCATTAAAAGTAACCAGCCATCTCTTCCCCCAGCGTACCACGCGCTCAAGATCAGAGGAGAGAGAATCAAAGAGAACTTTGTCATTTACGGCCGTTGTTATGTTGCCATAGATAGTTGTCTCATCAGCATAGATGTCAACGAATGATTTATGTGTTTTCAGAGATTGTTGACGTAGATCTAGAAGAGATTTGGACCCAGAATGGACCCCTGAGTGACTCTAACCTTAATACTATGGGCCTCTGATTTCTAACCATAAACCAATACTCTTATGAGCCTATAAGAGAGAAACGATGTAATGATTGAGAAAACATTTCCAGTTATACCGTAGTTGGAAATCTTGTGAAGTAAGCCCTTATGCAATACTTTGTCGAAGACTGTTGATTTGCTTAAAAAGTAGAAATAATTGTGATTTAGTTACAATCCGTAAATTTCTCCTGAGAAAATATCGAGTTCCTAGAAACGTAGAAGTTTGCTCTTCTGTCAAAAAGAATAAACTACTTCTTAAATATGTTTATAAAAGACACTAAAGTATTGTGACGATTTATTTATTAATACTGAGCTAAGAGAAGTAATGTGGTCAGACTAAAGAGATGCAGTCATGCAGTATATATCCTGCATATATATATATATATATATATATATATATATATATATATCACTTCCAACAGTAGTGTGGCGTCTTGCTTTATAGTAAATGCATAGACAGTCTCATGTTGTGTACCGTTAAGCTGTAAAAATGTCTGGAGAGCAACAGGTTTACTATCAACATGGGCAACCTGAAAAGCCATTCAAAAATCCTAAGGTCATATAAAGTTGACTGCCTGGTTTGAACTCAATCAGAATTATATTATTGCTAACCAATATTTTTACTGTGGTATTCCGTATCTGTTATGTATTTAATAAAACAACTACACAGTGAATTCTTAAGATAATGGTCAAGTAATTTGATTTCAAACAATGTATTCAGTGTCACAAAACCAAGGTGACAAGTTTCACTTACGGATTCTGTGCTTTCATGTCTCTGGAGCGAAATCATTTGAATATTTGAGAACAGCTGAAGGGCATACATTCCCTATATTTAGTGAAGCTTGCATCAGCCGTAGACTATTCCAAGATGATTCTGAATTAGATAATGTTTTCACTAAATCTACTAAATTTAGAATGCCAAAACAACTACGTAGCATGTTTGCAATGTTGTGCATTTATCATCATCCAGTGGTTGCCTTTGAATTAGATGTCAACAGAGCATGATTCAAGACTTCATTTCTGCTTATGATAAAAGTATATGTGAACACATTGCACTTCATTTCATAAAAGGTATATTTATTGAACATGGTTTCTCTTGCTAGGGAAGTGGTTTGTTTGGCCCAACAGGTGACACTCCAACAGATAATATGACTCAAGATACGAACAGCCCTAATGTTGAAATGCTAAGCAATGAACATTTAGAGATTTTTAATATCACCAAGACTGCCATGACGATTAAAAAAGAAGCCATACAACAGAATCTCTTCTATTTAGATGCTACGGATCGACTAGGAAAAACGCATTTATTCAACATGTTATATGATTACTTCACCTCCAACAGTAGTTTAACAGCCACTGCTGTATAGACATACATTGCTGCAATCCTACTAATTACAGAAAAACACTCCCCAGTAAATTCAGACTATCTGTATCCATCGTGAAATTCCAAATCTTGATTGAATAAAATGCTAAATATAGAGAAAAGGCCATTGCACATGTAACAGTTGACAATTGCTGATTGAGCTTACTTAACATCGATCAAAATCAACTAAAAGCTGGCCCATATTCTTGATTAATCAGATCATTTGGCTAGGAATGAAGAAGGTGATCGTTGGGTATCAGTTATTCTACTATCTTTATACAAAACTAATAACTTGATCAGGATGAAATAATCGTGCACATCTAGCTGGACTTTTCAAAGATATTAAAGAGAGAGATGTACTTAGAATTCTATTTGCATATCTTTATGTTATTGAATTTTAAAGAAGAAGCTACTACACTGCTACGTGATTATAATACTGCGTGACCACGATCAGCTTACAATAGCTAAAAAAGTTGGTACACGTTTTTCAGCAGAAATTCCTGGATCTGAAGACCCATAGATTCGTGATAGAGTAAAGACCTTTATGGTACATTGTCCTACCTCACAGTAATTTTTTGGTTATGTAATAAGACTTTATTACTGATGTGTGTTTTAAAAATTGTCAACAATCGTGGAATTTCTCCGGGTTCTGCTATTATGAAAATTATATTATAATATATTATAATATATTATAATAAAATATATTATATAATATTTTTTTATATTATAAAATATATAATATTATAAAACTTTTACTATTAAAATACATGAAAATTCAATTAGAAAATAAAATAATATGTTAAGCGTTTCAAGAAAGAACTGAAAATATAACCGAAAAGTGTAAATTTCTAAGAGATCTACAAGGTTAAAAGGTCGAAGTGTTCATTTTGAAAATTCCAGAAGGTTTCAAATTCCGATGAGTATGAATAGACGCTAATAGGATTATAACTTCATTATCAAATCAGCTCTGAGAAGGAACACTAAGTTGGGGCGATCTTTTCACCATGTTTGACATCGGCCAATTTCTTAGGAGAAAATCCGATCGTAAAGAATTTTCGGAAACAAACATTTTCACAAAGCACTGAGCAAAGTAGAATATTACATCTTCAACGCGGCTGTTACATCGCGATAAAAAGCCAGTAAAACAAAAACATGGTTACCTTTTTACACCCTTTTCTTTCATTTTTTATCTGTTCAATAAACTCTTTTTATCTTAAACTCCAGTTTATTTTTTTTCAATATATGTTTTGTGTCTACCTGTAGACATTGTCTTGTCTGTAACATATACAACAACAAATAAACTATTAAATTTATAATTTTTGTATTAGGCGATAAAAAATATTGTCATATAAGAATTATATTTTAATTTTGTATTTATTAACATTTCGATTTTTCGTTTATCAATCAAGCGCGACAGCAGCCGAGATTTAATTCACTGCACGAGCTTGTAGCGTACTTCAAATATTGTCGGTAGCTGAATACTTGATATTTTGCCAGGGCTATCAAGGGCATTTTATTGTGACGACAGTACTAGATGGGGTGCCTACCACGGATTAATGAGTCCCAGCCACACTCGACAGGAGGATAGACCGCGCCAGTTTCTCAACTAGGTATTTTACCTCACGGTACATACAGCACCTTGCCTTCCCAAATGGTCACCCATCTGGATCAATGTTGCTTAACTTAGCCGATCTGGCGGGAACCGCTATGTCAAAGTTATTGTGAAGTACATACAGTCCCGTAGTATCATATTTTAAAGTCATTCGAGGATACAGAACAATTGCATGACTAGATTTCAATTTGAATGCCCAAGCTTTATATAGAAAAAATAAAATGATTAATGGGGGAAACAACATTCGCTTAAATATAAACACTGTATATCCAGAATATTCATTGATATTTGAGTCGGAGACAATCATGTTGTATCTCACAATGAAGCACATCTATGTTAATGCGTAGACCAGAAAATCAAAGAGAAAAATTAAATTGAGTAAAATCAGTCACGTATTAAGTGAAATAACAACGAATGACAATGATTTGCAACGTCTAATCTGTTTGAAAGATACTACAGATACGGGTAAGGATAGAAGTTCACCAGATATCGAAAACGATTTTGTAGTGTTTAAAGGCAAAAACGATTTCCATAAACCACCTTTACCCGGATGTAGCCATCGTTCTTTGTGTGCTTATACGTCGCTGCTTATCACGATAGAATGCCACTCGAGGATAAGACTGAATTTGTTTTTTAAATAGAAAAATAGACAACACGTCGCGGATAATTAATACTGCATCAAACTACTGAGAGTTTGGTTATCAGTAATTGCTGCTCAACAAGAAATTGATAACATTTCACATTAATACCAACATTATCTTCCACTGGATTGTACCTCTGAGAAAGAGAATAATTTTACATTTAGTCCCAGTAAACATAGGAGGAAACTAGAATTATTTACAATGATTGTACCTGACCGAGATTCTGCTGTGAAAGTATAAAAAGTACTAATATTTTTCCTGGGATCCTATACCTTCAGGATTCTTTTAACAATAAGAAATAAGTTTCCTCTAATATGTTGACGATCTTGATTATCGAATTTTCTAGTAACACACATATGCCGAGCTCAGTATTTCAGATATGAATTCAGAGATATCCGAAATAAAATGACAAAGAATTAGCATGAATCGCGTAATTCTTCCCGCGATGTTCTGTCATGCGTGTGACTCAACCTTCAGCATTATCTTATTTATTGCCAAGTTAAAAAAATGCGCCTCAAACCTGCTTTCCGCTTGAAGGACACGGAACATGTTTTATTAAGTAATTTTAGTGTTATTTATAAAGAGGCGTATTTACGAAGTATGCTGTTTATAAATTTTTATACGGGGTTCTAAAATGAGATTGATTTTCTACTAATTAATGCAATGATTTTAATTAATTTTAAATATGTTAACGAGTCTGTCACATTCAACAAATCTCGCATCAGAAATAAAAATATAGCATTTTCTAACATGTTAAGATCGGTTTGCTTTATTTCTGTGCTACGCTCAGAGCAAGTATAAAAATCGCGTTAATGTGGTAATCGAATGTGATGCAAGTCACGACTTTTAAGAATGTCGCTGAAAATAAGATGGATTTAGCGATTTAGTTGCTACGTGATGTAGTGAAGCTTTCATTGATAGATACAATACGTGTAAAACCCCCCGGCATATTTTATTAGTGGAATAATCACGAATAAACAATGCACATTCACCCGCACATAAGTTTATTAGGGGGTAAAAATGTACATATAACAAAGAAGAGAGGTGTATATATATATATATATATATATATATATATATATATATATATATATATATATAGGTAAGAACTTAAACTTCCTCAATCGCCATTCATTGCGAATTCACGGTCTTTAAAATTTTAAAAGGTGTTAAACTTTTTTAGTTTTAGTACCTTAATTTTTCTTGGCTTATGATATCAAATATGATTGAAACGATCTGCACATCGTAGCAAGATATGACTGCATTTACATAAAAAATTATATATATATATATATATATTACAGAGAGAGTTTTATATATATATATATATATATATATATATATATATATTACAGAGAGAGAGAGAAAATATTCAATTTTCATCCCAAACAAGGCACAGTGCCACTTTGAAGTAGGGGCTGCTATCGGTAATATAAGTTGCAGAGGTATTATGAAGGGAAATTCGTAGCAAGATGTATGTTCATATTACATTTGAACTTCTGCATGTCAGTACCGTTGGAAACGCAGACTCTCTGAAGTGGGGTTCCAAAGTCTAGCAGTTCTAGGGAAGAAATCATTGGAGTAGAAATATTTTTTACACCTAGGGATCTCTACTGTGAAGGGGGGTGATTTAGCTGTATCAAATTCAATTCATGTTACCTGTAAACGTGAGGCCGAGGAGTTTAAAGAAAATACTTTCGGGTAATGTTCTTGGCCATTGCTATTCGTAGTAGCGAACGTTTCTTGAAATTATTGATGGAAAAAAAAACTTAGTCTTGGAAGCATTGAATCTTACCATCCATTTTTCCCCCATTCCACTACAGATTGGAGGTCATCCTCTTGTGTTTCTGTCATTTTCTTAGATATGCGTTCATTTGTTTTCCACTCGTGTTTGTTATAGAGAGTAGTGTCATCAGCTAATATACTCATCTCAGAAACAATTTTATCAGGGATGTCGCCTGTGAATATTAAGAATAATAAAGGTCCAAGGATCGACCCCCTGAGGTATATTGTTTAGATGTACGACCGTCGAGGACAACCTGATTTTCTCTTACTTAAGAAGGTTTTAATTACATTATGTTTTCTTTCAGTGATAGCATATGATCTAATTTCCTTAGAAGACCATCGTGCCATACCCTGTCAAAAGCCTTAGATATATCGGGGGCTACCGCTGTACCCACTCCTATTTTGCCCAGTGAACGATATATACGTTCAGAGATTACAGTTAGAGTATTTGCTGCGGAACGGGCTTGCCTAAATCAATACTGATTGTCGGTCAGAAGTTTAGCAGCTGCAAAGTGATGGACTAGTTGAGTAATTAAGTACTAAAATATTTTGGCGAAAAGTGGGAGAAGGCTAATGGGTCAGTTCTTTAACCAGAATTCTTGAATATTGGTGCCACAGAAGCGGTGTTCTAGCAGTCAAGAAAGCAAGATTCGTTAACGCATTTGTTGTACACTTTGTAAATGGAGCTTCCTAAGCGGAGCATTTTTTAATAGCACAGCCGGGATGAGATCGGATCTACATCCTTTTGAGCTTTCTTGGTTTTTTATTATACCATATTTCTGTCCTTAAAAGAAAATCCGGGAGGAAATGGTGCGCATGGTCTAATGTGGAGTTTGAGGCAAACCTACTCACAAGCAGGTTAGCCTTCTCGGTTGCCGTGCTGACAATCTCATGTTTGTTTGATTGTGGGGGAATCCTTGACTGACCATTGTTTACTACACTGGCGGGTTCCTGTGTTTCGATGCGTTTTCTGATGGTTTCAGTGTATTCCGTTTAAGCTGTCGGTATCTCTCTCTCTTTCTTACAATTACTTCTTGCTTCTATATAATTCTGTCTGTTTGAACTTAATTATGTCGGTACGCATTCTACTTTTGAGCAATGACAGCTGCACAAGTAAAAAGTAAATAATTGGGGAGAGTGAGGTTTGCTATTTCCGTGTGGGAATATGCTTAAATTATAGTTTGGAACTATTCAGTTGTCTCATTTGCACACTGTTCAGCTGGAAGAGAAAATATATTTCCCAATGGGGTATCTCTGCTGAGATTTCTGATGGCTTCATAGTCAGCCTTTTGGTAATACCTCGTTGTTTTGAGCAGTAGGTCTTCAGTTTTGGGTTGAGAATAAAGGGCGATTTCTACAATTATCGCAGCGTGATCAGCATTCCCGAGTGGGCTGTAAGGCATCTGTTATACAATTATCTGGAACTGTAGTCAGAAATAGATCTAAAAGTGAAGCATGTTGCTCTTGTTGGTTTGGGAAACGTGTCGGAAATTTAAGCGTCTGTGATAGGGAATGAGATATAAGGTAACTATTTGTTGTGCTACCAGCTACGTCTGTGTAAGTGGAGAATACAAGCCAGTTACTATGGTGGACATTGTAGTCACCAAATACATATACTTGTGCGCTAATATCGAGGGAGGGTGCTATATCCATGCTGTTAGCTACTTAGTTTATTAGAGTATAGTCCTGGTTGAAGGGAAGCGGTAGAGAAAATAGAGGTAGCGAATATTATGTTTAGTCTTAAGCACATAAAGGCCCTGGTCGTCTGATTCTAGTTTTATTTCTCTAGTCAGAGGGGTGTTATGAATATAGCACTGTGCATGAGTTCTTACGGCAGAGTGGGAGATAATCAGGCATGTTAAAATGGTTACAAGGAATGGAGGAATGTAGGTTAGTTTTACTTAATGCGAATATATCCGGGGTGTTTACTAGGAGAAATGATTCAACATAATCTAATTTAGTTCTAAGCCCGGGGATATTCGTAAATGCCAGCGACAAGTGAGGAGGAAGATGGGTTTTCTTTGAGTTTCCTCCTGGTTTAAACGTAAATTATATCTAACTGTCATTTCACTTTATTTAATTTAAAGTTTTAGTTAGGGCGAGGGAGGGATACTGCACAAGTGGTTGTGCAGAATATCAAAAATGTAATATAAAGAGACTATCAGCTGTCTCCATACCTATAGGTTTGTGGCCTCAGGAAACCCCACCAGTGATGACTGCAGGGTCCCTTTCAATGAGCGACATGGCACTACAGACATCCCCATGTTACCAACTGTGTATGGAACAACCACTTTAAGCGCTACCAAAGAGTTAGGGTGTCTGAACTATCCGTCAAAAACAGCAGCCAGGAACTGTCAATCCGGTATCCTCAACCCATCAGGGAACATTCACCCCACTTTTACTGTACCAGCATATATGGTTCTGAAGCAGTGTCCAGTTTAGGGGAATGGGATTTGGCGGGAGTGGGGAAAACGACATTCATTGCCCTAGTCAGAAAACAAGGTCAACTATTAGGTGATTCTGTCGCGTCCTGTGATAGCACCTATGCGCCTGGCTAATAGGCAAATCAGGAGTATGAAAGTCGTGCGATAGACAGTGGATATCTCCCCGTTAAGCAGTTTAGGTTTGCCAATCGGTAATTTGTTTGAGTCAACGACCCTAGGAAGGTTGTCGTGCGGGAATTAAGAGGTCTCCCTCTCCTAGGTTAAGCTTCAGAGTTTTCCCTCTTCTAGACGGATAACCTGGAAAGATCTACGGATCCATCAGAATCGAAAGGGTTCGTCTCGGGGCTGGGTCATAAACCAGGTATTCTGTGACCCCGCATGGGTTGTTAATGTGAATCGATTATCTAGTAGGTTATATACCTATGGAAAAGTTACACTCCTCGGAGTGCTAAAAAGGGCATTACGATGCTTTTCATTTTCATTGTTAATGGAAAAGAGGATAAGTAAGAATTCATGCGGTGGAAGCAACTAAATTTGTAACAGGATAAGTTTGAGAGAGAGAGCCACAGAGAGAGAGAGAGAGAAAGTGGAGCTAATGTATGGTTTAGATATAGTTTTTATTAATAGTTTAGGAGTAGGATAATATGATAAAGTATGATTAAATTTATATTAGGAATTAAATTTGGTGCCCACTCTCTGAGTATTTAAGACGACAGAAAGATAAGATGCTCACTATAGTTCAAAGTAACATCATTTTATTTGAAGTACATGTATGACATGAAATATATAAGTTATGGAGTATTCTGTAATGTTTTTAGTAGATACAATGTGTCTATATATATATATATATATATATATATATATATATATATATGGAATATTAGATGTTTAGTATGTTTGTTGTCTTCAGACTTCTTAAGAAGGAAGATAGTTTCGTCTTTCTTTTAAATTCCGGAAGTTTGTATTGTACATAATAATGAGTAACATTTCAGTTACATTTTCAGTATTAATTATTGTAATACTATATCCTATATAACAAATGAATAGAAAATCTCTTTCGCCGCTTTCCAAAAGAAATTATGTATACTAAAACTAGATTCACTATTTGATATTTCGTCTTTTTCTTGCAATATGCCAGTTTTAATTTGTAACGACCCTCACGTAAAATGCAATAAAAAATTACAAGATTAAGCACATTATTTGCACCTGTCCTCTTCAACAAAAGATAAGTTATTTTTAATTTTTCCTACGTGTTTGTGAGATAACCTTATATCCAAACCAATTTCCACATTTTAATGCAAACTAATTTAATATTTATTTGTTTAGATATATTTAAATATAAGTAAAATCTGATTTTTCAGGCTCCAGTTGAGGACCGAAAATACCTAAAGGATCAGAGGAGCAAAATAGGTCCGAAAGGTATTTTCAGCTTGGTCAAGCTGATAACGGTGCTGTGAAAAAAAGTAAAAAGGAACGAGAGGGGTTAATAAAAATGTACATTCAAAACCAACATCTTCAACTTCAAATCCCCAGAGAAATATTTCGACCCCTTTTCCTCATCTTCCCAAAGTGAAGAACCAAAAGAAGAATTTTCGCACCCAAAGAGGCATCTAAAACGGCCTTATAGCCATATAAAATTTCCCAGATATGACTTTGGGTTAACCAGGGATGAGGCATATCTTCTAATCTCGGAGCCAGCCTTGCCAATGCCTTGCTCTTGGATTTGCAAGCTCTGAGTCTTCTTATATTTATACTCAATATTAGTATAAGCAATATTATTATTATTGTAAAGTTGACAGGGCAAAAAAGAAAGAAATTGTGGAGAAAAATGGACAGAAAAAACTATAAAGAACTAAGGGATCAGAACACAATTTAACTTTTACAATAGAGACGGCATATGAAAGTATATATCTGACACAGAGATCTTCCTAACAGGTGGTGTTCATGCAGAGCAATGATAGGTGTTTTGCATGAATGCAACAGTTAAAAATATATCAAGGCTATCATTGTTGACAACACTAATGCCAACAGCGGTTGTGAGGGTGGAATGGTTGCAATTTTAGAAAAGAATTGTTTAATGTTCATACAATTGTTTGCTCTTTGCATCATAATTAACGACCTTTCAATGCTCTTTTTAAAAACATGAATGGTTGTGCAAAAGGCCCTACAGCATTCAGCTCCCCTCGGGAAATTATGCTCAAATCATGATCATAGTTGATCTCAAATATAATTTTCAACCATTAGCAGTCCTCTGGATTCAATTTTGAAAATTGATGAAATGAATAACCTCAGTTATGACCAAAGAATACACAGTAGGTGTTTCTAGAGGTAAGGTTGACTAGATATGCTTCGTGGAAATTTGGTTCTTTAAACCAGGCAAATTTTATGTGGTGCATACACACAAAGGTTAACAACAAAACTCCAGAGGTTAATAAATGTTATTGTAAATGTATATGCCAGTTGTTTGTTTGAAATTAAAAAAAAGTAAATTCCACAATCAGCAATTGCACATTTTTAATATGATCCAGAGGATTAAGGTGCAACCTCATGAAATCCAGTAGATAACATTAAAATATACAGGATAATGCATTTTGTTTACTGCCTGAAAACATTCTATATTCAGTTGTCAAATATGAGGAAATTGAAGTGAGAGAAGAAGCTTTAAAAATAATTTTGGGCATTGAGTAAGTAAACATTTATTCATTTATCAATGACACAATAATTTATTCCCATTTTTAAGATTTTATCTAATTTCACCATAATTATTGAAGAGTACCCGTTGACCTTTTTTAATATTTAATTAACTTTTATATTCTTTCAGGAGTGGGAAGTCAACCAAGAAACGATTAAAAAGAGTACCAAATATTAATTTTAATGCAACTCATTGGAAATAATAGATTTGACATTGTTTGGTATTTTTGGACCACCAATGACGGAATATTTTTTCTGATTCTGAACTTCGAGAATCATTATTTAATGGGAAGAATCTTGACTTGTCAGATTTGCGCTCACATTCTTAGGGCGTATTAACAATGGAAGCACTACAAACTGTATACGGTTTTCAATGAAGACATCGACACATCACAGCCAAAGTTTTGAGTCTGAAACTGAGACCGTCATATTTGTCTATGGGTTCTTATATCGAGCGATTTGACTCTATGTTTCGCCTTTTCCTTATTTGTTTGTTTGTTGCATTTTCACTTATAACAGAAAAATCAATTTTAAGATATTGAAATATTACTGCTTTATTCATAACATGAAAAGAAGGTTTGCTAATGCGACTATAATAATTAAAGAACTTGTCAATCATCTCAACAAAAATAACCTTTTCACTGACATGCAATATGGTTTCCGCTCTGAGAGATCAACAGCTAATTGTGATATCACACAGAATCAGTGTATTTATTAACAAAGATTTAATTTCCAAAGCGGTAGCTCTTAGCATATATAAGGCATTTGATAGGGTCTGGCACAAAGGTTTGCTTCATAAAATCTCTTGCTATTGAATAGCTAGAAAGTCCTCTCAGGATTAAATACTTTCGCTCTAATAAGTCAATTAAAGTTGTCGTTAATGGGCAGAAATAAGTCACAGTATTAATACTGGCATGCCCCAAGCATCGATATTGGTCCCAACTCTCTTCCTTATATTTATCAAGGACCTCACAAATCATATTCTTCGATCATTTGTCGAAGCTATGCAGACAATACTACCATCTATGGCAACACTACAAAAGCCGACAAAGATCAGAAGTGTTCTAATTCTCTCTCCTCTGACCTTAAACGTGTGCTATAATGAGATAAGGAATGGTTGGCCAGCTTTAATACATCCATAATTAAACAACTATCTGTTCACCACTAATGCTTATATACCCAGTTTACCCCAATTGAAATGAACATCACTTGCCTCGATAAAGCCCCTGTTTTGACTCATTTTTACCCTGAATCTGAAATGAAATACCTATATCAGATTCCTAACCACCCCAGAATATATCTCATTCCTGCCGCGATCCTCTTTCTGTACAAACAACAATTTTGTTCTAAAAGGGAGTACTCCTGCCACATCTGGGATGAAGCTAAAATACATTTTCCTTTCTTGACAGAATGCAGAATATTTACTTATCCTAGAGTTGCCACACAGCCTTGATATGTGGTGATTCTCAAAGTAAAAAATAAAATAAAAGGGGGCGGTGCAGATTTACAATTTGAAGATTATTTATGCTTTGTTATATGGATATTATGTGATTTGAAATATTGAAATTTCTTAGTATTCTCAGGAATGCTCAAGAAAAGCCTTTCAAACACGAACCATTTTCAGCATATTTTTGTCTACGACTTTGATACAAAACATTTAAAAAAATTCTCAAGCATTTGATCTAAATTTTTGCATGAACACTTTATAAGTCCAGCAACAACTTTCGGTTAGTGCTATTTTACATTATTCTGAGAAAAGTGAACAATCGACCTCTCTTCGGTAGAGCACTATCGTAAATTATCTTACTCGCTACTTAATTTAGCTGAAATCATGCGAAGCTCGCGGTTTGTTTACAAACAAACGTTTGAGCCCTCTACGAGTGGCGGACGGATATTTATTTAAATAGACATTCGGACAGTTTAATTTCGGCCACCGATTCCGTAGTCAGGGGGTAGGACTGCCGACTGTCATCACCACGGTTCTAGGTTCGATCCTCGGCTTGGGAGAGGTGTTAGTCTAGCGGCACTGATGAGTTGTGAAACAACGAAACAGGTCTGTATGTCGATGACTAAAATATATTTTATAAAGCTCCCCTCTTCGGTAGAGCACTATCGTAAATTATCTTACTCGCTACTTAATTTAGCTGAAATAATGCGAAGCTCGCGGTCTGTTTACAAACAAACGTTTGAGCCCTCTACGAGTGGCGGACGGATGTTTATTTAAATAGACATTCGGACAGTTTAATTTCGGCCACCGATTCCGTAGTCAGAGGGTAGGACTGCCGACTGTCATCACCACGGTTCTAGGTTCGATCCTCGGCTTGGGAGAGGTGTTAGTCTAGCGGCACTGATGAGTTGTGAAACAACGAAACAGGTCTGTATGTCGATGACTAAAATATATTTTATATTTTATATATATACAGAAGTTAGAAAAACACAATGAAAAACCTTAACATTTTTAATAGGGTGCATCTCATTTTTGCATCAATAGGTGACTGAATTAGAAGTAATATAGATCAATATAACCCTGGAATGTTTTTAAAAGGGGTGTGTCTCATTTGTGAAGGATAATATAGGCCTGTCTTTTCAATAGACAACAGATGTTAAATAACATTTACTAATCTATCTACTTGAATGTTCTTTGTTCAATCATACCGTAAAAATATGAGCGTTATCATTATGAAAACAGTTTCTGGAGCAAATGATGAACTTTTTTTCTTGAAAAGTTTTAAATACTCTTCGCTATAATTTTTTCTGTGCTGCGAAAATATACAACCAGCAAATTATCCAGAGGATTGTTTAGCTTTGCTGTCACTTTGAGTGAGACATTTATCTTTTTATCAGTATTGTGTTTTAAAATAATGTTATCCATTTCCTTCCAAATTCCAGAGCTTCTACTCGATATAGCTCTTGTCATACGACAACCAATATTTTTTGACAATATGGAATATTTGCCAGTTAGTTATTCTATACTAATATGCACTATATGTAAGTAGATTTAACAAATTAATTTTGGACAAGGTTTATAAGGGTAATTCGACCGTTTTTCCGGAAAGACACAAGGTAAAAATTTAACCTAATAAGGGCAGTTACGGGTGAAGAATGTAGCGTAGGAACATTACATATGAGTTTCATGAGAAATATATTAAATACTGTGATTGTTTTTTGGCACAAATATAAAAGATTTTCAAATGAAATAATGTTTTATTCTCGAGTAAATAAATATTTTACATTACGAGTAGGATAGTCCTGGATAACACCTTAAACTATATCCGATCGTGAGGCCCCAGCTTGCGGGCTTTGGGGAGTTGGAACCATTGCTCCTAGGTCAACTCTGACCCGGAGTGGTAGTACCTGTTAAGGTCCCACATATGGTGTAAATGGAAACCGACTTGAAAAAATATATAATATTAAATATTTTATTTCAAAATCACTGGATTCGATATTAATATATCTGAAAAGGGTTGATATGCCGTAAAACAAAAACAACCGACCAATAACCAGTAAGATAAACAATAACTTACTGAGAACGTTGTCTACCGGGCAATATGCTGAATATTCACTACAATTCAAGTTTATTTTCTTACAATCAATATCGTACTGCAAAAATAATGGATTTGTGTAATGTCGCAACTGAGAGAAAGCATTTTAGAATTAAAATATATTTAAACGGACTTTACGACCGAGCTACACCAGGCGTCCTTGTTAACTTACATAAATATTTTTTGCAGTTTAAACAAAAGAGCTATAATAATATCAAAGCGTTTCCATTTACGCTAAACATTTCTGAGCTCCTTGTAGAATTTCCACAGACGGCGCTAGTTAATGTACTATTCATTGAGCTTTAGGATTAACGAACGGATGTGTGAGTTTTACTGATTAAAAAGAAAGAAAGGATTAAGATCCTATTTCCATGAACAATAACGGTATTCATTAATGTGTAAGTGAGTTTCACTTACGAAAAAGAATTTTAGGCGACAAAATTAAATTGATATACTCAGTAATATTGAACAGAAATTTCCTAGTATGAGAATCGCTCAAGACAAGCATAACTTCATGTCAAGCACTGATCTTAAATATTCAAAGTCTGAAATAATATTAGATTGATGAGTTTTCAACTGAAAAACTGCACTTTTTTCCCCTTTTTGTCAGAAACATCGCTAACTAAATGTGTTAGTAAAATGAATAATGGATTTGATAGTGAAGAGACTGTCGAAAGTAAACACAAACTATACATTGTACGCTACTGAATTGTGTGATCTTTGAAAATTAATGTATTACCGTTTAAAAACATTCCAACAATACTTGCACAAAATAAGACAAATCAGTTTTTATGAATTATTTACACTAATTAGACATATTATAAGATACGTATGGTCAGTTCGTTATTTGAATTTACGGTCATGTAAAAATCGGTGGAATTTTTAACCCTCAATATGATCCCCAGAGCTTCATTTTCGATTTGAAAGTAATTCTTCTCGGCAAACAGTAATGTTCTCGACGCATGGGCGAACGGCTTATTGGACCCATCCGGCGTCTTAAGTAGAATGATTGCCCTGCATGTCCCGATCCAATAGGACATTGCGTCGGTTGCGACAATAATCTTTTGTTCCGATTGAAGTGAGTCAGCGACATATTTGACGTTTAACTTCTAAAACGTTGTACTGCCACTCAGGCATCCAATCCCATTTTGGTCTTTTTATAGTACAATAACGCACACAATTAATGCATGTTCTAAATGAACGTTTGATAGTAGTTCGCAAGCCTAAAAACTCTTCAATGAGGCTCTTGCATGTCTTTTATTGCTGGGGTCCTATCCGGATCGGATTTACTCTCAACAATATGACCCAGATATTCAATCTGATAGAGAAATCCGCGCATACTCTAATCTTTTTAGAATTATTTCCACGTATCCTGTAGGGGCTGCACACTCACTATAATTAATTATGGGCAACATCCCAGTGTAAACAATTTTCTCAAATTCTTCTTCTTCAATATTTTCCCTCGGAACGAACGGTACGCTCCGTGGCTTTATGAATATTAGTTTTGCTTCGTCCAGCAATTCGGATCTCGTTTTTTTTGTGTACCATCTAAGCTTTTCACAAAAGAAAACACCTGGAGATCTTTTTTGAGTTTGTCATCTTCGGCCGTTATGTTTTAGACTTTGTGACAAAAATCACTCATTGGCGAGTTCCATAATTCAAATTCTTGAATTCAATAATTCCCGAATAAATTTATTGTGTTCCTTAGAACGAACACTTTACGCTTTTTTGTCGTTCTTTTTAGTGACACATTAATAACTATCCTCTATACTGTGTGAAAATTGGTGATCGATAAATCCGATTCTGAATCGAGTTGCAGTTTCACTTCTCTATTTCTGATTCTCGCCTTTACATATTTTCTTATGTTAGTGAAAGGTTCATTTTTGCAGTTTTTATATAGCTATTTTTGCTACATTTACTCTGCAATATGAAGCCTGTGCCCTGCTTTCTCGCATAGGTCACACAGCATTTTCCTTTGGCACTGACATGAAATGTACTCATGACGTCCCCCACATTAGGGATCCTAGGGGTTTGTCTATCCTGATAATTTTGTGAAGTGTTCTTTTTGTTTCTTGGTTGGAAATTCCTGGCAGGCGGGTGTCCTTTATTGTTAAATCATATCTTTTTAATGTGAGCGATATATGCTTTGGCTATGTTTCTGGAATCTTTCTTTATTGCCAGGAACGGCTGACAATCTTCAGCCAGTATCTGAAGCGTCAAACTAGGTTTAAGTTCCAATACCTTATAGCAGCCTCTTTTTTCGCTATCTTGTGTGAATATTAGGCATTTGAAATTGTCCGCAGTTAATGACGATTACTTGGAATCATCACAGTGCTTATTAACTATAGACGAAAATGTCGTATAGTCCAGACGCTCCTCATGTGTAAGATTAATGCACTTCTATCTTTAATGGAAAAGGCTTGCTTTGGACAGTATAACACCATTAACAGTTTGACTGCCTCGTCAAACGACAATTCGTTGGGTTTTCCTAGTAAAACATCGCCCACGAATGTGTTATGTGCAGATGCACCTAACTTCCGTAACAATAAACGGCCCTTCTTTTGATTTGGCCATGAACCGAAATAAAATAAATATTCTTCAAATCTTCTGAAATATGACTCAAATGTAAAGTCATCCTCAAGAGCATAGTGAAATGTATCAATACTTGACCAGATCACATTTTGGGGGAAAAGCCGTGTTGGTTTCTTTTCCGTTGTCGTTATTCATTAAAACTTGCGTTATCAAATCGATTTTTATCTGTCTGGTTTTGTTGATCTAACTGTAATTCTTTCGATTCCAATATTTTTCCTTCATTTCTTTCTTTTCTCTTTCTTGTTTTTCCTGGAAATATTTCGTTCTATTTAACTACTTCTGATTCAACTGTATTTTATTGTCAGTTACTTCTCGTCATTTTGTTTCTGTATTGTAAATTTTTCCACTCGGAACCTTCTTTCAAGTTATAATTGTTGACTTTCTTTGAATTTCACCATTTCTTACATATGTTTTGCAAAATCGTCTATTTTGTTTTTTTGTAAGATTCAGAATTACTTAATATGACAAAATGTGCTTTTTCAGAAAGAATACAATTTGTTGATTTACTTTTCTTATAGTATCAACACTAGAGAAAAAAAAAACTTACTTCCCTCGTATGGCAATGTTCCTGAGAATATAATTCAGCGTTTGCGTTTATACAGAAATTAATATATTTCGTTTTCCTTTTTTAAAAATTTTCGTAAGATTTATGAACAGGTTTCAATTCCTTATTGATCCTACACATTTTTTCCTTACACAGAATTAGTCAGTTATCTGTGAAAGAGAGTTTATAGTATTTATTTAATGTCGTCTATACTTTTCTTTTTTCTGTGCGAAGAGAACATCATATTTTCTCAGTATCTTCTCTTGTGTCGTGCTTAGCGAAATTGTGTAGTTTTTCTCTTCTTCGACGTACAACCCGTCGGCCAGAGAACTGTTTATTTTAATCGAATTCAAATTCGACTTACTTTAATTGCTGGATTACTCGTTTTAGCCAATAAAATAAACTATACTACCTGCTACTTGCTGTATTTGTTTGAGTTCTTTTTCTAATACTAATCCCCTTTAACCATAAGCATTATTAGAGAGAAATGCTTTTTAAAACGCCAATATTTTTTTAAACATCATTTGTATTTACAGAGAGGAAAATAAAAATAAAATATTTTGTATTTTTTGAAAACGTTGTATCATTGATTCACCAATAGTAATTCTCACGGCAATTGTTTTATGCGTTCTGTTTGAACTAGTAGTTCCACTTGCTGTAGTTTTTAACAGCAAGATAAGGCTTTTGATGTGTTTGAAAATCCTTTTTCGGCAAAAATTGTTGTCCTTATTTTTCAAAGATTTTTATTCCGTCTTGGTGGATTTCTACGATCAAATGTTGTTTTTTTCCCAAACGTTGACAAGTAGTGTTTTCCGTTCTTCGCAAACTGTTAAAATGAAATAATTTTGAAGTTTCGAATTTCCCCCGAGTGTAGGAAAAAATATTTCGAATATTCGCGTGTGTCCTTTTTTCTTGAATCCTTTTTGTCGTGAAATGTTGTTTTCCAATGACTGTTTTTTTTTTTTAGTGTAAGTCCTCCTTGCCCGAATATTCGTTACCAAGTTGTTGTAAACAATTGCTGTAGATTGATCCAGGAAGTTCTTGAATCAACCTCGTCAACAAGTTCTTGTAGACCCCTGCTAGGGATCACAAATGAAAGAAGCCACAAGTAGTGTAAAGTGTATAAATATAATATGTATCCATCATAAAAAATATAGGAGCCACTGAAGTGGTATGAGAGAAACGTGTTCGTAGCATGGTGTTAAACATGGTAATATATATATATATATATATATATATATATATATATATATATATATATATATATATATATATATATATACTAGCAGTTAGGCTTTGCTTGGGTCGGGCCCTATGTGCTGTTCATATCTTGCTCAATATTTGGTCCAAAATTTGTCTGAGTAAATTCGTGCAGTGGTCAATTTTTTAAATGTGACCCAAATTGAACCTTTTAACATGTTTATTTTGGTCTCAAATGAACAAACCTACTTTGACCCATGTCCAAGTTACCTACATCTAAAATTTAAAGTGTTAGACCCAAAATTGTCGGATGAATAAGGTAAAATTTTCAAAGGTAACCCTTTTCAACGTCAATTTTTCGGCAGACAAATATTTGCCCCCAAACTCATTAAAATATCTGAATACCGTAATGTATAAATTTCAAAAATTTACACCGAAAATTGACTAGATACCGCAAAGATCAAATCTTTTTAACTTTGACCCTTTTGCAGCTCAAATTTTCGGCCCGCACCGATCAAAAATATTGCCCTTTCGCTGAATACCCTTTATGTAAAATTTAATATGCTTAACCAAAAATGGATTAACAATTTAGTAGAGACCGTAGAGGTCAATATTTTTTAAGTTTGACCACGAACCCTTTTATTTTACTGGCCTTAAATCAAATTAAAAAAATCCAAATAACCTACATTTAAAATTGTCAGAGGAATTTGGTAGAGTCTTCAAAGGAAAAATCGTTGAACTTGGATCCCTTGACAACTAAATTTCTGGCTAAGAATTGATTAAAATGATTTCACAAATATCAATACTCCTTATGTAAAATCTTGAGTTGGTAGACCGAAAATTGACAGAAAATTGGTAGGAAAATGTCCTAAGACACACACACAGACGTTTTACCTTATATATATATATATATATATTAGAAAACTGTCCGTCTAAGATAGACTGTAAAAGTAATTCTCTTACGTGATTCCAAACTTTATATTTGAAAAAATATTTAATTTTTTTTTCAAAAAACATTGCATGCTCGCAAAGGGGACATGTCTATTTAATTATATATTTATGCATTCTGCGCTTACGCATCTGCTTTTTTGAGATATTGATTATTTATTCGTATGATTCTGATTCTTTTGATTTCTCTATATATTTAGTGCTTATTCTAATTGAAGTAACCTACGAGACGGTGTATCAGCATGTTTTCTTCCCTCATCACTTTTTGAAGTATAATACAGTTTCTCACTGATGATTGATGCATCAACTTCCAATGTTCAAACGAATCCCACATTTATAACTGAATTTTTCCATGTATTCTGATCACTGAACCTAGATTTCTTGCAGATAATTTTTGAATGAATTTTAGGAGACTTAAGTCAATATAACAGATAGGTTCAATTTATATATATATATATATATATATATATGCATATATATATATATATATATATAAATAAGAACAAGTAGTTAATAAAACATGTTAAAACACTTTGAAAAAGAGTTAAACATACTTAATTTGAAATTTTGATAGCCATTAATCCGCGGGGTTTCGAAGAAATATTTTCCTTCTCCTCAGTGGGTAGGGCTTAGCCAAACTTGGGATCGGATTTTGCTTGCAAAAGTATGTAATGACACTACAAGTAAATCATAGATCTTACTTGATAACGAAAAATAAAGCAGAGGGGATAGGGTGAATGAAAAAGTGATTTCACGTGAATGGACAGTCTGGTGAAGGGTTAAATATCCAATGACGGTAAAATCCAAAGATGCAGAATCCAAGAAAGTTTGGTAAATTTCCAGTCGCACAAGTAAAGTCCAAAGGAATCGCGTAATTGGAGGATGATCCAAAGTAATCCACAAGGCAGAAATCCGTGGAATAATTTACAAATTGGTACAAGGAAAGGGGAAGAATTCCAATATATTATTAAAAGAAAGATAAAATGTGCGTAAAAAAAGAATGGAAGAAAAATACAGCTCGACTGTCGAGGCAAGGCTGAATAAAGAAAAATTCGTGAAGAAGATGAAGAAGGAGAACAAAATTTGAATTGTGATGGAATATATTTTAAATAGAAAAATCAATGCTAAATGTGCCCAGACATGATGACGTTACAGGCGTAAAAATTTTAAGCAAAAAATAATTGAAATGTACAAGTTTAAGAATTAAATTATCAGCAAGAGTTTTTGAAGGAAGCCAAATGAAATAAGAAGAAAAAACACCTGCTGTTTGTCTGTATCTACGAGTACATCTGGCGGTTGAAGGAATACGCACATCTGGGCACTCACCGATTCATGAGTCGGCGATCGGGAAACATTTGCTCGCTAATAAATTGTGTGGAGATGCCAATTCGGATTGTTTTTCTCGTATCGTGCACTGGGCTCACTATAAAGAGTTACTGAATATTTTGGCGGCTTTGTGTGTAACGATGCGTAATCGTTCCCTCTATAGGCAGAAAGAGGTCTCACACAAGTTAGGATTGTTAAAAGAGCTATACTATATATATATATATATATATATATATATATATATATATATATATAAGTGTACAGAAGCTCACCAATGTTTTTTTCTGAACTTCTGTAAAATTACATAAATAGATATTAAGTTCTTACATCGAAAAAGTTTTTCTTTGTAATCCAGCACTTTGTTGGAATTCTTTCCCCCCAAAACAGTAAACATATATATATATATATATATATATATATATATATATATATATATATATATATATATAAAATGCATAACGAAGTTACTTAAAGAAAAATCGAAGTTATTTGAAAACATATGGGATTAAAAAGATCAATTGAAAACGAGTTTACGTATTTTTATATATTTTTATTTTAAAAGGGGGTTAAGTTAGAAATAAGACATAGTTAACTATGAACAATTTTACAGTTTAAAAATGTTAATATTTCACATATGTTACAACAAAATGTGTACGAATCCAGTAGATGATATTGCCGTAACATCCATATTTAAATCGGCGACAATCGAAATAGATTGCGTATGTTTAAATAAAGTATATTTGAATAAATTATATTTAAAACAACGTAACTTTCTTTGTGAAAATATAATTGCCGCAACAAATGTACAAAGCGAGCGAGCGAAAGAAAGGGACATAAATATTTTTTCTTTTTTATTCGGCATCGCCGTCATGTTTTTCTTCGGCATAAAATGAAATGAAGAAAGCGAACGAGAGAGGGAGAGAGAGAGAGAAAGAGAGAGAGCATTCGAGACAGAGCCGGAGAGAGCTAGAGAGCAAGCGCGAGAAGGGTGAGAAGAATATGTACAGAGAGATACATTGGAGAGAGAGAGAGAATTTACAAAATGACACGGTGAAATGTAAGAAAATGAACGCAGCAATTTACTCAGAGGGTAAAAGTAGGTAGCAATTCGACGCCATATTCGATTGGTACATTACCGTTCGTTTTGCATGCGAATGACGTTAATCCAAAATATACGAATGGTTAGAACCCAGCACATCAGAAAGACTGGAATTGTTCTGGGAATAATTTATTATTTTTGAATCGGAAAAGTAAAATTCCAGGTGTTTATGATCCAGTTACGAAGGATGTAATCCTATATCTGCCGAAAATGCATTACCCCCCTCTGCCATGACTAGGAGGACTTGATATTTCGAGGCAAAAACAGGAACTACTTCCTCTAAAGATAGTTTCTAATATAGTATTGTTGTTCCTAGGATGAGATCTTATTATATGATGAGGTTTTATTATAGCGACTAAATGTGTGTAAAATGGAGTTCCTTAGTTACAGAAGATACCGACTAATTATATTGATATAATGAGTTTTTATGTAGCATCTGCTGTTGCAAACGTACGAAGCTTTTTCAGAAGAGGCATTTCTGCTATCAAAATATTATAGACTGAGATTGCTTTTTATATTACTCCATATATTATCTATTATTTATAAGCAACGTTTCCCCTATCATTTTTAATTCTATACTAATTGATCTTAACCCAACATATGTGCTGCTTCGTTTAGTTGTCTGACTTTCCAAAGTTCTGATCATTTTTACTTGTCTCATGAGGGTACACTTTTTTTCTTGGCATTTACAGCTTATTCTATAAGCCGTAAATGCTCTTATATCTTTACTGTTAGTAAACGACGTCTCACCTTTGTATGGTTTCCCACCATTTCATGGGATTCATGCACACAGTTCTTTGTCATAATATTATTTATATTGGCTGACACAAGACGTTCTCAGAGTATCGAATCGGTCCTGCATATTTTCCCGAATTTTATGGATAACATATACTTTGAATTTTTCCTACCATGCTTTTATGTATGATATACAAATTGTGGTGAGTTTTCAGATGGTGTTTTTGGTACCTGGTTCAGAGTTTTAAAGTCTATGCCATTCCCTCTGAAAATTTACGTTGCTATTCGTACCTATAGATTTAGCTCCGAGTTGACGGCCACCTATAATTACTTTCTTTTCGTTATATCGATAAAGGGTCTTGAAATTAGGTATTTTCCAATAAAAGATGGCCTTCAGCATACATATATCATCACGAATATACAGTAGAAAAGATCTCATCTGGAAGTATGCAGTTTCTACACAGAGAATCCATATTATCACTATATTGGAATTGGTAGGAAAGTGACTTCACTCAATGAATTGTCTGAAGTTACCTTATTTCGAAACTGTCATAGGAGAACATATTTCTCCTATGATTGGATTAAGAAATATATAAATATTTCTTATAATATATAAAATTGTTTATTGATATATTAATTAAAACATAAAGACGTTTCTAGAATGTCGTTATTCATAAACATAAATAATAATCGGCGTCTATAAATATAAAATATTTGGAGTCTCTAGAACGTTCCAGGAAGTTACTTTCAAAACTCATATAAAAGAAACGCTATTGGTGGGTAAAGTCAGTTCGTGACATATTTTTGGGATGGACACATAGGCAACCAACGTCCGAATTCCGGCATCCTCATAAAGGCCGTAAAAAACAAAAATCTCACTGAAGGAAGAACTGCTGTTTGGATTCTGGTAAAGTTTTTATTTATTCTTTGAGTTTGTTGACCGAAAAGCACATACGTATAGAGTAAATCATTTCAAAACACAATACATAAAGAAATACTTTCTTTATGATCTAAGGGGAGACAATTTTATTAGCGAGTTGTCGCCCTTCAAAAACAATAATCTTTTTCTTTTTTTTTCTTGTTAATTTATTTTTTTAATAAATTTCTTTTTCATTAAATCTTTTTCTTTTGTTTTAATTTTATTACATGTGGGTGCTGGTAAATCCCTAGAACATACGAGCTATGATCAGCACACATATGTAATAGTAACATCGTCAGAGTCTCGTTAGTGACACTTTCGTAGACAGTACCTCAAAGCTCATCGTCGGGTTGTAATGAATGTTGTTGATTATTTGAACGATATGAGCAGAACACTTGACTTACAACAGAGATTTGTCTATGAGTGTGCTAATTATATCTACCAGGAACTTGCTCAATGCATGCCATGCTGAACTCATATTGCTGACAATGAGACTTAATACCGTCTTTATGAATCTTAGAAACGCCTTATAGTTGTGGTAGTTTGCTTTAATGCTTAACTAGTTGTTCGTAATTTGCACATGATATAAGGTCTTGTCAATTTCCTTTTTTATATTTAAAATCAGATTAGAAATTAAATACAATTGCGATATACTTGTAATTATTCAGTCATTGCTGACGGATCTAGAGCGTTCCACCCCTTCACTTTAATAACGGTTCTAATCGAAATTCTGTGCAGATTCCCTAGCTCCACAGAAAGATTACAGAGTTTGAAAAAGACGCCCTTTTCAAATATTAAAGATTGTTCCTTGGTTCTTTTTAGATTACAAAGGATTTTTGCACGATTAAGGTCCTTAATTGCCGGTCTTGTAAGTTTTGAGATAGCTTTGTTAGAGTGTAACATATCTCAGGCCTACTTGCGTGTCATCAAATATATGAGACTTCCAATCATTTCTCTATATAATCGATCGTCTATTAATTTTTTTCTGGTCTCTATATTTATATTTATGTCCATATCAACGAGAATTGTACGCAGTATGCAATCTTGCATTCCAAACTTGACCAGAATGTTTTCAATGTACCGTGATTTGTTAATAATTATAGTTTCATTTTCAAAAGTAAATTTTGTACCGAGGAACCATGACAATTGTCCAAGATCGACCATTTAAACTCTTTTATTTAATTTATTTTTAAAATCTTTTTGAGTGTTGTCACAATTTTAGGCGAGTAATATATCGTTAATCCAAAAAAAAACAAAATCAACAGTTTATCAACTACATTTTTGGCATGCATGCACGCGTCTACGGGACATTGCTTGAATTATTGTTCTATTAAATAATTATGGAGTGTAAATTCCAATTGTCAGCACTTTGTCTTAGTTCGTATAAGGGTTTATTCAATTTCCACACGGAATTTTTATTTTTCATTTAAATCCCTCTGGGGGGTAAATAGAGATTTCACAGTCAATCAGAGCATTTATATAAGCATTTCTTACATCTATTTGATGTATCTTTTAAATTGTATTGAGCGGAAATTGTAATTGTCGTTAAATTTGTCGTTGATGAAAATGTGGCAAAATATTCCACTCCAGAAATTTGTGAAAAACCTTTTGACACAAATCTTACTTTAAAAGTTTCACTGTCAGAAACTGATGTTTTTTTGGGAAAAAACAGTGTGAAGAAAGTATATTCTTGTATTTTGGTTTTGTTACTATTTCGTAAGTGTTATTTTCAGATAAAGCTTTCACTTCAGATTCCATAGCTTTTTTCCATTCTTGGTGATTTTCTCATTATCACTTATAATCGCCTCATTATAACTTTCCGGTGTGCGAATAACAGTAATCCACTGCGTAGTCTTGTTTCTTTTCAGTTTTTAAGAAGTCTGACCTTTTTCACTCCCTTATCGGGTATCGACGCGTCTGGTTAATATTTACATCAGTAGTTCTACTGTAATTGTCGCCATTAACATATTAGTTAATTGTGATCGATTAAGATAATATTTCCTCACGTTTTTCGTTCACTGGCTTGACATTTTTTAAATTTAATGTATCATTGAATTTTACTCATCTAACCCTTTTTATGGCAGTTTGGGCTGGAAAGTAGATTAAATATGCTGGACTGTTTTATCTTAACCTACGAAAATACCTTTTTCGCTTTTAATATTTACTTTACTTATGTTTTCTATAAATGCAAAGCAATCTGAACCAAATATATACATTCGATTCATTTTTGGTTTTACACCGCAAAACGCTTCATAAGGTGTTTGCCTAATCTTCTATTGGACGATCTATTTTTGATATATGCTGCTGCCATTAAAGCGTACGCCCACAAACAATGCGCTAATTTCGATTCGATAAGTAGACACCTTTCTATCTCAAAAAGTGTCCGCCATGCTCTTTCAGCGGTGCCAATTTGAAATGAGGAATACGGCGCCAATTTCTCTTGTTTAATACGATGTTTACTTAATAGCAGTTCAAAGTCTTTACTAGTAAATTCAATCCCATTGTCTACGCGACTACATTTTTCCGAGTAGTACGGGGCAATATCAGCTAAATATTTCTTATTGGCGAGGATAGTGTCAGATTTGTTTTTTGTAGAAAATAAACTATAATCAAATCGGAAAGATCAGCAACAAAGTTCAAAATAGCTAGAATATTTCTCCTATCGGGCTGACCGGACCTGCCAAGTCACAGTACACACGTGAAAGAATTTTTGTAGCCTCTTTGTCTGGTGTTTTGCTTACATATTTTTGTCATTTTCCCTTGTGCACAAATATCACAATTTGGGAAATCGTTATTTTCATGCCTTCGACTACATTTGTATTTTTTTAAATATCAGTTGTATTGCGGTGTCCTATAATTTTATGTCAGGTGTCCAAGTCGTGACATGCAGTTTTTGAGGAAACCATGCCTTTTAAATAATATAGTCGATCATTTTTTTTTTGTCAAATACAGTTTCATTAGGGTATATCAAGTTTGATTTGTTTGGGTAAAACTTTATATTCGCGCCTTTCTAATGGCAGCCTGCACGGAAAATCTTTCTTGCTTAAATGTAGGTATGAAAAGATCATTTTTAAGAATATAGTTAAAAAGTTCGCCTTTATTATTTTTAGTGATATTTAACATCGCCTCATTTCAAGACTATATCATTTATTTGACTACCGTCGGCAATTTCGATAAAATTACTTTGTGGATTAAAGTTTGAATCAAAATTAATGAAATAGGATTCCTTGATGAGGAGATTTTTACCATTTGTGGTATTGTCAAAGTTACATGTGAATAAAAATCATTGGTGTCAAAACCCCCATTACTCGTCTTGACGTTTTGGTGAAGTATTATTGTTCTATTGCGCTCCTCTACAACGTGTTATTCTTGTCGTCATTTTTGTTGTTGTTGTTTTTGTTGCTACTACCAGTTTTTTGCCGTGTTTTTTTTCTGTTAATTTTTATAACTAATTTTTTAAACTATTTTTACCCGTTTTATAACGGTTTGGCTTTGGTCGCTTCCGCGGGCCAAACACTTATTGTAATTGACAATATGGACAATATGAAGACGCTACCCCTACCGTGCCAAGTAATACCTGGTTCAAACCACCTGAAGTAGACATCAATATAGTCGAGTTTACGGAGGAGGCTAAAAAATATGCTCACCTTCGTTACTGATAAAGAACTCATTGCAGATCTCCTAAAATTCCAGGACATACAAAAAAGAAGACTAATCCCATTTTTTGCTGATGAGAAGACAAAAAAAGTGATCAGTGCTAGAACGGAAATCGTCACCAACCCCTAGCCACTACTGGAACCAGGCATTTTCGACTAATAAAGTGCATGGGATAATGCATGAAATGCACTTTTTAGTTCACCACAGGACTGTCTAAATTTGTCCCAAAAAGAGATAATCACAACGAATTATATTTTACGCACGGTACGCGTAGAACATCCCGCACCATATAAATGGGGAACATATTGGACCATTCCTTATGAAATTTTGCGAAATGGTATTCGTCTAATATGATGAGCTCCATGGCATCTGATCTAATGACGTACTGCTTGACAAGGACAATTTTAACATTATACCATTCTTCTTGGAAATAGAGGATGAAAAACTCCCATCATTGTGTCAGGAAGAAGACCAACTTGCTGAAACTGCGGGGAAATCGGCCATCTTACTTCGGATTGTCCCCAAAAGAACAACCCCTTGTTACTCAGAATCAAGAGTGGACAGAACCTAGAGATCGACATCTCAATAAAAGATCCCCGCCCTCTTGCAGAGGAAACGACAAACAAAGACCTTAAAAGGGAGCCCTGGCAAATAGCCATAGGGAAAAAGTCTCCTGGACGCCTCTCCTTAGAGAAATCAAGGGAGGAGGTCATGCTACAGAATGACCCAGGCAAACTAAAATATGTGGAGATAGTAAATCTCAAAAAGAAGTTGGATGCCCAAAGACAAACAGTACCCAATTCCTCCAGTAAATCCCAACCTCCCTCACGGAAGAAAAAACACAAAACCACCCCCAAAACCCCAGAATACATGTTTCTATGAAATCTAAATCAACTTTGCTAGTGTGAATGTCCGAGGGCTAAGGGCCGACTCACGAAAATTTTTCTTGAGCCTGGGCCTGAAGCATCTCGGAGAAGACATCTGTTGCGTGCAGGAAACCAACCTTATTCCTGGTGACCATTTGCGTGCGCTGTCTAAGAAATGTTGTGCTTACTCACAATATAGTTTACTTGGATCACAGAATTGTTCGTGTTTGGGTAAACTTACATAAACCTAAGCCTGGATTAACGGGTTATTGGAAGTTCTACACGTCGTTGTTCGACGTGGAAGGCTTTTATAACGGACTGCTACTAATCCCAAAGTGGGAATTGACGGGAGCAATTATTGGGAATAAGTGATGGATACAAATTAAGGAAGACATAGGTTGTTTTCTGCCAACTTTAGTAAAAAAAAAACTCAACCTAGAATCTAGGGCAGTTAAAGCAACACTAGAGTTTAGATTAAATCAGGCGGTGACGGAGGGGGATAATGCTAGTGTTAATATAATTAAAGGTCAGCTTTTTCCCCTTACTGAAAAGGAGCACCAATCTTTAATGGTTAAGGCTAGGTTAAGAAGAGTGCCCAAGGAAGCAACAAACATGACCACTGACTTGCGTGCACAGGAATTTCGGCAAGCTGCTGATAGGCACATCGCTCGTGTCACATTGCCAGACGGGCGTACCGTGACCACCAAACAGGGCGTTTAGCTCTCATTTTCAGGAGCTTTTTTCCATGGAACCCAGTCTGTCATTAGAACAGTTCGACACATTCAGCTGACTTTTCTCGTCTTTCGACGACCGAAGCGGATAAGTGCGAATGGGGCATAATAGAGAATATACTCATTTAAGTCCTAAAGCGGGTTGGTCTTAATAAGTCAGCTGCGATCGATGGTCTGCCCTACCAGGGGTATTTGAGGTTGTTGCACATCTTTGTTCCTTTGCTGACGGTTTTATTTAACTCATGGTTTGGTAACATCTCAATCCCAAAGTACTTTAGTATGAGTGTCGTAAAGCATGTTCGCAAAAACAAAGATGGTGGGAATGGGTTATGTAATTATTGACCCTTAATGATGCTTAAGGTTGAGTTAAAGATTTTGGTCAAGAATCTCGAAAATCGTCTGCAGCTTGTATAAGCAACGAGAAGGGTAGGACAATCCAGGACAACTTTCACACGATACGTTTGATGATAGAAAAAGTCGACACTAAAGCCGCGCTGATCAATTTAGATCAGTCCACAGCATTCGATAGGTTTGACCATCGGTACTTGGGGGCTGTTCTGCCAGCGGCCGCTTTTGGCTCGAAATTTCGCTCGTGGGTTCATCTTCTCTATGCTAACTCCGCGGTGATGGTAACAGTGAATGAAAAAAGGTCGAGACCTTTCAGTTTGTCAGGTTCAATTCGTCAGGGTTGCCTGCTATCACTATGCTATATGTGCTTACGATCGAGCCTTTTTGCGCAGGCTAACGGTGAATCCGATTCTACGTGTAATTGCTTTACCAGGTGCGGATGCCCAGGTAAAGTACTCCGCCTAAGCCGTCGAGGACGATGTAACACTGCTTGTAACGAGCAATGCTGTGGTTAGTGTCGTCGGTGTAGAAATCAGATTGTACGAAACTCTAACAGGGGCCAAAATTACCCGCGACATGTTTTCGGGCTTGCGCATCTGTGCCTGGAGCTGTATGCCCCTTCAGGGACGATTTAGTTGGAGCGACAGGCCTTGCAAGATATTCGGCATCTGGTTTGGTCCTGACCTCCAGCTGGAGAAAAATTGGTAAGAGGTTCTGAAAGCGGTACTGTCCCTCTATCGTCTATCAGTTTTTTCTATCTCGTCAGATACTCTGCTATATTTGCAGACAGCTTTTATCAACTTTTTATGGCTTGGAACGCCCCCTATCCGCTGTCGTGATATCTGTTATCTCCATCTTTCTGAAAGCGGTCTAGGTATTCCAAACGTGGAGTTCGGCTCCGCACGCTACGGCTCTATTGTCTAGATCGAATGTGAACACAATGTAGGGAAGACGGTGGCCTCTGGATGGAAGGCACCAATCATGACTTTCCGGTTTTGAGTGGGGGTGTACGCGTCCGAGGGGATGCACTCAAGTTTCCCCGAGGTAAATGCCTCTTTAATCGCGAGTGTCGGGGCGCGCTGAATTTTCTCTCAAGAGTGAAGAAAACCCGCTCTAACACTCAGCTGTTGTCCTGAAAGGCATTATACCGGGGTTTATTGAGGAGATCACTAAGGGATGTTATCGGGGATGGGTCCCTGTGACGAATGGGCAGCTCCGCTCAATCTGGCCTTGGTGCCTGGGTCGAGATGTCTCACTACTAATGAGGCCTCCCTAGCCTGGCTTGTAATTCGAGATTCTCTATGGGTCGGTAAGAGACTTCATACAGCTGGCTTGGCAATTTCGCCTATTTGTAAACAGAGCGGCGATTAGGTCGATACTTTATGTCACGCCTCTGTTTATTGTCGTATCGTGTTGGCGCTGATTGGGTTTGTTACAGTACTCATGGTTCGCATACTGAACATATCGTCACTTTTTGGTTCCTATCAATATCTGTAGCCAATGAGCACCGACAACTAATAGGCTTAGAAAAGAAATGTTTCCGACCTTGCTAGCAGTTATGAGAAGTGTGATCTAGAATACACGTATGAGAGTGGTCTACGGATCTGAAAACTTCGCTCCACTTTACATTATACGAATCTTCCGTTATGATTTGAAGGTTCGTATCAAGGCCGAGAGGGTTAGACTCTCTTCGTCAGACTTTGTTGAAAGGTAGGTGTCTGTTGCGGGTATCTGTCGTGTGAGAAGTGCAAGTCTTGACTGGTACTTGGATGCGCCTTGGGCAAAGAATTTTTGGACCCAACAACGAACGTTTTTAAGTCAAGAGTAGGTCAGATTTTAGGCTAGTGTAAGGACCAGTTTTTTAGACTCTTGTGTTCATAACCCAACTAGTGTGTGATAGTGATAATTCGGCCCCGTTTTTTTTAGTTTGTCCCCGTTTTTTTTTGCTCTATTCCACTACCCAATTAGATGACACATCGCTTGATTCGTCAAAGATGCGGGTGTTACAGATATATCTGGCTGGTGATCATCTAGCTATATCTGCCACAGTTTAGTAACGGGGAGGTCTTTTGTTACTAACATTGTAAATATTTCATTTCTATTCTGTATATAATTTTTTTATGGGTTTTAATTATGTTATCATGGTATGATGTTCTTATGATGATGTACGAAGGATTTGTACGCTGATTTATGTATAGTATACATGTCGTATTGTGGTGAAAGTAGAGTGGAAGTAGGAACCCGTATGGTTAGATTAGTTAGCATTAGTCAGTGGAGACCGTCCCCCTTCCCCCATGTTCGCCCTTGTGCAAAATGTTTCTATTTTTATTTTTATTGTAAACATTGAATATCCAAAATTACCTCCATTTGGAGTCAAAACCATTTAACACTCTATGTCTGATTACACTTTATGTTAAATTTCAAATGTTTAGACCAAAAACTGGCTGAGTAATATGGTAGAGCCTACAGAGATCATGTTTTATTTTAACTTTGACCCCAATGTTGACCCCTTGACATTTCTTGTAAGGAATTGTATAATACTTAATAAAATAAAAAAATATACACAGAAGTTTTTATTCCATTATACATCACAGACCAATGCTTCGTTTAGTGGATTGGCACATCTTCGTACTGCAGTGTCTTAGGAAGCAGCATGTGTTTTCGTGTATGAAAAATGGGCTCTACCATACATAAACAAATAAATGCATACACTAGCGCTCACGGCGTTTTTTTATCTTGGGGACCAGGTTCGCCATACCTTGTTCAACTTTAATCGGTGAAATCGTCTCATAAAAGATGGCGTAGTGTTATCTTTTTATGTTAATTTACGTAAACATTTCGTGTATAACATTCTAATAAATCATTTAAGTAATTTCATTGTTTTAACAACTTATTTATTTCTTTACACTATATTGTTATGTCTGAATATAAATTGACTGCTTACACATGTATGTAAAAGCACCTATTTGGTCAGAAGCGATCCGTAAACTTATTTGGGGGAGGAAAAACCAAACCCGCTCTATTCGTCATTTCGATTGTACCGGATTTTATTGCAGTGTTTTATATAGTATCCACATTTGATAAGCTGTGTTCTGATATACAATGTGATAGAATTCTTATCAGAAATTTGCTTATCTTTATCATTAACACTTGTCCATACTAAGTTTAGTGTATGCCATAACCTGTATTGTTTGCATTACTTTTTAAGATTCTTATTTAATTAAAACCTTTTAAATGTTAAATATATTACACATTTTTTATCAGGTACTTTTTAATTAAAAATAATACGTACATGTTTATAAGTGTTCGTGTATTCAAGCATTTTCTTTAATTCCCATACAGTTTTAACTATAAAAACCAAGGCATGGGATGGTATGCATACCGCGATTGGTGAGTTTTTATTTCAGAATGTTTACCGTGTTAATGATATTTATTTCATGATTGTGTATGTATTGTAAGTATTTCAAAGATTTATTTTTAACTTTTTTTTTACAATAAGCGGCTCAGCCATTTGCTAGTAGAAATTAATGTTAAATACACGTACATGAAACTCAAAGAGAAGTAAAGCAAACTTGTCCAAGATAAAATAGGTAAATATTTAACAATGATCTGAATTACCGAGCGTACACGCACACACAGACACACACACACACTTACACCCCGATATGTATATATATATATATATGTATATATATATATATATATATATATATATATATATATATATATATTCACCTCAAACCTCTGCTTGATGGAGGGGAGACAAAACTTGCTGCTATTGTTTTCAAATGATCTGAAATAATAGCAATGCAATTCTTGATTCTAAATATTTCTCATATCTTCCATCTCCCATCTTTTGGAAATAAGGTAATATTATGAATATTATCAGTATCAATAATCCTTATGCACTGCGAAATTTTCGTTGTGTATTACATACACAAAGAAGGGGAATATAACATATGAAAAATATTTGGAATAAATTCTCCCCTTGCTGTTATTTCAGACCATTTGAAACCAGAGCTACAAGATTTAGTCTCCCCTTCGATCAAAGCCAGTAGTTTTAGAGAAATATAAGATATTTTTCATTCATATTCGAAACGAGAAAAACAAATGACTATGCGTAAAACCTTTGATATCTGTTAAAAGGTGTCAAAATTCTCTGGATTGTAGATGATCCCTTTTATGTGCGATCAAAAGCTCAAATGTCGCATAATTCACAAGACGATTCAGATCCTTAGCTTCTCACCGTAATTTGATTTTTTAAATTCTGATCAATAGTCGCTGAGATTTTGATCTTCTAAAAGTACAAAATATAGGTATATCCATCTATCTATCTATTTATTTATCTATCTATCTATATCTATGCATATAAATATATATATATGCATAGATAGAAAGATATATTTTCTCATAGCCAGATTTAATATTAAAATGTGTGTATATGTATATACGTATATATATATATATATGTATATATATATATATAGCAATATATATATATATATATATATATATTGATATATCTCTACTGGTAGCCAAATTGTATATAGAAATGCTTGCTTAGTTTTATGGTACGAAACTACATGGAAATTTGCAGGGTTTTTGAAGATTATAATACTATTCTCTGGTTAAAATTATATAATAATTGGTAAAAAAAACAACTATATTTTCAAAACCAATAAAATATGTCAAAATTTGTCTAGATTTTTATATATAGTGTATCGGCAAGTTAGCTTTAGTTTTGCTACTTCGGTTGTCTGCCCAGTTGCCTTGCCAAACCAATAATATATATATATATATATATATATATATATATAAATAAAATTATTATATAATATATATATAATAATATATAATAATAATAATATAATATACATATATATATATATATATATATAATCATGCACATAGCGATTGAAAAAAAATTACTTCATAATCGTCGAAATGAACTATATATGCTTTTACCCACATATTTGCAAATGGGTTGATATGACGTTTAGAAAAAGTTTATGCATTTATATTTGCATTTTTAGTGTTTGTATCTTGTATTTCATTTCTTTCCAACTAGAACATCAAGTTATTTTTTGTTTTCAGATAACTGCAGTGTTTTTATAATTACTTCATGATATTTTACAAAATTTATGTCCCGTCATTTTAACTACAATTCTGTTCATACGCTACTTTTATGTTCAATGTATTAATTTAATGTCGATTTTTCTTTGTTTTTTAAAGATTTTATCTTTTGTCATTTTACTCATTATTTGTAGAAACACGTCTGCTTCATTAAAAGCAAAAGCGAAAACGTTCTGTATGAAGACCATGCACTCATTAAAACCAAATAATAAAAACAAGTTTGACTTTGTGTATAAATGAAACAAACATCGACTTTTCTTCTGCAATCGATTATTACTGTTTTGCTATCTATTTATTTTTGTATTGTAGGAATGTTCTTAATTCGTGTCTTGTCGAATTTTACATAAATTATTCAAAATGAAAATATTAATGTCGAGTAGAAAATTTGTTTTGAGCAAAAATAATTATTTAAATATAAACAAAATAAGAGACATGATTGTTTGTAGGAATGTCGTCTATCTACAAACATTGCTAAATTAAAGTGTCAGGTTCAAGTTTTGCTACTTTTAACAAAAGAATATATTTTTATGTTTTTTGTTTACTCTTAGGTTCAAGTTCGGCTACTTTAAATAAAAGAATATATTTTTATGTGTTTTTTGCTGTAATGAATTGTATTTATTGAATGTTATAAAAAATACACTGAATGAATATAAATTCAGTACATGTCCAAGTATAACATAGTAGTCATCACAACTTATTTCATCTCACAATGTGTACGTTCAGGAGCATCCGAAGTATTAAGATATTCTAAAAAGGTGACATAAATCATGTTCCGTAGCGAATTAAACATCAGAAATCTCATTTGAAAACTAAGTTTTCTTAAATGGCTCGATTGTCTTGAAATATACGCTGGATGATTGCAATGTAGATGCAAAGTTAGTAGCATTAATACATGTCTAACATCAAGCTTTTCGAGAAATTTTCTTGAAATACAGTTTGTTGAAAAACAGAATAAATAACTGACATTATCTTGATAAAGTAATGCTGTTTTTGCTGAGGGAGATTGTATTTTAGTGGCAATGGTAATAAAAGTGATAAACGAAAAGCGTTATATAAGTGTGGCAAGAGTCAAATACTTTTAGATAACGTCTCTGTAGATGTTGTTATTTACAATTGTGGAGGCATAAAGCAGATGCGACCACCTCCTTAGAATGACTTCTCAGCCGGAATAGAAACATTTTTGCCAGCCATACAAAACCCCTCCCACGATGTATTTGTTCTTTCTAAGAATTATAAGGCGTCAATTAACAGTATTTGCATAAAGTGGTATCGAAGCTAACCCATATAAATATAAGCACGGAAAGTGTTACTTGATGCCTTGGAAAGAAATAATGAATAATAGTTTTAAGTAGTAGTTTATAAAATGTGTTTCTATCAAAGAAAGATTAAATAAAACTATAGTAATATTTTTTTAGATCCCTATGACCCATGGTATGTTCTTTTAAATTGGTGTTTAAATATCAAACCACCAGAGTTTGCGATGGCACTTCCTGAGGTCCGCAATATAGGCTTCTAAATGTTGGCAATTAAAAATATTCATAATATACAACCAAAAGTATATGTTTTGACGAACGTTAACATTGCTATCTTATATTTATTGTGCAAGAAGTCTAATTAGGTAGCTTTCGAATAATAGCAGGTGTCAGAAATGTAGAGCGTAGACAAAATTCCTAGGAATAATTTGTAGGCAGAAGAAAATGTGTTTATATCAGTATAGTGTAAAATTAAACTTTTCTGTGAGATATATTTTACAAGAAATATCTCTTTATTTATCATACGATACTTATAAATTTTAGGGAAATCTACATATATCCAGCATACATATGTAAGATTAGATACTGACTGTATATAATGGAGAATCAGATAAAGTAATGAAATTGTGTTACAATGTCATAATAAAGAATAAACGAAAAATCTGAAAATCTAAACAACATTCTAATCATATCGAATTGAATTAAATAGAAAAAAAATGGATTTTTCAGTGAACACCAAATAACACAATAGCGGCTTCAACACAAAGGATACGGGAGCAAAAATATGATACAGGGTTTCATGTATATAATGACGTTAATGACATATTCAAGGGACTTTTGTTATCGGTGACAAAAAAGGGAACGACGTGATATATAGATGACAGAACAAAGGCGCCTGCCGTTCAGGCGATTGGGTGAGAAAAGCTGTCAGTGTTTGACATTCTGTAAATTACGCTCATAGATAGTAAAGAGCTGTCGATTTTATATGAGCAGCTAGGAAGTCGCCGAATAGCCGACCAAAAGGATTAATTATAGCGCTCAGTTCAGTAATGAGATATAAACTGTAAACACAGGAATTTGCAGCACACAACATATGCATTATATAAATGTATATATACATATACAGATATATATATATATATATATATATATATATACGTATATAAAATTGTATTACTGTTAAAAACACACATACAAACATATATGCACACACATACACACATATATTTATGCGTGTGTGAAAACGTAATGTATTTATATTCTATAACCGCTACAAGTTACAAATCTTTATGGTTGAACCTAACAGAAACATGTAACGTGTAAACAAAAAGTATATCTGAAATAAAAATGCTAACTTAATGCAGGTTCTTAAAAAAAATTATGCATACACGTGTACGAATTATGTCAGAATATTTATCAAAGGAAGAATAATATGCATTGTTTTTGTAAAAGGAATTGTAAACAAGATATCGGTCAAATAGAGATGGAATTGTGTATGCTTTATATTAGTTTATTTAAAACGGTACTCTTTAAGTCTCTGAGAAGACATACTTTAATTTTTAAACATTTTATTAAAAAATATGTGAAAGCTTATTCACATGCAACAATTTTGCAATGAAAAGATCACATTTTTATGTACTATCAAATTTACATTGATAATCACAATCATTTTTGCGTTAATTAGGTAATAATGTCTCTGTCGGGATGCCACAATTTGAAACGTATATTTATGAAAGAGGTTTAGTTTTTATTATGCAGATTAAAATAGAACATACCTAAATTCGAGATATGACGGAGAACCATTCCAAAATGTATGGATTATTAACACTATAGTATTGGCAGTTTTCCTTTGAAATAATGACATGCATAAATTAATAATTGATAGTTAAAAATCAAAGTAAACATTTCCGAATTTCAAACAACAACGAAAAAAATCAATTTTAATCCAGTACTATTAGACTAAACAGTTATCAACTCACTTTATCAACATCGTAAATTCGCAAGAGATTGAGGATCGGCTATGTGTGTGTGTGTGTGTGTGTGTGTGTGTGTGTGTGTGTGTGAGAGAGAGAGAGAGAGAGAGAGAGAGAGTTTTAATATGCGTTCTTTGTGAGTTGGCCTCAATGTATATTATGTTGTTTCGTCGTTTTAGAAAATAAACACACCGAGTCTGGCATTCTTACTAATAACCCTGCAAGACAAACTTCTGCCATCTAATATATCCGCAAACACATAAGCATGTAATATATGTATATATATATATATATATATATATATATATATATATATATATATATATATATATATATATATATATATATATATATATATACACACTAGCATTTCAGTCCAGCGATGCCCGACTGTTTGGAGGTGTATGTTAAGCAAACAAAAAAAAGACGTAGTAGGAAGGCAGGCTCGAATCCGTACCGCGAAGGAGGAAAGAACGAGAAAAAACTTGACGTCTTTGCTCCTACGAGCACCGACAAACCGGAAGTGACGTAGGTTTAATTTAAGGCTTGACAATCGAAAAGAGGGGGTGACTTTCGAAAAGATCAGCGTAGAAAAGTGCCCAGTTGAGGCTAAAGAAATTAATGTTTTAGCCGATTTTTCGATATTTGTCGTCTAAAGGGTCGAGCTTAAAAACGATACTGAACTTTATATATTCGTAGCTCAAATTTTCGACTCAAACCGATTAAAAAGTTATCCCTATCTCTGATTACTCTTTATGTAAAATTTCAAATGTTTAGACCAGAAATTGTCTGAGTAATTTGGTAGACACCACAAAAGTCAATTTCTTTTTTAAAATGAGCCCTTTATTATGACCACTTAACATTTATTGTTTGGGACTCAAATCAAGTTATTAAGGTAGATCCATGTCCAAGGAACCTATATCTAAATTTTCAAGTGTTTAGACCCAAAATTTGCGGGGAAATTCGGGAGAGTTCTTAAAGTCCTAATTGTTGAACTTTGAATTCTTTTGAGATGAATAATTTGTATATTTTACTTATTTATTTGCGGACTATTATCCTCATCTTTATAGTTATTGTTTCACAACCCTTCGGCCAACTATTCCTTCGGCCTTCATCAGGTGCTTGGTCGAAACGTCTTGAAACAACAACTATATAAATAGGGATAATAGTCCAGAAACAAATGTGATGGACAAATGAATTAATTACATACGATTAATTGAACGCAAGTTTCTATTCCATTCTTATTAGTTATTGGTTATTATTTATTTAATTAGGCAATTTTATTTATGCGTAAATCTTCACAATGGAGAAAAACGATTCGAATATACGATAATACAAATTTAAAAATTCATGTTAATATTGAATATACAATTAACAGGGAAAATAACATTATAAAACCCTAGAAGACTAACTAGAACATAATACGTAGTAATATGTATATGCCTTTTTTAAACAGTAATTTATTTAAATCGAATATGGCATAAGAATTGGGTATACCAGTCTGTAGAGAGCAAAAAGTCTCTCAGGCAAATGAGTGAATCTTTCATGCCTGGCATGCATTTAGCGTGAAAATGTGAATTTTTATTGGTTATTATCTCGCCACATGACAGTCCATATTAGCGGAATTAACAATAGAAATTTCAAATAAATGCAAAAAAAAAATCGCATCATCGTAATGGCGCGGCACGAATTCAAATTAACCTTCAACTAACATAAAACCTAATAAAGAATGTAACAATGATTAATAAATTCTTAAAATGCATTTCTCATATAAAATATTCACATTTCTACATACACTGTTGGATAGGGAGTCGGTGATATATTTTCTTGGAAATAAGACACCCACTCTCACATGTATATCAGAATATCAAACACCATACACGATGCCCGTAACGTTAAAATAATTATGTATACCATTGAAAAATGATGTTTATAAATTATGTTTCATGTATATTAAAATATGTAATATTTTATCTGTATTAAATAATTACTCATTCGTCTTGCGATTAAATCCGTTATTTGATATGCCTACGACGTTATCGATTATACACAGTATATATATATATATATATATATATATATATATATATATATATATATGAGAAAATATATTTAAACGAGTGAGGAAATTACTACTAATAGCCGTACTAAATATAGTAATTATAACAAACTTATTTTATTGCAATATAAACTAAGGCAAAGAGACAATAATACTAATCAAGCAAAGGGAGGAACTAATAAATAACACCATATGTGAGTATTGTCAAATTTCGGCTATAAATACATGAGATTTATTAGACTGAGAATATCCAGCAGACTACTAAGCTGGCGGAACAAAAATATCACAGTATTGGTATGTTAATTGTCGATAATTTGCAATCAGTTTCACCTTTTGAAGGTCGCGATATTCTCAGAAGAAGAGCTACATGAGTAGCCAGATTCATTCAAATATCACACCCAGAAATAATAGTGAGTAAGAAACGAGGAAAGTTATTCTGTGGCCGTCGTATTTCCTCCTCTGCAAGAGAGGAAAAATTCGGATAATGATTGCTCTGATTATCAATTCGCATTTGGCCAGCAATGTTTAGCATTTAACTGACGTATTCTACAAGGAATACAATCGCTTTATAAAGACTTACTTACTATTGAGGCATAAGTTATGCTAGAAAATGAATAAACTAATATTTACACTATGGGCAGCATTTAAAATTCGAGAATGGCGATTAATTACCCGTGTGTGATAGAGATTAAATTATAATATTCTTACTCGTAAGAGTTGGAATACTTAAAAAGAAACACAGATTCTAATAACTCGGACATACTTGTAAGAGAATTGGAGTTGAAAAGACATATAGACCATTAAAGGACACTTATTATTATTATTATTATTTTTATTATTATTATTATTATTATTATTATTATTATTTATATTAATACGATAATGTGTGTGTTCTTTTGTGTGTCACGCTTACATCCGGGTCGTTTTATTGTTACGTTCTTCTATTTCTTGTCAGAAATAATTTTACCAAGAATTCTTTATAAGTTTTGGTTTCGGTTTCGACTACAGCTGATGCCACTAAACTCATCTATTTTTTTATGAATAATTTCATGAAAAATTCTTCATAAGTTTTGGTTTCGGTTTCGATTATGTCTGAAGGAACTCAAGTCATATATGCATACATATATTTTTTATAAATTTTTATTTCGGTTTCGATTCAAGCTAATACACTCAAGTCATAGGGATATATTTTTTTAATTTTTGAAATCGCACGTTTATAACATATAAAAATCGATAGAACATTAACTCTATAGCAATATATAAGAAATCTGCAAGAATTAAAATACCATATTAAAGCATACTTTACAACCGGGCTTTACCGGGAGTCCGTGCTAGCTTAGATAAATACTTTTGCAGTTTTAACAAAAAAGCTACGATAATATTTTTTCTATCTTGTTTATTTCTTATTTGTGTCTAGCTGCAGTAATTATTCTTTCGGTATTCCGCATTATGTATTATTCTAATTCTTTTTTGTGTGTTTCTACACAGTCTTTCAAACGGACCGGCCCTTTTCCCCCGTCTTTCCATTTCATATATAGTCGGTTAGTATCATCCTTCGGTTATATTGCATTGTACATCGTCATGAGTTTCCTGGTCTTCTGGTCGAGAGTCCTAAGTTCTTATTTCGTCCAGCTTATAAACGGCCCAGAGTATCTTATTAGTGCCATTAATCCCGTATTTATTCCTTTAATTATATGTAAACTATTTGGTTTAGTTTCGAGTAGTTTTCCTGTTTTTCTGGGGTACTCCATTTCTATTTTATCTATCTTTTCCGTTAATTTGATTGTGTCTACGTTCCGCACTTCTAAGTATTTATAACTATCATATTTACCCAGTACCCTCATTTCTGTTTGATTGGGCAGTATTTTACCTTCTGTTGCTTCTTGTTTTCCCTTCCTTATATACGCAGTGCGCACTTTTCCATGTCCAATTCTTATGGGCTATCCTGGCTAAAGATTTTGCTCCTGTTTATTAGTGTACCTATTTCTGTTATTATTTTTGCAAACAGTTTCAGATCAGCCACGTGCAATAGTTGGTTCATTCTGTCTTCCGTGTTAATAAACATATCCGGCATGTCATTTACTTACGATGTTGTTAAGAAGCATCCTCGTCATAATGAACAGTAATGGTGATAGGGAATCACCTTAGAAGATCTTTTTTCTATTTTTATTTCAGTTATATATTGTACATCAGATGTCAGTTCATGTCTCTTTGTTTTCATTGCATTTTATATCAGAGTAATTATATTGCCTGCCATTTTATAATCTACTGACATTCTATTACCTTTGCTTGCGCGATTCTATCGTATGCCTTTTTATAGTCTATCTTTTTTTTCTATTTTGACCTCCTTCAGAATCGTCTGGTCTATGCATAATAGGTCATGTGTTCCTCTTTTCCCCTTTTCGCATCCTTTGTTTTCTTTTGAAAGTAGTCCGCGGTTATAAAGGGACTGATAAATTTGTCATTCCAGTTGTGCAGTAAGTAATGTTTCACATTGTAGATAAGCAGATTATAGGCCTGTAATTGCTGGGGTGTTTGCTTTGTCTGTATCTTTTTGTACCAGTGTAGTTCTATATTGTGTCACCAATTCTGGTATATGTACTTCGTGGATGCATTTTTCAATTGCTGAACTAGCATTTCATGTAGTGTTGTGAATTTCGTTAACCAATGAGTATGTATTCCGTTATGACCTGGTACTCTACAGTTGGCCATTTTTCGTCGTGATTTCCTTGCTGATTTAATTCTTTCTTTATTTTTCGAGTTGATCTTCTTTCATTCATTATTTATACAATTCTGTAATTATGATCTGTTCGTTCTTCTCCCTTCTTGTTGAAGTAGCGTTTTGTTTCTGTCGGGTCCGGTTGTTTTGTTTTTGGCTTTCCTCCATCTACATTTTGGTACAATTGTCTTTCATTTTTTTCAAAGGTCTTGTTTTGCTTGCACTGTCTTGATTTGTATCAGTATCATCGTAACTCGCTTCTTTTTTCGCTATTTGTTCTTTTACTTCTTCCTGTTTCTTATTGAGACTTTCCTCCCTAGTCGCATTTTACTTTTCGATCCTAGTTGTTTATATCTTGTTTATCGCTTTGGCTTCTTTTCTTAGTTTTTTTGTTGACGCGTGACCGTTGGTATGGAACTTTGTAGGTGAATCTTTCAGCGATTTCACTGATACATGTGTGCAACAATTTTCAGTAAGAAAATCGCCATGTTTCGACTAAGAATAGACGCTATCTATCCGTTCGAAAATCATAAATCATTGAAAGAATGACGTATTAACGGAATGATATAAACCAACGAATGAAATCGACTGAAAAGTCATGCAGTTATTATAAAAGGGGCGGTTATTATTTTGTCGAACATGATGTGGCTGACAGATGAAACCTATAACAAATAAAATGAAATAATCCCAATTGTTTGTGGCAAGGTAGTACAATTAGATAATGACTCCGGTGCATAATGAGAATATCTGAGAAGAAAGTCTCGAGGGAGTAAGTATTGTACTAGCCCCTCCATATGTGTTATTTAGGAAAGTAAATATTGACAGAATGTATATAGAAAGGCACGGACTGGTTTAAAATGAAGCGTAATATCTTGAAAACCTTCACATAATATAGGAAGCTTGTGTGATCATATTGAATGTTTATGTAACCTCTGCGTTTCTGTAGGTATACTGTCTTCTTTTTGTATAAGGTAAAAATCGTTAATAGTTTTAATATTAGAGGTCTAAAATTGACGCACAAAGGACAAAGCAATAACCCTTAAAGCATTAGTCATACCTAGTGATAATAAATCAAGAAGTAAAACAATTAGGAATGATGTTCTATAGAGCACAAAAAAGGTGTTGCGAAATCAATTTACATTTTAAATGATTTTGTATACTCGTTGGAATAAGCAATGTTTCTGAAACTCACTCTTTTAGATGCTTGCGTCTGATTTGGAGAAGACTTTCTGATTCTGTTACGAACAACTGCATACGTTAGATACGTTTTAGACGCATTGCTCTTACATACACATTCATCTTGGACCATTATTCACTCGATAGTTGGCAAAGTTCCAGATGTATTTTTTGATATTACATAATGCTATATCCCTATGCTGGGTATTACGTCGTATTTTAAAAGATATTATTAGAATTCGACGTATACACTCATATACACATTCGCACAAAACTAAATCGCACTGCTAATACAGCGTTCCATTTAACAAACCTCAGATTTGTGCATAATATACAGCGAAATGGCTTACCTGCTGAATACAATATAACCCAATGAAAACAAATGGTTGTTTAATGGTCACTTTAATATTATTATCTTACTTTTTGATCCATTGTTACACTTCCCTAATTATGATGTTCATCATAAAATTTTATGAAATATTTACTTTCTTGTCTTGATGAATGGTGTCTCACTTGATTTAATATAAACCGATACTATATAACAACGATAAAAGTACAAATGTGCAGATATATCAAGGGGATCATCTACATAATGATGACAATAACGATGTTACTTTTTGAAAGTTTTTCTTAAACGTCAATTGCACTCAAGGATTCATTAAGAATTTTAACTCCAGAAAATTCGTGTAGCCAATTGTAAAAAAATGCATTTAGAATTTTATTGATTGGAAATTTACTACCGGCGAAATCGAATGTTTTGGGTTCATTAAGATAAGCAACAGAAAAGGAAATGATAAAATTCTGCAGTCGTAGTTGTTCAGATTACGTTAATTAAGATGTTTAAGAGAGAAGTAAGTGAAATCCGAAATCAATAAACTGCTCAATTAATTGACTCAAAAAATAAACTCCTTGTCAATGTTTGTCGTGATGGCTACTTTACCGTTCATCAGGAATACGTTTATAGAAACATAGGTTCAAATGCACATATAAAAGCTACAACCTATGCTAATAAGATGCGTTTTCTCTAAGCGGACGCTATAATGTTGAAATGTAACAACTTATTTAAATATATAGGTAAGAATTCATAATGACGCATAAAAGTTAACACTTTTTATCGGCACACTTGACTTAAATGCCATTTTTCTCGTAAATAAGAATACTGCAACGTAAATTAATGAAAGGTAAGGAAAGTCGTTTCATTTATTCGTACTTATCAGTATAATCTGATGTTAACTCCGTTAACTTTATTAATCACAAATCAACAAACATGTTTCCGATAACGTGTATTTCCTAATAAAGAACGAATACAACCTCACATATACGCATTGAACTCGGGGCATACAATAAGAAAATATAGATCACACGAAATGTAACATAATATGCGTATAATAGGATACAAATATTTGAAATTATGTTCCTCATGTATTTTCACATCATTTACGACTGTAATATAGCTAAAATATAGTTAAGCTACAATAACACTAATCCGCCATGAGACAGCGTACCTATGTTTTCCATGTAAGACTGGGGCAGTGTAGTATGAAAACAATATTTTTCCAGGCTGTATATTATATATCTGAAGTGATACTGTGTATACCTTAATAACCGTTAAAAAAGGTTTATCTGATCCCCCTATTGGCCAATAGTATTATTACCTATAACACACCCATAATAGTCCAAATTAATAATGAAAAACGATGTGAATATATTTTAAATGAGCTTCATAAACATGTAATCACTTATTTTATAACAATTGAGTACAACCAAGATACTGTTTAAACGTGACCATGTTCAACTTAAGGTTTGATTGTTTGATAACTAAAAAGGGTAATTTTAAATATTGTATAAAATGTGGGCTAACAACGACCATTAGAGACGAAGGAAAGTAACTATATTCCCACGCTTTCTATTTCCTTTATTTAGCATAAGAAGACAGGACTTTCTGCGAACGAACATCTTCAAATATACCAGTTTTATATATGGCGATGATAGTAATCTTCTCAGCAATGTATCTGCGCACATCATTGTGGCGATGTTCAAGTGAAACGCAATTACCGGAATCCGCTATGGCCGCAAGGTAAGCGAACGTCTAAACCGAAGATCTAATGGACTGTGTTCAGACGGTTTCTGTGCAGATTTCCGAATGCTTACCAACAACAAGAAGGGGGCGAGTATTCGGTGCTATGGGAACAACGCTGCAGATGTAGAATAACACTGTTCGTCTACGTCTGCCTATTTCAACGCACCATGACATCGCATCGATTCGGGCAGAATGAGGGAATGGCAAATTACATTATTTATACAATTGTTAAAATGTAAACGTGACAACGAAGCTAAACTTTTTTTGCATTATAACTCGTCGGGAGAAACCGAGAAGACGGTCAAGGATGCGATAGTCTAATAAAATTAATAATTATTTCTGAAAAAAAAAAACTGTCTACCCTGAAAAAAAGCTTTGATCCTTTCAAGTAGAAACAGAGCTAATAATAAGTTAAATGTATGACATACTGTTAGTGTAATTTTTATAGGAGCTGCTCGACTGAGTTCTAATCAATTATTAGGTTTTTTCAACACTATCGTTGTTTTTATAGTATATCGAATGATCTCTACTTTATTATTCCCCCTGTAAAACATTAACAACAAAAACTGCAAACATAATTTTTTTGTCTCTATCTGTGTACCTAAAATTAAACGGAACTTCTATGAGTAAAATTTATTTCGTATGACTACACGTCTGGAGAAAATAATATAACGGGATTGCACGACAGCTCACTACAGCACTGTCGTTTTTAAGTCAAATGTTAACTTATTGTGGAGACGTCTTCTTAAATAATCAATTTTTGCTTATTATTTACCTTCGTTGCGTTACGTTGTTATCTCATTATCCACATGAAAAAAAAAACCCTCAAAAACTTTAAAACACTCAATATTAAGTGGTTCTTACAAACGGGCACTTATGAGTACTTGATGTGAAATCTACACAAATAAAAACATGGGGGTTTAGAAGTAAATGTCAGCCAATTATTGGCTTAAAGTTTCGTTTTTACTGAAATTCTTACATTTTCGTGAATGTCTTATTTATTTCCTTTGATAGGAATCATATTTATATCCCTATTCTCTACTGCTATGTAAAGTCAATTTGTGTGTGAGAGTTTTTCTTGATAGGTTCCGAAACGGCTGAGCCTATCTTTTGCAAATTTCACACACAACTTACGTATATATCTGGCAGTGTTCTTAGATGTGTTTTCTACATTCGTCCGATAAGTATTGAAAATAGAAAAAATCTTATCTTGAAAATAGCTTTTCTCGCCTATAGATTAAAAAGAATAAGGGAATATACTACGTTACACCGGCAAAGCAAGATAATAACATTTCAGAAAATCATTTTTTTTATTTGCATATTTTTAAACTAAAATTTATCACAGGTGACTTCCCATGACATTCATCATGAAGCCCAAATATCAGCTAACGTTATATTGTAAACAAACACAGGCGGAATTTACTGAACGACATTGTCATTATTATATTTTTTTAAATTTTTCTTGCGAATGTGTGCACAGGCCAAATTATTTCTCGTAATATAAAATTATCAATAAAGGGCTGATTCTATAATATTATTTGCGTAATCTTCATACATTGAAATATGATCTCTAAACGTATTAAACGACCAGGTAAGATCGCGCTGCAAATAGCTTTAAATAATGCTAAGTCCTGTTGATGAAGTTGGAATAAAAGCATAAACAATACTGTTTGATTAAACACATGAGAGAAAGCCATGCTTATTCATATGCGTTTTATTAATATGTAGGAAAATATGTTATTCTATCCTATTACATGGAATGCAGCATGTAAAACATTTTGCCTGATCTTGTCCCTAAACGAAATGATATCACGTACTAAAATAAAATAAAAAATAAAACTAATCGTCAAACAACCATTTAAGACTTACCTAACTACATAAATTTAATTCAGAAAAAAAGTCAGTTTTGTGTGTATTTTAAGAATTGTAAATGATAATTTCTACCTCTATCCGGATATCTATTTATAGTATTATATAAAAGTAACTTTGTGTGTGTGTGTGTGTGTGTGTGTGTGTGTGAATTTCGTCCCCATAAGTTCCGAAACAGCTTAGCCTATCTTTTGCAAATTTTACACATTATTTAAAAAAAAATCTTTTGCACAGAAATTAATCGGATAAGTATTTAAAATAAAACTAAAACCTATCTTAAATATAGCCTTTCTTCTCTTTTAGATGAAAAAATAATGTTAACAGGAAAATATTTTACGTTACAATGGTTAAGAAAAATTATGATATCATTTTCCCTGATCGATGCAACATAAACTATTCCCTTTGTAAAATTCTTCTTTTTTTATCTATGACAGAAGAAAAATTATGTTTAATATCGTTAAACCCAAATATCAGCTAATGCGATATTGTAAACAAAAACTGAATTTGATCAACAATGTGATCATTATAATGTTTTTTTCCTAATCAGACTATTGTGCAAATTATTCCTCGTGATATATAATAACCAATAGAGGAGTCGATCTATAATAATACATACGCAATCTGCATTAATTAAAATATCATGTTTAAGCGTATTGTACAAACGGACAACGACAGGCGGCCAGCTACACAATATACATATATCTATAAATGGTTGACTAATATAACGTATTATAGTTAAAAAGAAAACAACAACAAAAATTGACATAAGTTTATACGCGATAAAATAATACAAAAAATCTCCTATGGATTCGTGGCCCAACGATTTACGCAGTCGACTATAATATATATTGCTTTAGGTTTGAATCCTAGAACAGTCAAGTTACACTGGCATTCGGTAGAACCGTTAACTCCGTGTTTGTAGATTACTGTTTTATGTATAAATACTTTAGGTTATTCCATGATCTTACGAGATAATCTAGAAATATTCTATAATAAATTGTAAGTCTAAAGACTGCCGACGAATAGCTGTCGATCTATTTTTATTGAGTGTGCATAGTATAATAGAAATAAGTTGTATAATATAATTTCTACGCGGATGAGTTCAGAATTCTAATATATACGTATATGTTTACTTATATCGATGTAGGTTTTACTGTATATCATCTCGGATATATTTCGTTTCTTTTGATGGGAATATTGTATTACTCAAACTAGAGACCTGATAAAAAACTGCGCATATTCAAAGGTTTTTTTACTGATAACTCTGAATAATTCCACCCAATCGGAATCCGATTATGTATGTGTTCCTTTGTGAAAATCATAAATGTGTCCTGAAAAAAAAAGAGATTCATTGAAGTATAGAAATATATGTCAACAACAATCTAACAAAATATAAACTTGATGTCATTCTGGTTGCATGATACTAACCTGTTGGATTAGATAAGCACAGTTCACAAAGGGGAACAAAAAAGGATTTGAATCAGTTCACGCTTAATTGTTCAATTAGAAAACAACGCTCGCCATGGGACAAGAAAACCTTAATTCAAACAGATTATGACCGCTGGATGAATTAGAAAGCATGGCTCATTGAGATGAAGCAAAAAAAAAAAAAGTAAACTTAAGCTAAATAGTTGAATGCGACAATATTCCGATCTTATATTTCTAACAATGTTCTAATAAATAATCAAATGGTAGTTGTCTACGATTATTAATTTTGTACATTGTTTAAATAAGCGTGTACACACTTTTCGCATTTGACATGTAAACTTGGAGGTAAGTCATGCATACAATGTTTAATTATAATTTTTATGCATTACTAAATAAGATATACATATTATTAATGAAACTATAACAATAATTCCAACACCAATAATAAAACTAATAAAATAACAAATGTGTTGAAACCCTCTTAGGAAACATACATGCCCTCCCAATACATACATTATCTTGGCACAAACAGTGCATGTTATCAAGATGAACAAGAGTTTAGAAATGTAGAAAATAAACAAGAGTCGTACTATATTTAATAGCATCCTGGTAATGCTAAGCTTCACGGGAACCTTATATATTTTTTGCAAGTTATCGCTGGTAATAACGCGCGTGATGTTTACTAAATAATAATTACTAGTTTGACCTTTCGCTAAAACGTTATTCAAAGGTAACGTGATATTTCGAAATGTTATAGGACGTTTACATTTCAAGTTGCGTAACAACGACAAAAGGAATATAAGGCATTACCGATTACAAAATTTTTTTCATAAAGAGTCTGAAGAATTTAATTATAAATAAATTATATTTTAAATATACATATATTTAAAATACTATATATAGAGAGATTCTTTATAATAATACCAATAAAAATAAAAATAAAAATAATATAAAATAATAATAATAATAATAATAATAATAATAATAATAATAATGGTGTAGTGACAGAAGTTTCTAGATATATTGATAAGCGGTAAAGATTATATATAATGTTATTATTATTATTATTTCAAAGTTTATATTTTTTTTACATTTTAAATTGCTTTTTATTAATTTTTTAGTTTGTTATTAAGATTTTAGCACGCATTCTGACTTAAAATTTCATTTGAAAAATGTATTTTCACAGTGACCGCCAAATTTATGGAATCTTTTTTATTTTCCTAACATAGTACGTCTTTAAAATCTACCAAAAATCAGGTAATTATCAAAGAAATTTTTTAACCGATTACTAAGTAACGAAATCACTTTATATGTGTGGTGTAATGTCTTTATATAAATATATTTTGGAAGACTCCATGCCCCCTTTCTTTATTTGCCCCTTGTTCGACCCCTTAAATTCCAAGCGACCTACTAAGCACACGCTTATTTTGTGGTAGGAGAGTGAACGGGTGTAGAAAAAAATAACAGTATGCACTTCCATATCAAAGATTAAAATCCGAAATTTGAATGTTTAATTTTTTTTTATCTTTTGCGTTTTACAGTATGAGATTCATTGGGTATGTAATCCATAATCATCACTTTTAGATGAGGTTAAAAAGCTATTTTTAACGAAAACGCGAAAATAGCCATACTTTTAAGTCTTTAAAATTCAATTAAACATTCTATTTAAGAATGTGACACATTCCATGTACCAGTACATAAAGAATGCGTAAAAGAATCAATACAAAAAAAATTAAAAAGGGTGAGAAAATTATAAGTAATTATTGTATCTGCGTATTACGTGTTTGTTTTCAAAATAAATCCGTACCTCGTTACGGTTTACAAAAAGTTGTTTTCTCTCGTTTTGAAAATAAACAATAACTATGAAGACATAGAAAATAAACAATAACTATGAAGACAGAAAATAAACAATAACTATGAAGACATAGAAAATAAACAATAGCTATGAAGACATAGAAAATAAACAATAACTATGAAGACATAGAAAATAAACAATAACTATGAAGACATAGAAAATAAACAATAACTATGAAGACATAGAAAATAAACAATAACTATGAAGACATAGAAAATAAACAATAACTATGAAGACATAAATTTCCGTAGATGATGATTGTAACATTCCAACATGTTGCATCCTCCACAGAGAGTTACAAAAAACGGCCCTTTTAAAGATCACATAAATCTAATGAAAGTATTTGCCGGTCTAGTTACATTAATATTCACGAAAATGCTTAAGTACATATTTAGACGTTACTGGATTCTCATACCTAAAATCCAAGTTGGTGGTGTATAAGCACATGGTTCCTAAAATGTACGAACCCGTGAAAAATAATTGAATTATTTGAATTTATTTAAATAGTAAGCAATTATATTCTAATATTTTTGCATATCTTTATATCGAATCTTAAATTTAATTTAGACACAACAATTCTTTTTAATGGATTTGACGACCTTTAAAAATAATTAATGTATTGTTGACTGGATAAAACGCGTTTTTTTTTGAAAAATTACAAACTTTAAATTGTATTAAAAATTAGAGAAAATATTATATTATTCTACTTTTAACATAATAAACTTTAGGATTTTATCTTTCTGGTAAATAAAATAGTTGTTCAGAAATAGAGGATTTTAAGAGATTTTAATAAGCTTAGAAAAAGCAGTTTTCGATCGATGGTTGGTCACATGTAAGCACGTTAGTTCCCAAGCAAAATGTAAAATGTACTTCAGCATTAAATGTGCAGGTTTCTGCTGTAGAAAGTAAGCGAAACCACAATGCATTAGAGGATTATTTTAAGATCTATGGTTGCAAATAGTTTTAAGAAAAAGCATTTTCTTAAGTGCCACTTGTATAGTAGTCGAGATTTTTTGTAAGATAGAACAAGACGCCAAGAAGAAATTAGAAGACGATATAACTAAAGAAAATGTTTATTGATAGTAAGTATGCACTAAAACGATGAATTTCAAAAATTGGAAAAAGATAAGGCTACACAAACTATTTTAAGTACACCCCCTTTATTTATTTAATTAGTATGTTTAAGTGATAACACTTTCTGTGTAAAAAAATCAGAGAAACCAATATTATATATTACTTTTATGTGTAGAAGGTATATTTAAATATATGAGGAAAACATGAATATTTTTAATTGATATAATTTGTTCTTGTCTGTCCTGATATAGTCTTTATTCATGTCTTACTAAATTTTAAAATATACGAAAAATGAAAAAAAAAACATTTTAAAATGTTTATTTAAGAATTAAAGTAATAAACTAGCTTCATATATAAATTTAATGTAAATTTCTCCTGAATTCTTTGGTAATTCTGAAGAATACACAATAAAAAATGGCAGTGCTCATTAGTATTAGTGGAAGAATCCTTACATCACATTCAATCGATTAAAACCGTAAACACGCTGCAAATTTATGTCCTGATGCAAAATCAGAGCGTTGTTTTACTTCTAAGAATGATGATACAACTAAGACATTAGACAGGATTATATACAGTTGTGCCCGATATTATTCATACCCCCCTTGAAAATTGAGTTTATTAGGTGTAACTTTTGTAAGAATTTATTGTTTACGTCCATATTGATACATATTCTTAATAAACCTCTTCTGATCATTTTCGTCATTTTAAAATCTCGGGATACTTGTAATAAAAGAAATATACAGCTATTTATAAAATCTGCAATGTTCAAAAATAATCATACCCCCTTATTTTTTCAGTATTAATCGAGTTTCTGACTGTTTGTTTTCTGTTTGATTCTTATTTTGAATGCTTTTATACAACCTTTGATTAATTTCATTTCGTTTTTTGCATTTTTCAGAAATTAAAATGATATCAACTGAAAACCAATAAAAGAATAAAAATTATTAGAATGGGGAAGAAAAAAGAGCTCAGTAATGATCTTAGGACTAAAATTGTGAATTCACATAATGATGTTACAAGTTACAAGATGTTACAAGGTTACAAGTCAATTTTCAAGAAATTTGAGGTCCCTACAGCAACAGTACAGAGCATCATCAAAAACTTCCAGAGCCACCACACAACAAACAACTTGATTGGTAGAGGAAGAAAAAGGAAACTGTCTGCTAGAGCCACCAGGAATATTGTAAGAAGTGTTAATGCAAATCCAACCACCACTAATAAGGACATTTTAGAAAATCTGGAGTCTTCTGGCATAAAAATATCAAGGCAAACATTGCAAAGGACTCTGCATGAAAATGGTCTGAAAGGAAGAAGACCAAGAAGGACTCCATTGCACACCGGAAAACACCTTGCAGCACGTCTAAAGTTTTCTAGGACCCATGTGAATTCTCCAGAGTCCGTTTTCTCAAGTATTTTGTGGACTGACGAAACAAAAATTGAATTGTTTGGCCATATGGATGCTTCTTACGTTTGAAGGAAGAAAGGAGAAGCTTACAACCCAAAGAACACCATACCCACGGTGAAACATGGTGGTGGTAGCCTAATGTTTTGGGGCTCCTTTTCGGCTAGTGGTCCAGGTAGTTTGGTCAAGATAGATGGAACCATGAAGAAGGAGCAATATTTGGAGATACTCAAGAAAAACATTAGACAGGATGCGGAGAAGCTCCATTTAGGACCAAACTGGGTCCTTCAACAGGATAATGATCCAAAACATACTGCCAAAATAGTCAAGAAATGGTTTGAGGATAATCAAATTAATGTTTTGAAATGGCCTAGCCAGAGTCCCGACCTGAACCCTATCGAAAACCTCTGGCACATATTGAAAACTGAGGTTAAAAAGCGGAAACCTAGAAATTTGAGGGATTTGGAGAACTACTGCATTGAAGAATGGTCAAAAATCAGTGTTGATGCTTGTAAAAACCTTGTTGATAAATATCCCAAACGGTTACAGGCAGTTATTAAGAATAAAGGGCATGCTATTGACTATTAGTAAGAGAGGTATGAATAATTTTGAACTAGTGCCATTATTGTTTTTCTTTGTATAATGTTTCAAACTTGCATAATTTATTTATTTGTTGAGTTTAAATTAAATGCTTATGCTTGATTTATTGTTTGAAATCCCTTTAATATTGTCTACCTTCTGGTTTGAGCAATATTCTTATAGAAATCTCAAAGATCCGAGGGGTATGAATAATATCGGGCACAAGTGTATATATATATATATATATATATATATATATATATAGATATAGATAGAGAGAGAGAGAGAGAGTGAGATTTGTTATTTTTGTTTTTTGTATATTAATATTGGCTCCGCTTCGAAGCTCATTGTTTTATTTACTCAGAAAGTCACCCTTTTTAATTTTTTGGACATATATAACATTTTTATTTATTTATTATTTTTAAAACAGTAATCTACGTAAACGCGTATTTCGAGGTCGTTACCTCTCGTCAGCGTAGTTCAACTGTTTCTAGGGATCGAACCTCAGACCATGTTTACCACAGTCCGGTGCCTTAACCGTTAGGCCACAGACCCTAGATTGATTTTACTGTTTATTTTCATCGCTTATACATTTAGATTTGTTATTGTTGTTTTTTCAAGCGATACATACAGTTAATATTGGTTCCGCCCCGGAGCTCATTTTTTTATTTACTTAGAAAGTCGGCCTTTTTAATTTGTTGGGACGTATATAACATTTTATTTATTTATTATTTTTAAAACAGTAATTTATGTACGCGCGTGTTTCGAGGTCGTTACCGCTCGTCAGCGTAACAAATCGCGCATATATATATATATATATATATATATATATATATATATATATATATATATATATATATATATATGAACAAAACTACGACTATCCATTTATCTAGAGTTTCCTTTTCGGATTAAATATGTTTTTTTTTAACTCATTTCAAAGTGTTTTTTTTTAAACATATTTTATTAACTGTTTGCTCATATTATAAGCTCTATTTCCTATTTGGTTTTATCGAGCTTTTTACATCTGGCTGGGTAATTTTATAAATATTAATGCTTTGATATTTATAATATACTTTAATTTTACCATCTTGGATCATTTTGTTAAATTTAATTGTAATTTTTATTATATATATATATATATATATATATATATATATATATATATATTAAATTGTAATTCAATGAATTTCAAAAAACTCTCATTGAAATGAAATGAAGTGGTGGAGCTTCATATCAAAGAATTTTTATTATTCTAAGCAAGACAAAGAATGTTTTAGAAAGTTTATCTCCTTAACCTATAGGGTTTCGGTGCCTACCATCTCATCAGAGGAGTGAAAATATTAGCAAATATTTATAAAGGTATGCACCCTATTTGCTAAAGTCAGTGAGACATGGAAAGTCAAAGTGAAAATAATACATTTATCAGAAGTCCTGTAGCAGGAGTAGTTGTAGAAAAAGGATATGAATGTTTTTGTTGATCCAACTTGTTTGGCAAAATCCATATTATATGTTCTTTACATCCGTTTGGTAATAGTTTCCAAGTTATATCATGGGTAATCCGCATAGCTGTGTACATATCCGAATCGGGCAAGTGCTTGTTTAAATTTGTTTTGGGTCCAGCCGATAATAATTTCAAAGTCTGGTGGAAGCCTTTTCATTAGAAGCTTATATTATTTTTAGTGGGGCGAAGTGTTAGGGAGAGTTGGCCATGGTAAGTGGTAGGAGGTGGGGTGAGACATTTGTGCATATTCATCCTAATATACACAGGAACACAAATACACAAACTCAACACTTACACACAATATACATATGTAATATACATACAGATACACATACCCACATACATATATATACATATATACACATACATATATACACATATATATACATATACACATATACACACACTTAAACATACATACATCTCTATAAAAATAGATATCTCTTCAAGTAGAATCTAAGAATCATAAAGTTTGACCGGTCGCTTAATTGAGGTCAGGTAGTGTACAAGATATAGGGACTTGGTTCGGGGGGGGGAGGGGAAAAAGGAGGAGGAACAAGAATAATATGGATATAAGAACAAAAACCAAAATAAACTAAAATAAAGAGATGGGCCAAATACGTAAAATGAATAATTCTTTTTTTCCCGATTTTTCCTAGTTTAACCTTTGTCTTGCTCAGAATAATAACAATTCTTTGATATGAAGCTCAACCACTTCATTTCATTTCAATGAGAGTTTTTTGAAATTCATTGAATTACAATTTAATTTATTTGCTTTATCTTGCATATCGATCAATTCTTGTTTAGATGGGATAACTTATAGAATATTACTGCCAGTAATATTTTGTAAACCAACAATCTCACGTTTACATAACCACTGATTGTTAAATAAAAACTATTCCGAAGAATATATATATATATATATATATATATATATATATATATATATATATATATATATATATATATATATATATACGGAAACGACTGCGACGCTGTTTGAGTCAATTTATTTTTAAAATCAATGCCAGATCATGTAAAGGCCGTAGGGAGCACGAGCAGAAGCAGTAGCAGAGATGCGAGGAGAAAAGGTAGAGAAAGAGAGATAGTTTGGGTCCGCGTTTTCCCAAGAGAAGGCGACGTTTTCTTTTCTTGGCTCATAGAATCAGAGGCGAGGAAGCGAATGCTACTTTAACAAAGAAAAAATTATACAGTTGAATCTGAGTTAGCCATGGAGAGCGACGATTGTTTCTTCTTTTTTTACTTGGCTAAGAAAAGTAAAAGAACGGAGGAGACATTCAAACTTTAAAAAAAAGAAAAGGAAAAAGAATTGTTATACGCGGTAGCATATTGCCCCGAAATGGAAATAGCAAGGATCTTCGATTTGAACTCGCATGAGAAACAGGTTTGTGAATTTCTCCTTCTTTATTACCCTCCAAAAAGAATGCGTTGTTGTGTTAAACGAACTGTTGATCCCATCAACCGCACTTTCTTCATCATCAATGAACTTTTTTCTTCGTCACTTTGAGGCCTGGGTTATTTTTTTGTTTTTTTGCCTGCTTTTTATTTGTTTATAAACATAAAAAAGATAAAGAAAACCTATATAAAAAGACTACATAAACTGTATTTCTGCTTCCGACTTCCTCATTATTTCATATCGAATTTGTTTTCGTCTCCTCCTAGCCTCTTTATATAGGGATGACCCATACACGCCTATATACGCCTACAAAACAAAGCTATCCAACTCTCAACTAAAATCAACTTATAAGTTTAAAAAAACACATAATCTTACAGAGAAGCATCTTACGAATCCAGCGAGTATCAGAACGTCGGTTAAAATGTCAAAAGAGAGCAAAAAAAAAAAACGCTACAAAAATGGCCAATTGTTCTTCTTTCTTCTTTCTTCTTCTGCTTTCTTCTTTCTTCTGAGACGATGTATGTCGGTGTACGAACGGTCTCTAACAACAGTTCAAGCATCAATCGACTGCTCTTTACACGGAGAAGTGCAGTGACCCATCGCTTTTTAGCTAACTCCATAATTAAATAAGATTACGTGTAATAACAAGTTTTAAACACTATATACCCAATGTAGACAGACCACTTCCAACACGGAACTTCTCTCAAAAGGGACAGCTCCAAATAATACACCGGATGCTCACAGACGTTCCAGTTTGCCAGTGGCCTATATTTCTTGAACGCTGAATATTTTAGGTGAACTTTAAGGTTTTTTCTTTAAACAGTAACCCACCAGCGTTAATGAAACCACGAAATCTTTATCTCAGTTGATCAAAATTGTTATAAGAGTAACCTATCAGCAAGTACGACGTCAAAAAACAATGTTATAAAAACAAATAATTCTTCAGATTTTGGACTGTAAAATATGTACAAAATGTCAATGCTGTTACCAGGATTCGAACCTAGGTAAGCACGGCCACCACGTGGGGGTCCTAACCTCTAGACGATCACGGCTAACACTGACGTCTGTCGCTCTTGGCAGAAAGACACATGACTACTGTCAAACTATTGAAAAATAAGGAGGAAACTTGAAATTCTCACGCATGCGTAAAAATACACTATAGCAACCATTGTTAAATGCAGCTGAATCTCTTCGCTCGCTAAGAAAAGTAGATCAGACCAGTTCTTCTAAGAACTCACCAAACGCCAAAGGAAATAAGTTAAATTAACCGCAAAAGAAACTGCAAGAAAGTCATCTTCTAAGAACTCACTGGAAGCTGACCAAAAAAGAATCACAATCCAAGCCCTAGCCACAAAAATAACTAGATATTGTGGCTACTATACACAATTTACTAATAAAAACAAGAATGTTTTCTAAAATAAACTACAATAAATTAAACATGTAACCTCACACTGTCACTGATTAGGACTTTATATAAAGATAACAACTACACTATTGGTGTATATACCGTTCCACACTTTAACTATTGGTGACGGGGCAGTATCTCAATTCTACGAGAGTTGTCTTGCTTTAATATAAGTGATATTATAGTAAGATACACATAAGTGTTATATGTTTACATTTAATAAAAAATGCCAAAGTCAACACGTAGTAAAAAAGCTCAGAAAAATATAGACTATGAAAAAAACAAAGCCAAGGTATTATCTGAGCAAAAAGAATACTATCAGAAAAATGCTGAAATAATAAAAATTAAGTATCATGCAAATCCTGAGGCAAAGAAGGCTGCCTCACGTGCTGACTCAAAAGCACGGTATAACAGGGATCCCGAGGGGAAAAAAACTGCCTCACGTGATCTTTATAACAAAGAACCAGAAGAAAAAGGCTGCATCACGTGCTGACTCAAAAGCACGGTATAACAGGGATTCTGAGGAGAAAAAAGCTGCCTCACGTGCTCTTTATAACAAAGAACCAGAAAAAAAGAAGGCTGCCTCACGTGCTCTTTATAACAAAGAACCAGAAAAAGAAGGCTGCTTCACGTGCTCTTTATAACAAAGAACCAGAAAAAAAGAAAGCTGCCTCACGTGCTGACTCAAAAGCACGGTATAACAGGGATTCCGAGGGAAAAAAGCTGCCTCACGTGCTCTTTATAACAAAGAACCAGAAAAAAGAAGGCTGCCTCACGTGCTGACTCAAAAGCACGGTATAACAGGGATCCCAAGGAGAAAAAGCTGCCTTATGCACAAACTATTTTAAATATAAATATCTAAAACTGCCAAATCTTTGCCAAAACGCCAAAGAATGAACCAAAAAAAAAATTAATAGTGAAGGTATGAACATTTTAGAACTTTATAATACTCTAACTGTTATATCAGAGAGGCGGTAGCACTCTCTATGTAATATAGAACCGATGGAGGACCAAGAGGCAACTCCTAAGGCCCAAAACCCAAAGACCTAAAACCCAGCAGGAAGCGACCTGCTACTCACGGAGACGGCAATGAGCCGCCTCCTAAAAAAGACAATACTATCATGAATGTTAGTTTAAAAATAAGACTGTAAGTAAAAATACTAATTAACAAGAATAAAAAAGCATTGGAAATGCAAAAGGATATAGGGATGGTATGCCAAAAAGTATACAAACAAGATAGCTATGAATGGCTAGGTACATGGAAATAGAATTGCATCCAAAGTATAGCCCTATAGCTTTTTACAACCGTAATGATGGCATGGAATGAAGATTGGAGAAATGCTATAGGGCTATACTTTGGATGCAATTCTATTTCCATGTGCCTAGCCGTTCATAGCTATCTTGTTTGTATACTTTTTCGCATACCATCCCTATATCCTTTTGCATTTTTAATGCTTTTTTATTCTTGTATATATATATAATGGCAACTTTCGTCGACTTCGACGTATGATCTTCTGATAGAAAGAATTAAATTGTTCGGAAATCCACACAGATAATTACTTTGTAATGGTGTAATTTGTGTAAAACGAATCACAATTCTAGTCTTACTGCAAACATTTATCGGCACCTCTGACTGCCACAGGAGAGAGTATACAGTAAACCGCAGGCTTTTACATCAGATTTTGCTTCTCCTAGATGCATATCTTAACGAAAACTGGGGGTGCATCTATCCCAGTGAATACAACGCGCCACCAAATACCAACCTGTAAATTTCTACGACTCGGCCCGGTACATACAGCGCCTAGCCTTACCAAATGGTCATCCATCTGATACTGGCTCGGCATCCCGTTGCTTAACTTCGTTGATCTGGCGAGAACCGGTGTGTCAACGTGATTGTGTTACATAGACGCACATACACACACATGTATTTAGCTAACTTTTAATGCAATCAAATATAAGAAGCACGTAGTTTGATTTACCGGGGAAAGTTAATGTAATAGAAAATAGGACAATATATTCCGTCTAGTAATCTTTTATTTGATTAAGAATCTTACTACTCGTCTACTTGACAACCAGAAATCTGCAGCTTTTATAACTGGATTATTAAAGGGAGCATAATCTATACACACAACATTCTTCTCCACCAAAATTCTCAGTGATAAGAAAGAAAGTCTCCTAAATCTGTAAGCTCCCTACTATGCTACTATTGCTTTTCGGGGACAGTTACTTAATTTAGGAACGTAATGGAAACGCAACCAGCTTCTCGGGTGTTAGACACGATATCAAACGATAGGCACATGAAAACAGCAACACAACGTGTGAATATATCGTCGGTTATAACTGGCTGGCACGGGCCACTTCTTCATTGCGATGTTACCTGCATCTTTCTATTGTCGTCATTAATGGCATGCTGAAATTTAACGCTTACACAAAAATAGCGAACTAATGCATCTTTATAAATATATATATATATATATATATATTTATATATATATAATTTATTTAAGATTTAACAATGAGGGACATATTTTTATAAACACCAGTTGAAACCAGTAGCATGCTATATCGCGTTCGCCGAACCCAGAATGCAAATTGAAACTGTTTTTTTTAAACTATAAAATTGTATTCTATTCTCTGTGTCAATGAAGAAAGAGAGACAAATTGAGTGAAAGAGAAAAATAGAGAAAGAGAGAGAGAGAGAGAGAGAGAGAGAAAGATTCATGGTTGGAGTACTCAAAAAGAAGGCTCTTTAGTGCGAGCCTGTTTGTGGCCTCTAAAATACCTCGCTCCGAAATGTTTATTTTTCAGAAGAGCAGGCCCTTACGCATATGAGTCAGTCCATAGATGAACACGTTCTTTCGGTGCTAGTTTTCATCTACCAGGGATTCGGGTGTTTGCCCATCCGAAGTTTCTGACCTAGCCCCAAGTTTCATAAGATGACGTGTCAGGGGCAATTTCAGTGCCATGATCTTCTGGAGGGGTTTCAGTGTTAGTGGGATTTGGTCTGGCCTCAGGGACTGTCTAAGGTCCTGGTACGTCTCCGGCAGGAGCTAGGTTTCTGAGAGACATATTAGACTCTCTATCATCTATATGGCGTACTAGAGCATATTGGTGGTGCCCAGTCCTCCAAGGGAGTGTTTTGGTGTAACGTGCATGTTGTCGGAAAAGCAGTTTACCGGGTCAAGAGAACAAACATAGAAAAGAAGCTTCTGCCGAACTCCATCACTGAAAAGGTAAATACCTTTCATATCGAGTCGCGTTTGTGGCGGTACACAATAGGTATTGAATGGTGTATAATTCGACAGGAAGAATATTTTCCCAATTATCAAACGAGCATCCGTTAATTGATGCAGCCAATTGAACGATCTTCCAAATACTACCGCTATATCTACTGCATTAGCAGTTACCCTTAGGGTTGTTTGGAGTTGTCCGGTTTTTAGCTACTCTCCGTTCCTGTAGAAATTGTCGAAGCTGCTCTGACATAAGAGAAGTCCATCGGTCCGAATGTGTATAGATAGGAACTTCAACAACAGCGAATAGTGAGCAGATGCTTTGTATAATTGCAGTAGTCGATATATCTGTGCAATGGAAGGCAAAATGACACCGTGAATATTCGTTAATATACATCGTTTTTTTGTATTGCTTGAAAGCGATCGTTTAAAATCAAGGGTTAGTCTTTCAAACGGTTGTGTGACATTTATTAAAACGCCAATATAAGGTTTATAAAACCGCAGGTTTATTTCAGCACGCGTTCGGCAGGAATTTGTAATTTCTTTCCATCCTCCACTGAGAAAGGCAAGTTTCCACACCCCACAGCATAAACCATTTGAATAATGCCCGAGTGACAGAGGTTGTTATGTCGCGTTCTTTGGCGGAGTTCGTTCCCACTTCATGCCGTACACACTCTTGACAGCTCTAAAGTTCTCCCTACGGAGCAGTAGTTGACATCAAAGGCGAAACAAGATCAATTCTCCCCCTCACTATTTTCTCATTATTTATTTATAAAAGCAGCTGATTTTTTTTATCAGCAATGCGTTTAAATGTCGCAATTTTCTTAATGCCTCGACTATGGTGTAGGCTTCCTTTTTAAGTCCGGGCTGTCGACGTTTAGCCTGTTGGGGGATCCTTGATACAAAGCTACAGGACGGTAAGTTTCAATAACCAAAGGAAAATATTAGTCTATTGTTGTAATTACTGATTTTGCAATATCCTTTTTTAGTAACTCGAATGCCTCAGCGGCTTTACAGGACGGAGGAATCGTCGCTACCTGTGTTTGTGAATGTATATTTTCTGAGAATTATTCAATCCATTGCTCATAGCACGTCGAAGGGTAGGCTTATTATGAGGGGCAGGCATCTTGAGTAAAGGTGTCAATCGATCTGCGTTTGGTGCTATAAAATCATTGCACATGGTCTACACCAGTAGGTTTATTTTGTCCCGTCCAAACGAGTAGTTGTTGTCGTTTAGGGTAAGGTTGCGTTTGTCTCAGATCAACTGTCTGAGATTTTCGCCGTGTTCCTTTTTATTACGGCCACATAGTGTGACTTTGGTAATGTACGTGAATGTACCTTCTAGTTTCCTATCCGTTTTGATTTGGTCTACTATAATTTGGAAACTGGCTATCCCATTCGTAACGCCCAAAGAAATCATGCGAAATTGACAGTCGACTGTTCGCCTCGAAAGATGTGTATAGCTATTGTCTGTATTTTTTGAGATGAGGTGTTTTCATTGATTGAGATTGTCGGACTGAGTTCCTCATCTTGGTTGTTATCGTCACAACGTTTCGGCCGTTTTGCCCTCCGGCCTTCATGTTACATGATAAGGGCTGCCCCCTTTTCATGTAAGTATAAAAATAGAGAGATTACTTAAAATGAAAATAAAATGAGAGAAAGCAGAACTCGAACCTTGGATATAAGTTTTAAAGAACAATAGGTTTTAATGGAATGTCCAGTAAATTGTTAATTCTGATGAAATAAATAATAAATACACTATTCAATTGTTAGAAAGAATGTGGATAATAAAATATGGGTTAAATAAATTAGATATCTAGGTTGAATTCCTTTGTGAAAATAACAAAGAAAAAATAGGTTATTGGAAAATCAGAATGTTCTGGAAACGTGCGACTCGCGCATGTTGGTGACACGTAAGTTTGGTCACGTGGCCGGACATGCATGGATTTCTAAATATAGGAAGTGAGAGTTAGTTAGTTAGTTGGAGAGTGAGTTAGTGAGAAACTCAGAGGGAGTTTGAAATCGACAGACGATAGTCTGGGTGCAGACATGGGTTTCAATCGTCTAGAAGCAAGACGATCACTTTTGAAACTTAATATGTGAACCTTTGAATTCCTGAACGCAAAGCCACCAACCGGTTTGAGTGGAAGAATAAATGTTCAATGTGTTTTTATACTGCCGTTTCATGTGTCCATCATTACAGGAAAAAGGTATTGTCTATTTATGTGTACAAACTATTTGAAATTCATCATCTAAAAAATATATGTGTTAGAAAGTAAATGTGTCTATTTATGTTATACAAACCCTCCCGTTCATACGAACTATCAAAGCATAAATCCCAACCTGTCAATCCATCGGCATAAATACAAACCTCTCAATTATCGGTCTGTCTATCTAGATATGAAAACACTTTCTCAAAATGTATTTATATGTAAACCACTCATTTATAAATGTTCACTCTCTCTTTATATACACCTGTTAATGTCTCTATAGCTTCCATCTCTTACAATATGAATCTCTTACAATATGAACACTTAAACATGAACTCTCCTAAGACTGTCTATCACTCTAAGACTCTTATCCTTCTTAACATGTAAACAAAAGAACATTCATCATCTTAAAGATAATAAGAGAAACGTTAATATATAACGTTCGTCAGGTGTTTTGTATCGAACTAGTAGCATATGGCCGAGTGGTCCTAGACGTTGTATCAAAAGTTTACAGTTATCCAAAGGTGCTGAGTTCAATCCTGAACGAAGGCAGTGAAAAGTAACATTGAAAACAGAGAATAAGCAACTATGTCCCAGAGCCTAGCTGGAGTCCGAACACATGTACCCCGTAATAATAATAAAGGGTTGGGTTCGAGACTCCTAACAAACGGTTCCCCAGTTCAATACAAAACAACTGATGAAGGCTTGAGGGCAAAACGGCCGAAACGTTGTGACGATAACAATCAAGATGAGGAAGTCAGTCCGACAATCTCAATAAATATGTATAGCTCGTCCATAGTTTTTCAAGTGCAGAGTGCTAAATATATGATATTTGGCTATTTCGCCTATCATTTAATCAGTTGGTTAGTGGGAAGGCGCCCAAAACATAAATATTTATGGTTTGAAAGTAATCTATAACAATTCCCTCTTGATGGTTTTCAAAAGTGATTATAACTACCTGAGCCCTCCAGGGTGATTAGCTGTGGTCAATTATATCCTCCTCAGGTAGTCTTTTTTTTAATCTCAGATTCAAGTATTTTTTTTTTATTATAAGAAAAACATTATCACTTCTATGTGTTTTCAGTTAGGTTTTCGAAAATGACGGGGGACTGATTTTTGCTGTCGCCAGTCCACAAATTTTCAATGCGGGTATTGAACCGCCAAACTAAATTTTAATCTGTTAATGTTGCTGAAAAAAAATCGTGTCCCAGTATTATTTCTCAACAAAAGTTCTTCATCACGGATAATTGAGTGGTTTTATAGGAAACATCATTAAATAGTAATTCCACCAAAATATAACCACTAACTTTTTCAGACAATGATTCGTTTGTCATTGTTACTCTGCTGAGATAGGGGACAAAATACAATTCGTTCGTTTTACCAAGCTTTCTTTGATAACATTTTCTTAGCTCCCGGTATCGAAGAGAGCATGCGTAGATTCCCCGTCAATGTTCACCTTTACAATACTTTTTGAAAGGCAATCAGAGGAGACGGCTAAGGTTGCAGAGGCATTTCGATGAGTGGTTTTGTAGAGTGTTTTTGATGACTTGGATACGTTTGAAACATGATAAAGTTATCTCACATTTATGACAACGAGTATATCTGGCAAAGCATGAAACTCGTAGGCGTTTAGATGAGCCGCAAAATAGCAGGTGTCTCTTTTTCAACCGGCAGTGATTGAATGTTTTGAAGCTTCGTCAGACGATCATCATTAGGTAGCAGAAGAACAAATGACTGGCTGTAAATAAGAACTACACTTTATTGTTTTATTTCGGGCGCAGTGAATACAGACGTTAAATCTCTACGGTTTCAGGTTAGCACTGTCTGAAGATAGCGGTATCAATCCTACCCAAAACCGACTAGAGGCGTACTTGGCAAAAAAGTGGTGAGACGACAGTAGCTATGGATGGCAGTAATTGCTGAGAATGCAGTTAGAAGATTCACAGTTCCTATCCCGTCGCGGTTACCACCTGACGAAGCCAGAGGAATATTTGGCCGAAATGCCGTGAAACAACATCTAAAAATGATGAGGATAATAGTCCGCTATAAATTACATTAATAAGTAATTCACATTTCTATAATGAATTGCAATTAAATAATATATAACTAGACTGTTCTATAGCGCATTCGAAGATATAGTCTTGCTCGTAATCTGTTTTAAGTGCCAGGGTCTTATTTTCAAGAAACCGTTGTCTTACCTGAGCATTATAATGCCGTTATTGAGGGCGTCAAGTATGTGTTGCTCTTAGGCCTCTAATACCGTCATATGGCAGAAGTTGCAATATTTGTCCACTGTTAAAAGGCTCTCAAGGAAATTGTTCAATGTTTCGCCTGAATCTTGTTGGCAAGTATCAAGTAGATGTCTAGAAAATAGCTCATGTTTTAGATTTATGTACGTAGCGTTTAGTACATCGATTGCTTCTTCGTAGGTAATACAATCTCAAATTATTCTGTTGACTGTGTTAGGCAGGTAGTGTGTTAGTATAACCCTTTCTCCCTCGCAGGGGTCGCGCGCGCACGGTGAAAAACAACGCGCACTAACCCTAAGGACGGTTGGCTATATTTTCGCTCCTTCGAGCCTCGGACCCCGCACAAGCACCCCTCTCTCCCTCTGCTACTGAGTCTCTCCGAATTGGACGTTGGTATCTGGCTGTCTAGTGTTGTAGCGCCCAATCGGGAATTCTTGGTAATTTCTGTCGTGATCGTCTTCTCGTCGGTGGCCGTCTCTCTCTGTCTGCGACGGCTGGAAAGTCAAGTTTGGTTATGCTGAAATCGAAGGGCAGTCTTCACAAGTATAAATGGAAACAATCAACAACGATGAGGATAGTTTTAGGCTGTTCATTTAGTGATTCGGTATACATTAAGGCTCGGCTCGTCACTTATACTTTCGTCAGGCTTGGAATGCAACCCCCACAGTGTATTTAAACAAAAACTCTAAGTGGCCGTCTTGTTAGTTCTCTTCGTCTCAATTAGAAGAGGCTAGCGGCACGCGTGGCTTCCCAACTTCTCTGTTCGACAGACTGTCCGATTCTCTTCTTTTGTCTATCTCCGCAGTAGTTTTATTAAACGTTATCCTCCCCTTCCTTCTGTAGTCGACCCAATCTCTCTATTCGACGGGTAATCATAATTCTTTCTCTCTCTCTCTCTCTCTCTCTCTCTCCTTCCCAACCGACCCCCTCTCGATTCAATTCCGAGAATTAGTTATCTGTCTAGGCATTTAACCAATTTGTTCCCTTAAAATTAGAATGACTAATTCAATTGTTTTCGGGGTTTGTTCTTTCTCTCTCATCACCTCCAACTTGTTGGTTTAAGTGAATCATGTTATCATTTACACTCGGATCGTCGACTTTACTCGTCGACTCTTCCCAGACCTCCTTGCGTTTTCCTCGCCAACCCGATATCTGGCTTATCTTTAATCTGGCCCTTTTGAACTCCAAATAATTTACTTGTCACCCGATGACAATTGGTTGGTTTCGCACGACATGGGACTGAGACCTCTCGCCAGCTCCATCCCACTCACCCTTAACCTAGGAAGCAAGGTTATCCGGTGTCGCCCGGCTTCGTTACATACGACCCCCGTTTTTCGTGTCATTGTCATCAATTACACGCACGTCCCCTGCCTCTAGCTTCTGCTCCGAACCAGTGTGGGTCGTATATGTACTTATGTATGTAGGTAGGCGTGTGGGCTGCATTCCATTCTCCCGTTTTTTTTCACAGTTGAGAACCCGACGAGGGGAAAAAAACCTTTCTTCTCTTTCAGCAGGCAAAAGAAGATAATTAATAAAATAGGACGAACCAAACAAAATAAAATAGAAAGAGAAAAAATGTTCTTGGATTAACGGTCCATCTGATATGCATAAAATTGTTCGTCTCGAAAATTTTGCAAATTTCTTTTTCATCTCATTTCGTCTGCATTTTTGTTCAAAACAATTAAAAAAACAAAGAGTTCATAGCGACTCAACAGTTAGCATGCAATTGATAAGGTAGGGTCGTTGAGTTAATTTTCCCTTCCTCTTCCTAAGTGTCATAAGGACAACATTGATAAGTTCAATTCATAGATTCCTTCCCTTCTTTGTCTCGCGAAATCGTTCTTCAATCCGAAGCATGCAAGCAAAAAAAAAAATATAACAACCAAAACAAAAAAAAAATCATTTTTTCCTAGAATTACTCAATAGTTAGCGTGCGGTAAAGGAAGGATCTTCTCCTCCTTTTTTTCAGTGAGGTACCCAAAATCCAATAAAGAAAAGAGAAAAAAAACACACACACAAGGAATCCTCCGGTGGTCCCCTCTCCCTCTCTTCACATAAGAAGCCATGTACAGTTTATGTCACAAAATCACCTGGGGATATAGATTTCCCTGTCTCTCTTACTTCCTTTCCGTCCTGGGTCGCTGGACGATTTTCGAGGGTTCACTGCCGGCTTGGGTTCCTCCTCAACGCGGATCTGGTTTACCAGGTCCTCGGCTTGATTCTCTGATAGCCGCAACTCAGGCTCTTCTTCCACGCCCCGGGAAAGGGCGCTCATTGGTATCCCCGCTCCGCTCTGGTGCGTTGTCGTCGGCGGGTTACCATCACGTAATCTCCTCCATCCTCCCCATAGATACCTTACCAAAACGGCTAAAACTATCACTACCATTAGAATACTCATGATCGGCCAAGCTATTTTTCCACCCACTTCTGGCCTCCCCCCCCTGACTCTTCCCTACCGACTCGGCTTAATTTAAACCTCAATTTCTCTAGACTGATTTTTTCGATCGGTCCCAACACTTCGGGCATCTTCTGTAAGGTAATATTGGGGAATTCCCTTATTATTGGTTCCCATAGCTCCACCCAACCGCTGGAGTTTGTTTCTATTAGCTTCTTAAGGGACCCCCTATCTTCGAATCTCTCTTCCGCCTGATAGTACGGGGGCAAGGAAATCGAGGCCCCGTGCGCGGCACGACCCATTAGTAGCTCTATAACAGATAATGGCGAAGCGACTCTCGCTGTTCTCGGGGGCTTCCCGTCACAAACTCGGGTTAACTCTATTCCCTCTTGGGTTACCACCGCCCAAATCCCGTCGGACACCCCCACTGCGGAAGGTAATGTCACCTTCGTTAAGATTTCTACCTCGCAACTCTCTTTGATCCCCGGTTCGTTTTTTCTAAACAGCTCTAGTACGCACAACCGGTATCGACTCACTACATAAATGGGGCTGGTTGACCCACACGTTCCAAGGGCGTCAGCCCTGCATCGGTCGGCTTCCTCAACGGTCAGCAACATGAATCTTGTTCTCGCCATGTTTAACGCGATAAAGTCCGTTTCCATCTTATATCTAGCCACTGCCCCTAGCTTCTGGTCCGCTCTGGGGTAGGGCATGGCTAGGTTCATGACTTGGTATATCGCGAAAGAAGTGTCGTGGTCCTACAAGGGGATCGACACTAGTACAACGAGTCTTTCCTCTTCCAACAGTGTAACACATCCCAGGGCATTATAGTATCTCCATAATCGCTCGGTGGGGTCTACCGGCAGTCTCAAGTGGGGGGGGGGCAACTTCGACTGTATCTCCAACAGCACTTCTCTTAACCTCCCTGGAGCCACTATACTCGGCGACAAATGTCCCAAGGACAACATATCCAGCTGCGCCCGCACGTGTTCCAATTGTATCATTACCTGTCGCCCTGTCTGATGGACCCTGTTCGCTATGGCCAACAATTGTAGGTACCTCTGCACAAAACCATCCAACTCTCGTAATTCCGTGGATATCAGCTGGGTTATATTCGCTACCTCTTCCTTGAATCCTCGAATCTGGGAAAACAGCCTCCCTATGCTGGCCCTGTTCTTGGCCAGTTCTAACCTAGTAACATTTAGGATCGATACGCTCTCTTCGGCTACGTGTGCCAACACCCCCTGGTCCTTCTCGACCTGTTTCAATCTCCTCCGAATGATCCTTACATCACTCTCGGATACCGTCCCAAACAATACGTGGAGGGCCTTTCCCACTATCGGCAGCACCGATCTCTTCGGTTTCGTTCGGAGCAACTCTACCTCCTTTAGGTAGAACCTCATATCCTCCCACTGAGCCTCCATTACGATTGTCTCCCTCCTCAGGGAGGCCAGTAACTGCACGTACTCGCTACGACCCCTATATTCTTGGATTATTTGGCTCTCGATCTTGGCCAATTTGGCCGCTTGTTCACTCAACCGCTCGATCACCACTCTATACGGCTGCAGGTCTATCACTAGCGTGACCAACCACCTTGATCTGGTGATCACTACTTCACTGGTCTTTTTAAACACGGTATTCCGGCTCTGCTCCCACATACTTGCTACCGCTAAGGCCGCCAATAGTACCACTACTTTTCGTCCATACATTCCTGAAATGATACAAGTAGAGAACCGGTCTGAGCTCTCTATGTTAGACTCTTTCCAACAGGTTCCAATCACTCTGTCATTACTCGAAAGACTTTAGAACCACTCTGACTGTTAAATTCCTTCCAACATGTTCCAATCCTTCTGTCATTACTCGACAGTTTAAAGGCTTTAAAATCACTCTGGCTGTTAAATTCCTTCCAACCCGTTCCAATCATTCTGTCCTTACTCGACAGTTTAAATGCTTTAAAATCACTCTGACTGTTAAACTCTTTCCAACCTGTTCCAATCATTTTTGCCCCTACTCGACAGTTTAAAGGCTTTAAAATCACTCCCACTGTTAAACTCTTTCCAACCTGTTCCAATCATTTTTGCCCCTACTCGACAGTTTAAAGGCTTTAAAATCACTCTCAACATCAGCCTATTCTCGCTTCCCCAGCACACCCGAGAGTCGCGAGCGCCACGCCCTCCAGCCCCCTCACATGCACGGGGGCCCTTCCGCACACATGATAGCCCGGCGGTGCACCACCGCTTCCCCAAGGTGGCTAATCAACAGAAAAAAATAATATTATAGCTTTCCTTCTCTTCACTACCATTCTTCTTCCTTCTATTCTGGTCCCCCGGGGTGGTCTACTCCTCTTAGCCTTAACTTCAGGGGCAATTCCTTCTCGACGCCCAATGTTTCCTTCTCCCTTTCCCACTTCTCCCGGAGCCGAGCAAGGGGGACTTCATCCTCTTCTTCCCACTCGCTCGGTGCATCCCCCGGGCTTAATCCCTGATTCTCACCGATCCGACCTCCTCTGTCCGTGGGAGCCGTCTTAGCTCCCTCCCTCGAGGAGGTCGTCGCCTCCTATACAAGCCTGTCACCAGCTGGAGGGCGAAACTGAAATCCCGCTCCTCCCCACTCTTTCACTATCGGATTCCACTCCCTCTGGGTCCACGAGAGTGGTCCGTCTCATTTTCCTCCTCTTCGCTCTTATGGGCTCTGGCTCTTCCCATCCTTCCACTTCTGCCAGCTTTAGATCATTGACATGCACTGGTTTCGTTTTCCCCGCCACCTGGTCCCAGATGACAAAGTATACCGGTCCCGTCTGCTGTACGATCCGGTAAAAGTCTAACTTCCCTTCTCTTAGGGGCAACCTGTAGTATACCGGGTCCCCCACTTGTAAGCCAACTTCCTTCCTTCCCTTATTTACTCGTTCATTCCTTTTTTGCTGGGCCCTCTGGACCCTCCTCCTAACTTGGGTAAAAATCTGGTGCTGCTTTTCTAAAATCAACTTATGGTGGTCTTCCCCCAGGTATTTGCGGCGTGGTTTCAGCAAGTTATCGATAGGCAACACCACGTCCCTTCCAAACAGCAAGTAATAAGGGGCTGCCTTCGTGGCTTCATTCATAGTGAATCTTACCGCCGCCAGTGCTTGGGGAAGATATACATCCCAATTCTCCCTGTTGCCCTCAGCTAGTTTGGCCAGCACACCAGCCAGGGTCCGGTGGAACCGCTCGACCTTGGCGTTACTTTGGGGCCGATACACAGAGGTAGTCACGTGCTGGACGTTCAGACCTCGCAACGTCTCGGCCATGATCTGGTTCACATACACTGGTCCGTTATCCGTGATCAGCTGTTCTGGGGCTCCATATCGGGGAAATATCTCGGATAGTATTATATGGGACAGGGTTTGTGCCCGTTTATCTGGTATGGCGAATGCCTCCGGCCAGTTCGTCAACCAGTCCACGAAGTTAAGTATGTAGAGATTACCCGCGGTGGTTTCTCCATATGGCCTTAAGATATCCATGCTCACCTTTTGAAACGGAAAACTCGGCACGTCTGTTTCCATCAGAGGGGCCGATCTTCCACTCCTACTCTGGAGTAGGCAGGTGCGGCAGCTCTCCAGGTGGGCTATCACGTCCTGGTACAGCCTGGGCCAGTAATAATTCCGGCCTATCAATGCGTATGTCTTCTCGATCCCCATGTGCTCAGTTCCCTCGTGGCACTGGGTCAATATTTCCCCTCTCAACCCCTCCGGCAACAACCAGCTTGGCACTCACTCGGCCCTCCCTCTGGGAGAGATAACACAGCACCCCCTCTTGTATTACAAATCTGGTGGCTGTACCCTTCTCTACGCTAGCTCGGAGACTAGCTATTTCTTGATCCTCTTGAGCTTTCTCGATGAGGCTCCTCCAGTGGGGATCCCTGATCGTTTCTGGTTCCTCCTCATCACTACTTCCCCACTCAGGCCGCTGGCCCTTTCGATGAGAATTTATGACGTTTATCTGATACGCCTTATCGTCCACGCCCGGTTCCAACTTGACCAACTCGGTCTCCAACTTCTCCGGTATCCGGGACAGCAGATCCGCGCAGGTGTTGTCCCTACCGGCCAGGTATTCTATCTTACACTGATAGCCGCTAAGCTTCAAGGCCCACTGTTGTATTTTTTTGTTCGTCCAGTCGGCCTCCAACAAGTGTTTGAGTGGTTTATGGTCCGTCTTGATAGTAAAGACAGCTCCATTCAGATAGTAGTCTAGTTTCTGCACCGCATATATGATTGCAAATGCCTCTTTCTCTATCACCGGCCATCTCTGCTGGGTCTCTGACAATCTATGTGACAGGAAATACACGGGGACCTCCTCGGGTATCCCTGGTATTGGGCCGTCCCTCTCGGAGCCAGGCTGGGTCAACACCGCCCCCACGCACCTATCACTGGCATCGGTATACAACACCATAGGCCTGCTCAGGTCACGGTAGGTCAGCTGTGGCATCGCGGTCAGTTGTTCTTTAAGGGCCTCGAAGGCATTTTGGCAGTCTTCCGTCCACTTGAATCGGGCGTATTTCTTTGTTAGTGCTACCAAAGGTCCCGCTAATCGGCTGAATGCGGGCACGAATCGTCGGTAATAACCTATTGCACCTATGAATCCGCGGACCTGCCTCACCGTTTTGGGTTCCGGCATGGCTCGAATGACCTCGACCTTGTCCATGTCCGAGCGAATCCCGTCCCTGTCTATTATAAACCCCAAGCACTTCGTCTTATCCTTCAAGAACTGACACTTGGGTAGCTTCAGCTTCAACCCGTGTTCCCTTAGTCTATCGAACACACTCTGCAGGTGTTCGAAGTGCTCCTCCTCATTTTTCGAAAATACCAGTATGTCGTCCAGGTAGGCCATGGCGAAATCTTCCAGGCCTCGCAATACTATTGACATCAACTGGGTGAATACCCCTGGCGCATTCGACAACCCAAAGGGCATCACTCTAAACTGAAACAGCCCCGCATGACAGGCAAAGGCCGTCTTCTCTTGGTCCCTCTGCTCTAGTGCCACCTGCCAATATCCAGACCTCAGATCCAGGGTCGAAAAACAGGTGGAACTCCCCAGTAAGGCTAGTATGTCGTCTATATGCGGCAAGGGTACCGCCAATGGTTTAGTGACGGCGTTCAGTCTTCGGAAGTCAACGCAAAACCGGTGACCTCCGTCCTTCTTCTCAACAATAACTATGGGGAAACTCCACGGGGAGCTGGACCTTTCTATTATCCCTGCCTCCAACATATCCGCCACTGCCTCCTCGGCCAATTTTCTCTTGTGTATCGGGGTTCTATACGGTCTCATCCTTATGGGCGGGTGGTCCCCTGTGTCAATTCCCATCTCCACCGTCTTGGTCTGTCCCAACTCTCTATCAGTCAAGGTTATCACGTCTCGGGTATCCTCTAACAGTTGTTTGGTCCTTATTCTGTATGGTCCGGGAACCACCATGTCCTCATCTCCCAATCGTTCAGCTCTCGGCCTCCCTTCCTTCCTGGGGATCTCCTCTAACCGTACCCTTTCTGTCCTCTTCACTGGGCGGCAATATGCCAACTCTTCTCCCTTAGCTATTCGAATCGTCTTTCCCGATGTGTTGAGCATCAACACCGGTATCGTCCCCGTCGCTTGGACAACCGATTCACTCACCGTCACTCCCTCTTCATTATCCATGTATTTCTCTACGGGGGTTATCTGGACTGATCCCCTTTTTATTTCCTTCCCCGTTTCAATCCTACCGGCGCCAGACATCGCCATCCTGGGCGAAATCCTCATGTCGGCGCTCGCCAAAATGGGCAACTCGTCGTGTTCTTCGCCTCCCAAGGGAATTTCCGTTTCACCTATCGTCAGTACAGCAGGGTCGAAACTGAGTCTGGCTCCCTTAGCTCGGAGCCAATCCTCCCCCAATATCAATTCGCTGCACAGCCCGTGCGTTACATACAAGGGAAACTCGTCCTCTCCCCCTGCTACTCGTAAGGGCAACCATGCCACTCCGTCCACCCGCAGTTCGCTCCCATCTGCCTGGCTGATCGCTATGTCCGACGGTTCTAGTCTGCCCCTTCTCGCTAGTCCTTGATACGTTTCTTTCCCCAACAGTGAGATCGATGCCCCAGTATCTATCAGTGTCTTCACTCGCACACCTCCCACAATCGCTCCGCATGTGAGTTCCTTTTTTTTTCAGTGAGCAGGGAGAACACCTGGGCTCTCCCTCTCTCTATTTGTGGGGTCCTTATTCTGTAACCCGCTACCGAGGACATGGGGGCGGGCAGCAACAAACCCCCTTGTGACCCATCCGTCCTCGAATCGCCGTGGTGCTCCCGACGGTCCCTAACAGTTGTCTCCCTGGGTGGGCGCACGCCGCCCCGGCGCCGCCTCCCAGAGGGGCAGCCTTCCTTAGGTGGCCCACCTCTCCACATTGCCAACATCGACGCCGCCGGCAATTGGCGGAGAAGTGGTTCTTCTCCTCACACGTCCAACACGCTACTGATTTCGACTGTACTGGGGCCACCCTGCCAGTTACATTCGGCGGGGAGACCCTCTGGCGTTTCCCTGGTTCCTTCCCTCATATCTGGGTGGTACGTGATGATTGGGTGTAGTGACCCCCAACCTCCTGTCTCCAGCTACTCTGCACCCCCTATTCTCGTGTCCGAACTGCCCACATTTGTCGCAGTTCGGTCCAATCGGATCAGGTGGTCTCCCCCATCTCGTGGGACACTCCGCCACCCGATGCCCCTCACTCTGGCAGGTCCAACAAATCAGTCCGTATCTGCCGGGAGTGGGTTTGTAAAACCCATGCGCGAGGTGCCATTCTTCTCTGTTTGGATCGGCCTCCGCCTCCCAGTCTTCTTCCCCTTCTTTCCACCCGGGCTTCCCTTTCTTCTGGGGTTTCCTAGTGTTTTCGCCCCTCTCTATTCTCTCTCCAAGCCTTACACTCGCCCACGCTAATTCCTTAGCTCCCGCTAGGGACAGTGGCTGACCCCTGACAATATCTCTCCTGGTCTCCTTGTCACTCAGACCATCCACAAACGCATCAATCAGTATCGTATGTATGGCATCACTGCCTCTCCTCCTCTCATCCGGGAACGCCAACACCGCCAGCCTCTCTATTCGTTCTGCCAGTTCGTCGATGCCGTCCTTGTCCGACATTTTCAGTCGTGTCAAATTTCGCACCGCCTGAATTGCCGTTCGCTCACTGGCATATTGTTTCACCAGTGGCCCGCGCAACTCGGACCAAGTGACGGTTTTATTGTCGGCGTATATTGTCCCAATGAATTTGGAAACCGGTCCCGCAGCATTGTCCAAAGCCAGCAGGACCATCTCGTAATCCTCCAGTCCGTATATCACCCTCTTCTTTTCTATTATCGCTAGCCACTCCTGCAGTCCGGCGGGTTCACCCGCATAGGACGGAATCCTTATCCCCCCTATGGGCTTATCCATCTTCTTTGCTCCCCCGAGGGGCCCTTCGCCTATGGTACTAACGCCCTCTAGCTCATTTATTTCTCCTTCGTCTGAGGTGGTCATTATAGTGATGCTTCTCTTCGTTCACTCTTCTTAAAGTCTCTAATCCCCTTCTTCTTCCCCACAACCTATCGCAAGTAATATCCCCACTTAGAACCACAACTAATTAAAAAAGAAAAAAAACCCACCGAAAACAAGCACCTGTAAAAAAAAAACGATCGAAGCAACAAGGAACCAAAAGAAAATCTTTTTCCTACCTCTTTTTGCTGTTCTCGTCCTTCTGTTTCTCTTTTTCTGCACTTCTGCAATCGACGGGCTGGCTTTTGACCGCACGGTCTTAGTTAAGCCCTAAAAGTTCTGTTTAGTTTACTTTTTTCTTTGATTTCTTCTGATCTTCCCTCCGTCTCGGTGATCATTTATTGGATAGATCTGGATGCTGTGTTTCGTGACAACCAGTGTGGCCTCCTGGCTTCACGGCACCATTAATATAATCCTTTCTCCCTCGCAGGGGTCGCGCGCACGGTGAGAAACGACGCGCACTAACCCTAAGGACGGTTGGCTATATTTTCGCTCCTTCGAGCCTCGGACCCCGCACAAGCACCCCTCTCTCCCTCTGCTACTGAGTCTCTCCGAATTGGACGTTGGTATCTGGCCGTCTAGTATTGTAACGCCCAATCGGGAATTCTTGGTAATTTCTGTCGTGATCGTCTTCTCGTCGATGGCCGTCTCTCTCTGTCTGCGACAATCGAAGGACAGTCTTCACAAGTATAAATGGAAACAATCAACAACGATGAGGATAGTTTTAGGCTGTTCATTTAGTGATTCGGTATACATTAAGGCTCGGCTCGTCACTTATACTTTCGTCAGGCTTGGAATGCAACCCCCACAGTGTATTTAAACAAAAACTCTAAGTGGCCGTCTTGTTAGTTCTCTTCGTCTCAATTAGAAGAGGCTAGCGGCACGCGTGGCTTCCCAACTTCTCTGTTCGACAGACTGTCCGATTCTCTTCTTTTGTCTATCTCCGCAGTAGTTTTATTAAACGTCATCCTCCCCTTCCTTCTGTAGTCGACCCAATCTCTCTATTCGACGGGTAATCATAATTCTTTCTCTCTCTCTCTCTCTCCTTCCCAACCGACCCCCTCTCGATTCAATTCCGAGAATTAGTTATCTGTCTAGGCATTTAACCAATTTGTTCCCTTAAAATTAGAATGACTAATTCAATTGTTTTCGGGGTTTGTTCTTTCTCTCTCATCACCTCCAACTTGTTGGTTTAAGTGAATCATGTTATCATTTACACTCGGATCGTCGACTTTACTCGTCGACTCTTCCCAGACCTCCTTGCGTTTTCCTCGCCAACCCGACATCTGGCTTATCTTTAATCTGGCCATTTTGAACTCCAAATAATTTACTTGTCACCCGAGGACAATTCGTTGGTTTCTCACGACATGGGACTGAGACCTCTCGCCCAGCTCCATCCCACTCACCCTCAACCTAGGAAGCAAGGTTATTCGGTGTCGCCCGGCTTCGTTACATTAGGAGTGCACTCTTATTGATGAAAAGTTTCGGTCGTTCTGAATGTGGAACCTCGTGAATGTAAATCTCTCTCGCTAATATTTCCAGCAGTTGTCGGCTGAATTGCTTTCTTGATCTGTAGTAAATCGCTGCGGTCGCATAAATTGTTCCATTCTAAATTGAATAGATTTTAATGAAAACATGACAACAGATTCCGTCAAATAAATTGTTTTTTTACAATTAAGAATTTTACCACACGTCTACTTGACAAGCGGAGATGTACAGCTTTTATAGCTTAGATTATCAAAGAGGAGCTAATCCGTATTCACAACTGTTAACTTGCAATTATACAATAAAGATCAACAATTTTTCGTCGTAATTTAGTCAGATAAAAACATTTGTGTAATTTCTAACAAGATAAGTAAAACAACTGTTCATAAAAGTTAAACATAAATTTGATGTTTACTTTAAAAATAAAATATTAAATTAGCTAATTGAAAATGCACTTATTTATTTTATTTGAAAAATTTAGAAATATATATCGAAATTAAATGTTTTAAATGAAAGAAATCGAAGGGGATACATTTAAAGAAGTAACTGAAGTTCATAAAACAACATAGATATGCCAATAAGGTACAGGGACATTAATATTTGCGCACATCCTTTAAAAATGCATTAATTTAATATATAGCACTTTCTTTAAATCAAAATCTTTGAATTAATTATTGTTAATATAATGAAACTCTTCCGTATATTTATCATTATAAGAACAAAAAAAAAAACTCAAACCATTTTGCTTTACAATTTTCGGTTTAGGACTTCCAGTTTAAAAAACGCTGCATTTACGTAAATAAAGAAAAACAAAGCCATACAAGTTTTCCTTTTAATAAAAAAAATACTGGCTCGTCTTCTTTTTTATTTTATTTATTGTATAATAGATTTATACATTTTATTTTTCACACGTTTAAAATATAAATAAATAAATAAAACCGAGACTTTTTAAATAAAATTGGTTTGCATTACGAATAAAAAATAAGATGCTATATTTTTACTTGGTTTCCACTTTACCATTTTCCATTTTACATGGCGAGCTTTATAAGTTTACCAGAATGGTAAAAACGAATATTTTAGTTAAATTTTTCGCAAATAAGTATTTCCCTGGATATTAAGACATGTAAGTACTTATATCAAAAGCCATGCCCATTTTATACGCAAAAGCTTGTATACTTTTGGCACAATTTATATACTCACTATTCAATAGCGAGCTATTAGATATACAGGTTACAACATGTCGCGCGTAGTCTAGTATATAAATAAATTAATTAAACTAAAAGCAGCTAAACTTTAATTATGTACACAGTGCTTGATAATAAATGTTGAGTTATACATACAAAATGATGGGTTTTGCTTTCATTTAATATTTATAGAATATTACAAATAGGCTTAAGTGTCGACCATTTTGATGTTCATAAACGTGTAATGAATGAAAAGTATGTCATATTAATTTTTGAAATTATGTCTACCATAAATCTTGAAATTCTAAAGAGAGAAGATCGAAACACTCATGGTTTCTTTTCAAATAATATAGATAATAACGTAGTTTAAATAAGACATCTAATGAAACAGTTTCATGTTTTTTTCTTTCAAACAATAATTTATATAAAACTTTGTAAGGGATCAGTGAGTTGTTAGTAAATTGCAAGTTACGACGAATTATCACGATTAAAATGCTGGTGTTTTTAAAAGAAACCCATTCGCCAATGTTTGAGACACATTTGGTGTAATGAAAATAAATTCATATTTTGAATCACATCCAGTAAACCGGCACAGTAAAATGTCACAGTAAAATGCCCTCACATAAACAAACATTAATTAATTTAACATTCGTATGAGAATAGATATAATTTAACAGAATAATGCTTGACTTAATAATTTGAATTTGCCAGAATATTCTTTCTTATAAAACAAATTTAAACACTACAATCGTTATATTTAATGGACTATGTACAAGTCTTTTACTTGTTCTCATTTTACTGATAGGATGTTAAAAAGTAAAAGAATAAAAACAATTATATGCCCAAGAGTAAGTTTACCGTAGATTTGTTTAATTCGAGAAAACAAATGCTTAGAGTCTGACAGGAAATTGAAATTCCGTTTTCACAAACATGAACGATATTTTCATTTGATCATTTGCAATTGTTTTAACATTTGTCTCAGGAGAAAATAGAAAATAAACAGGCCTTCTCCAGCGGCCCTACCCTCTTGTAGTTTAAACGACATTAAAACAAATCGGTTGGAAAGAGATAAATAAGCCTCCTGGCATCGCGAAAATGAATAATAACAAAAAGAATCGCGTCCGGAGGAAATACGTGACTTCTAACAAAAGATTTCTTCCTGGAATTCACATTTTACAAAATCGTTTCATTCCCTGTGAGGGATTATCTTGTTTTTCTCTTATGGAAAACAAAGTTGCTTCACGCTGGTCTGAAATGATCATTTCGAAGACATAGTTCAATGACTGAGAAACAAACAGATTCTGAAACAATAAGGCACCCGCAATCCCTGCATGACGATTGCTCTTTTAAAAATAACATTGGATTTGTATTACTATACACATAGATTCGAAAGAGTTGTTAAAAAAACATATATATAGCAGATAGATGTTATCAAAGGCAAGATAAGTTACTTTTCGACTAAACTGTATATTTTTGTGTCTTTATTTTATGTAACATGTTTATTCAGCACGAAAAGTGTACAGTGTTCACCGATGTATTGGAAAATTTTAAATAGCACCCGACTCTGTGTTGAACACGGTAAGTTTTGGAAAATGAATTAAAAATAAAGAATATACAAAATACTGTTAAAGTTCCACCGAATATATGTAAGTCTATGTCACAGTAACATATATTGAGCGGGTTTCTCACAGTATTTTGTAACTCATTTTCCCAAACTTTGTGGAAATCTTGCAGTTCTATCTTACATCTGTTATATAGTAATGTTGCATAACTTATTTACATTCATGATTTATGCATAACCCATGTTATAATTATACATTAATGTGCCAAGTGTGATTTAAGAATAAATCTCTTATAAGTGTATACAATGTGTTCTTTTAAGCTGTGACAGGTATCCATTCTCTAAATGCCAGATTAACAAGGGCACCCATTACACAATCTTTGAACAAATCATATTGCAACATGAAGACCAATAATATTTAATTAAGTTTGTGTTCCACGTTCCACACAGAGCGACATCAGATACCATTTTTCTAAAATGTATTTGTAATTGTGTCTCCCACGGTCAGACAATCCCAGATTTAAATTAACTGTAGAAGTAAAACAAACGAATACATATGAAAGGACCGCATAGTATTATTAGATAGACTTGCGAACCAGCATTTTTAATCGCGTGCAAGCGACTCTATAAGCCACTCCGTCGGTCCGTCAGTCGGTCGGTCTGTCGGGCTGTTAGTCTGTCCGTAATATTTTTGTGCTTGGCTTTTTGGTTAAGGCCAAAGGTCTGTTGTTAATAGATGCTGTTCTTAGCTTTTTAAGCTTTTCTTGGCCTTTTGACAAATATCAAAGTGTAGTATCTGTTCCGGTAGATACTGCCAGCAAAGACCATATGTGGGGGCAGCGCCACATATAAGACCTTAGACCTTCATACCAATTGTCACTATCCAGCTCCCCATACTCCCCGGGGGAGTTGGTCCCCATTACCGCTTCACTCCTCACATTAAAAATCGGCCTTATTCCTAATTTGTTCGGTGGGGGAGCAAATAAATGCAGGTTTTCTTGGCCAAGATCAAAGTGTAGTATCTGTTCCGGTAGATACTGAAAGAAAATACCATATGTGAGGGCAGCCCCACATATAAGACCTTGGTCAATGTAGGGGCAACCCTTCATACCAATTGTCACTATCCAGCTCCCCTACTCCCCGAGGAGTTGGTCTCCATTTCCCTTTCACTCCTCACAGTAAAAATTGGCCTTGTGCTTAATGTGCTCGGTGGGAGAGAAAATAAATATCCTTTTCTTGGCCTTTTGGCAAGACCAAAGTGTAGTATCTGGTCTTATTACACATTGTACCTATGTTTCAACTTTGTGATATAAAGTGGGAGATGACTTTTCTGTATTAATTTAATGTAAAATGATCATCCACTTTACAACCAGTCAGTCTCAAAGCTATTTAAGTCATTCTCCAGATCATTCACTTTGTTTTTGAAGGATTCCAGTTATTTTCAGGCATTCAAGTTATTTTAAGTTCATTCAATTCATTCTTAACTTCATTAAAGTCATTCTAAATCATTTACTTTTTATTTATTTAAGTCATTTCAGCCCATTTTTCGGTCATTTTAGTTTATCTTTAAGAATGTCATGCCAATCCTACATTCACGCATTCATTCATTACACGAGAGCACGGGACTAATTGTGTTTTACCAGCGCAGTGGATGTCTCTTAATTAATACTCTATGTACAAATGTTACAAAGACCTTAAGTACAGAGACGCAACTATCCTCAATAAATTCTTAGTAAGTGATGCACTTTCCGGCTACTAATTATTGTGGGGCTTTTATTTCTGATTTTACTATAGAATCTACGAGTGTTGCAAATAGCCTAACTTGACTACACCACTAACATTGACACACTCAGTGTAGATATACATTATTGCATCGTCTAAATAATCAGCGCTACAATATCTAATATATTTAAAAGTAAATTAATTCTCGACGCAGCCAGAGGCGGTATAATTTATCGAATACTACGAAGTAGAAAAAGACTACGAAATACAAGAGAAGAAGGTGTTAATATATATGTACGAATACAAGCGATACAGGTTCCATAGCAGACGAGATGGTGATCCACATTCGGCAAGAGTATGACATTGGTTCCGGTCTTATCAACCTGTTAAAATAAGAGCTAAAAATCTGATTGTACATAAATATTTTAGGATATTGATCATACACTATGTAGATTATGCTAATTTGCTTACTATACTTTAGTAATAAAACGTGACAATAACAGAGTCGAACGGAACATATAGTTTTAAATGTCATACATTCCTTATAACTACTTTAAAATATTCTTGCTCGGATCTGTAGATTTTCGGGTCAAAACCCAATTGAGATAATTAAATAAGTTTAGTGATCCACGATTTACATTAATAAATGTTGATTTTTCTTCTGTCTCTTTTAGTATGCTACCTGTTTCTTATAGTTAAGACAGTTTTTCAACCTATTCAATCCAGCGTAATTCACATAACATGCATATGAGAGGGTCGCCCGATCTAATTATAATGTGTTTAGGATGTTTGCAATACTAATTTCAAGATGAAGATGCAAACTTCAACATCATAATTTTCAGTATGGAATGCCTGTATTGTGTCGCTTTGTGATATGCGCATGTTTCGTTATACCAGTAAGTAATCTTTCCTAGGTTCACAACTTGGTTTCCAGATAACATGAAAATAGTTGTACGTATTTCCAAGCTTTACTATGCATAAATCCTTTTCTGTAGACTTAACAAAATTACATTTAATGTTAACTATTATATTGTTTCAAAAGTCTTATAAATGAGGCTTCGTATATATCTGGAAGCAAATGAGAGTGGCACTTTAACTCTCAGTGTTAATATACGTTGTTTGGGTATGGATGAAATCTAAAAATATTGTAATTTCAAAGTGTAAAGGTATAAAAAGAAAATAATATCCATGACTTTTTATTATTTACACGTAAGGAAAACACGTAGATGTTAAAGATATTATTTGAAAAAATGCAAATAAAAATTAGAAACTAATTATCAATCTTTTGGAAAGAGACAACGAGGACTACTAACAAACATGAGATAGCGCATATTCGTTTTGCGAACACAATATTACCATTATTTTCACATAGATGCGTTGAAAAATATTTCATTACATTGTGTACAAATCTGAATGTTTATACTTTTAACTTAATATAAATTATACTAAAATTTCTCTCAAAGCGCTACCTTTTTTTTTTACACAGTGATCACCACTTATCAAGGCCCGGAAGCCACTCAGGGATAAGGGTTATTGCAAGTACATAAAGTTAGTGAGGAGATTTGCTGAAGTGTTTACTTAAGGGGGCGGTTCATTAGGAATTTGTTAACATTGGACTTGAAGACATCCAAATTGTAGTCCGGAGGGAAACAGGCAGACGGAACAGAGTTCCACAGGCGTGCAGTTCTAAGAAAGAAGCTTTGTTCATGGAATCCGCGTTTTGATTAAGGCACAGATATAGAGTGGGGGAAATTTTTCACAGTGGATTCAGCTAGACGGGTGTTTCTCGTGAAAGATTGGCGAGGGGGGACCAGAGATTGGAGTTCAGACGAGCATCTGCCATGGAAATAACGATAAAACAAGGACAGGCTCGCAACGTCTCTTCTGTGGAAGAGAGGTTGCAGGGTAGAGAAAAGGGCATCCCCCACTAAGCCACGAAGTCTATTTTGTACTCTGTCAAGGTAGGATAGGCTGTTTTTAGCAGCTCCTGCCCAGATATGGCAACAGTATTCCGTCCTTGGACGTACTTGGCTTGTATATAGATAGAGAATTGCATCAGTAGTGAGATATCTTCTGGAGCGGTAGAAGAATCCCACCATCTTTCCAGCGACCTTGGCAACAGACTTGATGTACGTGTTCCATTTCAGATCAGGAGTAAAGGTTAAACCCAGAAGCTTGTCAAAACACGGAGCCTCACCCAGACGAGAGCCATCCATCACAATTGATGCCAGCTGGGGATCAGAGCGTTGATGATGTAAGGATAGGAGTTTGGTTTTGGATGCATTAAAGGTAACCAGCCACATCTTCTCCCACTGAACCACGCGCTCGAGATCAGAGGAGAGAGAATCAGAGAGAACTTTGTCATTTACAACCTTTGATGTGTTGCCGTAGATGGTTGTGTCATCAGCATAGATGTCAACGAATGATTTAAGTATGTGTTTAGGGAGGTCATTGATGTAGATCAGGAAGAGCGTTGGGCCCAGGATTGACCCCTGGGGGACTCCAGCATTTATATTGCAGGCCTCCGATTTTTTGTCCATCGACCACTACTCTTATGAGCCTATCGGCTGCAAAAATTCAAGAAAACTACGTGGCAATATATTATCACGCTAAAAACACATTGCCCCTACTTTTTCTTAACATATTTTAAGTGATTAGACAACAATAAAATGCAAGGAACCCCCCCCCCAAAAAAAAGCTGTTTTCTGTGTAACCTTGCTACAGTATTTTACTGATGTCAAAACTACTTCTACATAAAGGTTTCTTGCATGATTTAAGTATAGTAAAAAAAATAGAATCAGTAAAAAAAACATCGAGTCGTTCCTGCGAATATCTTTAATTGCTTTTACAGAAACTCCATATGCCATTTTATATGAAAGCAAATTTATCATGATTTAAAATTAAAACAATACAAATAGTTCAAACCACTGCAATAACGCTTACGCTTTCGGAAAGCTGGTCCAACTCTGCCAAATAAAACGTGAACCTGCTTAACAAGTATTGCTTTTATAATATGTTATGTGGAGTTATGCAAAACAATTATCACTGCAAAAATATTTAAATTCTGTTGGAATTTAATAATAACAAAGGCGCCCTGAACAACCCATCATTTCTATTGAAACTGTGTTCTTACTAATAAAAGCAACTTCTTATAAATTTAAATCACGATATTTTAGTACGATGAATAAATAAATCTAATAGAGTTTTGGAATCCATCAATTCTTTCTTTGTCGAAATATATTGTTACCACTAAAATCAATTGTATATAAGTTATAAATATTATATTTTAAGCATAATTGCTCGAAATAAAAGTAAAGACAAGAACGGAATGCTACTTAATCCATGCTTAACAGTAAATCCATTAAAATATTTCATTACTGGTTTAAGCAACATTATAGTAATTATCGTTCAATATTCTTAGTACAGCAAGAAAAAAATAAGAACGCTTTCAGGAATAAACCAAATTCATATGTTATGCCGGAAAGCACGATTGGACTCATTATGTAAGATGATGTTGCTGCCCAAACAAATATGTATTTATTTCTTATAATCTTTTATGATAGTCAACGTGCAGAATGAAGACGCCTTGAATTGTTATGAGAATTATTTATTCCAGGTCAAACACACACACATTAAACCCCGTGACAAAATAATTTCCAAATCACATGTTATATAAATGAAATGCGATATCGCAACTAGTGCGGCGTAAACATCATCATATCAAAGAATAGAAAAATATATTAATTGAGCGTTCACGTTCTGTTTGTTCTTTTGCGACTAATATATGCTCATGAAAATCATTGACCAGTAAGCATAAGCTTAAACTTGTGGTTGTCCATGGAAGATTTTATGTAAATTTGACTAAACGTTGCATTTTCCTATTCTATCAAAAGTGTGAGAAAAATTTGATACGTAAATATGTCAGAGCAAACGTGTCGTTTTTAGTTTAAGAGTGGGGTATTACACATGGAAATATCATTACACGTAATCAAAATATACATTCTGGATTCTGGTAAGAAATACTGATTGTGATGCGTAAGAATTGGACGGTATTTTTGGAAAATCAGTCAAAACTTAAAAGATTAATATTACATTCGTAGTGTATCTAATCATAGTGAGCTTCTAACCATTGCACTAAAACATTGTTGGTATGGGTATAGTGTTGTTGTATTGTATAATAAATATATTTAAAATGGATATTGACAAGTGGTCCCCATGATCTCTCGATACTGAACGGAGGGTTTTCCTTTTTATCATGTTATAATTAAACTGTTCCAGGTCTACCGACTTTTATGCATACACATCCTTCTGCTTATATTTGTTTTGCATACATAAATCTACGTATGTAAAATAAGTTGTAAGAAGTATAAATAGCCATCGATATTTAAACGAAGAAATACATCGATAAGAGAACCTTCATTTTACACTTTCACGTTTTTATAACAATCCATTTGTAATTCCTATCACTGTATATCAATAAGGATCCATGATGACCGAATTATATTTAGAAAAAACAATTATATTGAAATAAGATATATTCAAAGAATTTTTTTAAATACAATGAATATGCTACTAGTAATATGTAAAATTGTCTAACATATGGAAGATAAAATAGTTTACGTGGGAGGTATTAGATGTTTAGATCATGATTAAAGTTAACGTGTCGGCCGAAGTAAAGCAACGAATGTTTAGTTAACGTGACAGTGACAATTACTTTAGTCTTTCGACTTTGAAAGAGAGCAGACGTGTTTTCAGATCAGCCGTCTACAGAGGTGTGCGATTAATAATTTTTAATCAATTGCAAAATAATTTAGGAAATAAATTATTAAACAATACTCCAAATATATTTTAACTATTTTGACTAGGAACACAATCGCAGATATGTTACTTTTTTATTACAACGAAGGACTATTGACGGAAAGTGCAGAAGCAACAGGATTACGAGTACGGCGACTAGTTTTATTACAATGACTAATGAACGCAAGATTTCTACTACAAAAGACGTACTGGCACAACATTTATTACCACCACAATAAGAACGCTCGATCGTGGAACGAATCAACATGAAATTAACTAAAAGTGTTCTTATTTAGGGTATAATATTACTATAATATATAATATTCCACAAAATTCGGTTGCTTCATTAACAATTAACTGAAAATTTCAAACTATTTACAATTATTGTAAAATTTATGATACTGGAAAATTAAATATAACTTATATATTAGAAAGCTACATCACATTTTAACTAATCTATAAACTGTATATTATACTATATCTTATTTTTAATTATTAGCGAATTGGACATGAATAAGATATCGCTGGTAAATTGTATCTCTCTGCTATTCATAATTATAGTTGTACGCATCAAAATACTAAAGCGGACAATCTGAAATTACAAGGAAAAAATCGATATAGAAACCAATTAAGCGAAGACACAAAATGCACATTAACCACGGCTCAATGAGTAGTGTAATTACTTGAACTGATTCCATAGGGCAAGTTAGAAAGCTGAAATTATATAAAGCAACATAAAAAATACAAGGAACAGTGAGTGGAATCACAGCTTCATAGAATAACCGAAACGTGACGATAATAACAACGAAAATAAAAGAAAGTTTATATTGATTCAATAAATCTAAATTTTAATGTGATCTCACTACATTGATTGACATTTTCCATAGACATTTTAAAAGGTCCTGTGAAATATGTTTTTATTTGGATATATAAAAGAGCGCTACACATACGATCACCCTTTTTAAAAAAAGTAGAAATATTTTAATATCATGCTTCCACTAAAACTAATGGATTATTTTCATGAAACATTTTATCATCAATGGACCTGAGTTAATCTCGTCAGCGTCAGACAAAGGCAAACTCTTTGCCAAGAACTTTGCAGCTAATTCTACCCTTTGCGACCAAGGCCGCCAACCCCCAATATTTTATCCTGTATCAGAAAACACGCTATGTGATGCACAAATATATGTATGTGATGTTGCCAAGCTAATAAAAAAACTTGGTTTCAGTAAAGCAACCGGCCCTGACGGTATTCCAATTATAGTACTAAAAAATCTTCAATCAGAACTAGCACCCATACTTACTTACAAAACTCTTTAAACGTTGTCTTAAGGAGAATTGCTTCTAATCACCCTGAGAAATCTCATCAGTATGTCCTGTATTTAAGAATCCAGGCTATCATTCATCCCCCTCTCAGTACAGGCCAATAAGTCTCCTGTGCGTCATGAGTAAGTTGCTGGAATCTGTATTAAATAGAGAAGTAATCAACCATCTCATCAAAAATAACGTTCTTAGTGACACAAAATATGGTTTCTGTTCTGCTAGATCTACATCAGATGTGCTTACAGTTATATCTCATAGGATAAGTGAATCTCTCGACAGAGGCAACATTTCTAGGGCAATTGCTCTTGACATATCAAAGTAGTAGTTGATGGGCAAAAATCAGAAGCTCACAGTATTAATGCTGGAGTCACTCAGGGGTCCATCCTGGACCCAACTCTTTTCCTGATCTACATTAATGATCTTCCAAATCACATCCTTACATCATTCGTAGACATTTTTGCTGACGACACTACCATCTATGGTAGCACATCTTAGGCAGTAAACGACCAAGTTCTCTCCGATTCTCTCTCCTCTGATTTTGATCGCGTGGTAAAATGGGGAATGGAGTGGATGGCTACTTTTAATGCATATAAAACCAAGCTTCTATCTTTACATCATCAACGTTCTGATCCCCATCTGGCAACAATTAAAATGAATGGCTCTCGTCTTGGGGAGGCCTCAAGTTTTGACAGGCTCCTGTGCTTGACCTTTACTCCTGATCTTAAATGGAATACGTACATTAAACCTGTTGCCATGACCGCTGGAAAAATGATCGGGTTCTTTTATCCATCCAGTAGATATCTCACTGCTGATGCAATTCTCTAAGAGCCAGATAGGCCCAAGTATGGAATACTGTTGGCACATATGGGAAGGAGCTGCTAGAAAAGACTTGTCCTGCCTTGGGTTAAAAATAGATTCGTATCCTGGTGGGAGATGTCCTTTTCTCTTCGCTGCAACCTCTATCTCACAGAAGAGATGTTGCGAGTTTGTCTCTGCTTTATCGTTATTTTCATGGAAAGTGTTCGACAGAGTTTCAATCTATGGTCCCCCCTCTCCAAACTTTCACAAGAAACACTCGTCTAGCTGAAAACACTATCAATAATTCTCCCCACTCTTTATCTGTGCATAATCCTAAACATAGATTCCATGATCAAAGCTTCTTTCTTAGAACTGCACGTCTGTGGAATTGTCTTCCGTTTTCCTGCTTTCCGGTTGTCTATAATATGTTTGTCTTCAAGTCCTACGTGAACAAGTTTTTGATGAGCCGTTCTACTTAAGTTTACAAATTTATCGAACTTCCATTACTATCGATTACTACATTGTCCTTTTGACTGATGTACACTCTTTAACCCTTATCCTTGAGTGACATATCGGCCTTGACAAGTGGTGACGCCTATGTAAAAAAATGGATACAGAAATGAATTGAATATATCTCCCATAATATATTATTATATTTCCTCATCATTTGGATATAAACGAAAACTAAATTTTGAACACGCATCTGCCAATCAACGCCCCAAAGTATTCAAGGACACGAATTAATCGTCTGTGTCTGATGTATTTTGGGATAAACACCTTGCTGATTGCTATCGATGGTTTGATCTCAACAAAATGAGATTATGTAATCTTACTGCTCAACAAGAAAACAAAACATTTTAAACCTAAAATATAATATTCTTGAACACTACAAGCAACACAGAGCCACTACATAAAGGTCGTCGCTTTTTTAAATACATAAGTATTTAAAAAAGCGACGACCTTTATGTAGTGGCTCTTATGTAAGCTGATGATATCACTAGGAAGAATATATAGTTTCTGGCTGGATAGAATGATGAAATTATGTTATAAACATAGGCACCGCCAAAAATGGCCGCAAAATCAAGTTGTTGTTGGTTTTAAAACGAAATTACATTTATTAAAATCCATTATTTCTGAGTAACTTTTTTTTTCCAGAAAGATAAAACCCTGAATTTTATCATATAGTTAGCAGAATAATGTAAAACTTTTTCTACTATTTTTAATTAAATTTTAAATGTTAAATTTTCCCAAACAGTTAACAATTGACATTTTTTGTCTTGCACAAAAAACGTTCATAAATATTTAAAAAAAAGTTTTTGAAATAATTAATTTATTTATTTATTGTCTAACTAAGATTTAGGATTATTTTCTAAGAGAATATGCAAAAATATTATAATATAAGTACCTGGATTTCAAATAATTCCACTTATTCATATATGTAACCGATTATTTCGCGTCGATCTAGAGTCTAGATCGACACTGTTTACGTTTGCGTTTGATAAGAAGCAAACTATGGAAGACCAAACAGGCAAAAAAAATTATTTTTCAGTGACGAAAATTTCAATGTATTATTAAGCTGAGGCTGGCCAGTACCAGATGGGTGACCATTTGTATGAGTTTGGTTTTTAATGTTTATGTGTGTGGGGGACAGGCTCCCCAAAATGGGGGGGGGGGCAATTTAAAGCAGAATAAAAAAAAAATTATTTCAGCGCGTTTGGTCCACCGTAGTCGAAAGGCGGCAAACGTTTTTAAACGGGATCGAAAAAAATGGTGATATTTTTAACACAAAGGGCACAATATTTATCGAATTTTTTTTTTTTGGTATCGATTCTTCAAAGCATGCCCTGTTTAATAATGGTCATGCATTATTCGGCTCGCTAAAAAAAATGTTAATTTATTTATCAAAGATTTTAAGATGGCTTTTTTCGTATAAATATTTAAAAAAATTGTTTTGCTTAACTTAAATTAATTATTTTACTTAACATATTCACCGAATTTCACACTTCAAAACTCAAAAGCGGGATAATTAAACACAATCGAAGTTCTGATATTCAGATGTCAAAATAAGGTATGCAAACAATTTTTTTAAATCTATATTTCTGTCCCTTACAACAACACAATATGTTGTGTTCAGTTTCAGATGATTATTTTAAGCATATTTGTTCCCACTTCAAAACAAGGGGGGTTTTGTAAGCAAAAATATATGTATATATAAATATCGTTTATGAAAAATAAGTACACCGTTATAAAGTTCATTCTTCTCTTAATAATCGCTGAAAATTTCGTATTGATCGGATAATTACCTGATTTTTGGTAGATTTTTAAAAAGACGGTCCGTAAAAAAAGTACTTACCTGCCCCCCCCAGTTTTGGCGGTGCCTATATAAACATAAAACAGTGTAATATGCCGACTGATTCTCATTCATAATTTTAGAATTTAAATATGATTGCACTTGTGTTCCTAGCTACGAAGTAAGCTCATCTTTGTTTGGTTATAATGTTTGGAATAATTAATCATTTTTTTTATATGCCGACAGTCTTTTTCACACTAAGATATGTTTCACGAGATTATCAAAAGCTTTTTTGTGTAGTATATCGGTTAATGGAATTTTATTGCTTAAATATGTGACTTGTTAAAGGATACATTTTGGCTAACCAATTATTTTAATAGAAAACGCGTCTGCGTATTAGACTGTATATTTCTCCTATTTATTAACTTAATATTTCTATTCATGTGATGCTACAACTATTATATTTGCTATTTAAAATGTACATTTATAACTCTCCTTTGGTATTTTTTATTGTGGTCGTTGATAATCATTTGAAACATTTTATAGTACCTCTTAGACAGTTTAGAGTGATTTTCCTGGTTCTGTAACATAAATTAGTTAATAGGAAATAGTATCGAACACCTTTATGTATGTTTTTAATGGGGTTCTGTCATCCAGCGGAGGCCTCCATTTTGTCTATTTTTATTTATTGTAAATGGTAGAATTCATTCGCTTTAATTTAATCTCCACATTCCAAAACTATTCCTAACTTTGCTGTAAATATTACTTGGAGTCTTACATGCTTATTGTTAAGTTATTAGTAAGTCTACATTCGATCGAAAAAGAATATGTTTGATGATGATAATATGATTTCAATGCATAAATGAAAGCAGTCACATTAATAAATACTTGCATTTCATTTGATTATTATCGTCTGTGATTTTTAAATATTTTTTACATAAGACTTCAAAGGATTCAAAATGAGAAATAAACAATAAAACAATATAATATGATTCAGTACGGATAGACTCTAGAAGACAAATCTAATAGATAAAATTGAGTTTATATGACGATCACCCCAATCCTGATCTCTATTCAGGGACCGTGATGGAGTGAGAAGTCATGCTATCTCAACCCTTTATGGTTAGCATTGTTTGAAGATAGCGTTTTAATCCTACTCCAGAAAGTAACATATTAGTTGGCCATACATTGAGAGACAACAACCTGGTCAGACAATAGTTATGGAAGGCAATAATTACTGTTATACAGTAAGGAAACTCAGTATTTCTATCTCGTCGCTGTTAATCACTTGAAGATACTGTCATAAGAGGACATACATTCCTTTTACGCTATGAAGAAATTATAATTTATTACACAAAAGATTATATTAATTATCCAAATAATAACATGTAATAAAAACTTAAAAACATAATTATTATTATTATTATTCATGATTATAACAAAATAAAAATACTTAAAATATTATATAATGATATAAATATAATAAATTACCTAATTAAAAAGAAATATCAATAAAAGATTTTATAAAATAATATAAAAAGTATTACTTAAGAATTTGAATGTAAAACGTTTTTTAGCGTCTCTGGAGATTTTCAAAAAGATGGACGAGAAAATTATTTTTTTCTGTTATCTCTAGAACATTCTCTAGCTACGATTATGAATAGCAAATAAATGCTATTTATAGTCAGTAATAATATATCACTGGGGCGCGTTCATAAATTCGAGTCCTCCAATAACAGATGAACTGGACTAAAAGATACGAAGAAAAAATCTATTTCATCAATAACTGGTAAATAGAGATTATTCTTAATTATATTTGCCCCAAAGCATTTATATCTAAAATACAACAAAATATTACTATAAAAAATTACCTTAATCAAAAAGGAAAATAACTCAGAAAACAGGATCATTCCTTCTTCCACTGCTACGGTTGTAAAAAGTGCATTAGAAATTCATGTCCTTTCTACTCCGTTTTTGTTTTTTTTCTTTGTAATAAAATGTTTTTTTTTCAAATTATCTTTTTTTCAATCTTTTTATTTTTAAGTAATATGTTTGCGGCGTTATTTATCCCTAGACTAGGGCACAAAAACCGTAATACTACCCTCTTTTCTAAGAGCAATCTTATCCATACTTAGCTACACACAAGCAAAAAAAAAAGTTTGAAAACACCTTACAGAAAACATAACCAAGTGGCCATCTCATATTACGAACTGCGCCTATCCACATTACAGATATTGCTAATTCAACCAATCACCGGACCGTGGTTTGGAGTAGGGATGGTATACTCAAATGTTTATATACTCATAATATGATAAATCAATTGATCAATGAACCTTCATTATTCCACACTAGTTGAAGCAAAACGGCGTAAGTATGATGGGAAACTTTCCTGGAAAATGAGAGAAATTAAGCTGCCATATTGAAAAATGGACCAAAAATAATATGATAAGCTTTGCTCCGATATTCAATCAGACATATATAAATGATTGAATATTGCCTAATTATACGATCATATATATATATATATATATATATATATATATATATATATATATATATATATATATATATACATATATATAGTTCCGAGAGGATTCTCTATCATATAAACACCGTGTTATTTCAGTTTGTGTGGTGTATATATATATATATATATATATATATATTGGCGCAAAAAGAAAGTCCGCACTTGTCAGTTGTTAAAAAGCGCAAGTATAAGATAAATTAAATGTAACGGTTTAAACAACCTATACCTCATTTGATTCGTCTTTTATTCCGTTATAATTTTACACGCTCATATTTAGTTTTTACTTGAAGTGTGATGTTGTTTATATTAATTTAAAATGACTTCAATTCGAAAAGACAAAAAGAATCTTAACACAATCGAAAATTGCTATTTAAATGTAACTTTAGAAAATTTTTGTAACACAACTACAACAGAAACACAATGAAGTAGTTTATATTTATTAGCATAACCGTTCTGCAATTAGCCTGCAATCCTTTTGGATATTCCTTGAATTAGTCTGCGGCAACACTCCGGTGAAAGATAATCACACTTCTCTTGTATTTTTATATAAATTTCTTCCGAATTAGATATTTTATCAATGCGTAGCTATTGTTTGATGTGGTTTCATCAATGCGTAGTTCTTGCTTGATGTAATGCCATACATTTTCGATCGGAATGGCGTCTGGAGATTGGGCAGAACAACACTAACACGGAATATCATATTCTTTCAGGAACCTCTTGACATTGTCAACTGTGTGAATGGGATTATTATTCCGCATGAAAGTTTGATTATCCTCCAAATTTAGGCCAAATTTGGGTAGTAATTGCTCAGTCAGCATATTTATCTATTTGATTGAATCAATTCAACCTTGCGAGCGAAATAAAGTCTCTGACCCAATGGCACTAATAACGCCCCCCCCCCCCACCAAAACTACTAAATCAACGACTTTGGTACGTTTAAACTGTTCACCAACGATTAAATTCGTCGCCCGTTTCTTTCGACGAGATATTGCCTATCATCACTGCATCATCTTTTATCGATTAAAATGACTTTCGGCCAATATAAGGTGTCATGATATCCATTGCATCTGACGAACTTTAGACGGTACTTTCTGTTTTTTTTTCAGTAATCATTGGCTTGCGTCTTACAACACAGCCTTGCAAATTAAATTCCTTTAATTAGTTTTTAATTTTAAAAAGGGAGCAGTTTATTACAAGATTGCACTGTTGTTGGATTTGGGGAGACAAGTACAGTCTGTTTCTGAGGCTGCGGATCCTGATTGCATTGCATTCCCTGTAAAAAGAAACTCTAGGACAACCAGATTTAGAGGCATCACGAACACTGGCGGTGTTTTGGTTCTTTTGCAATCATTCGTGCCGGTTTCTAATCACATCTAAATCTGCTGCTAATTTCCCGATTAAAAAAAAAAAGAAATGTGGAGATAAGCTCCTGCCAGTCATTGAGAGAAAGTCGAAGCATATCGACTAAATGTTACGTTGTATAAACTGGAACAACAACGATTACGATTAGAGATACTTTGTTGCCTAAAATGTAGATATGTGAAGCTCATTTGTGTCTGCGGAGTTTCTTTTTGCCATCTAAAATTGAAGTTATTTATTTTTAAATTAACGTGAACCCTAGTGTACTTCGATTAAAAGATACATATGAACAGGTAAAATAAAATTAGATTAAATGATTTTGTTTAAACAGTTACATTCAATTAAGCTTAAATTTGTGGATTTTGAAAATATGACAAGTACGGACTGTATATATGCATTCATGAGATTGATGTTATAGTTTCTTTGAAGTATTGTGCATAGTAGAAAAATAACTGTTTTTGAAGGCTATATCAAGGCAGTTCGTGGGAAACAATGGGGACACAATTAAATCTATAAAAGAATAATGACAATTTCTGCATCGATTAACCGATTGAAACTTTAGGAAAAGTGACCACATATTGGCTGAAGGGAAACTATAAATTACTATTCCTTTTGTCCATGATAATCACAATTTAATAACTGCAAAGGAAAATAACTCCTATAGCTTAATAAAATAAGTTTACTTCCATATTTAACCGCAAAAGTTGTAAACTATAATAAAAATACAATACAGTTAATATAAATTCAATTAAAAATAAATTAAATCAATGAACTTTTACTAATATTTCTAAATAGAACAATTATAAAGAGTTTATTTTGAAAACAATTATGAACATCGAGCTAACTATCAAAATATATTTCCTGATTATATTAACAGATGATGTTGCTAATAAAATGTCAATAACTTTGACTAAATTGTATATAGAGAACATGTGCTTGAATAAATGCGTATAAAACTCCGTTTCTGTATGAACATTAATTTAGAAAGCAGTGTATCTTTTGTGGACAGGTATGAAATTGTGAACAGGTATGAAATTGTGAACAAACAAACAAAGAGGCATAAAAAATTAGAATACAAGATTCCAGCAAGAAGGCAAGTATGCTCGGAAGTTTCACACTGTTTATAATATTATATAAAACATATATAGATTGACATATTTTAAATGTATATATTTTACAGCAGAAATGACGAGAATAATACTTTTTCTCATCTTTGTTACTTTGATATTATCTACAATGATACCCACATACACAATACGCCAACACACCAATCATATCATGACAATACTGAAGAGTGACATATCTCTACTTTAACTGTTAACTTTCTATGCTACATGAAAAAAGATTTAGTGAATCGTGACAATAATCTATAGTGCATAGAGCAGACAATAAATCAGGGGGCTCTTCTCGAACGTGTTTCTTAAAGCACGTAGGTACGCAAACGCATAATATATACACATATATACATCAAACAAATAAAACAAAAATGTGCCTTCACAATCAGCTAAACACTCAATCAGGCTGGCTTTACCGTTGTGGGAAGGTTACCGAAAATTATCAGAAATACCTTCATAATCTTTCTATTAATACCGTACGCTTTATGTTGGCAATCTACGCAAGTTTGTTTAATAATGTTCTAAGTGTATATATATGAATATATATATATATATATATATGTATATATATATGTGTGTGTATGTGTGTGTGTTTGTGTGTAAAGTAAAAAAATAAGTTTACAAGGCAAAAGCAGATAAACTTAAAGAGAATTTAAATATCAATATTAATCCCAAGTAAATTAAATGCTCAATGCAACTAAGATAGAAAATACAGTTTGTCAGAGAACACACTTCTATAAATTCCATATAACATGAATATTTTGTTCGGCAGAATATTCAAATAATAAATATTAAACTTTTCTTAAGAAAGGTGTCATCTAATCAGAGAGGAGATATTATTAAACAAAAAAATATAGTGAAGCTATAAATTTCTAGTTACTTACATATTTTGAAACAACATAATATGAAAATAAGATATAAATGCAAATGGAGTTTTAGTGCAAAGATTCATTAAAAATAGAATAGTGAATTAAAAATTAAAGATGCAAAATCAAAATGAAATGAGATAGAGTCGGAATATATATTAAAGACAGCATGATCATAACAGGCAATGGTCTCATAAGAATAAGTCGGATTTATAATGTTCTCAAATAAATTCAATTATAAAATAAAAATATGTGCAATACTGAAGTAAGATCTGTTTGAACGTTATGGAGCAATTTGTGAAAAAAAAAAGATTAGAAATAATCTTTATTTCACGACTGCGTGCAAACGGATCATACTATATATATGTATATATATACATATATATGTGTGTGTGTATGTGTGTATGTGTGTGTGTGTGGAAAGACGCTTTTCCAAATATATTTCATATAATTTTATTTCTGAAGCCTTATGTATGTTGAATTTAATAAGAAAGTATGTATGAATCGTTGACAAAGGACTTATATTCCGAAGTCGAAGATGTTATTTATTTTCCTATTTATTCAATGACACACATCACATTAAAAAATATTACAGTCATTTTTTTACTATTGGCTGATTTTTTACGCGTTCACATCAGAAAAATGTGAGTTTAGTAATTAAAAAAAAAAATGAAAAATAAATTGGACACGATCACATGAGGACCCAATTTTTAAAGAAAATAGAAGCTATTTTGTTTATAGATTTATATATATTTTAACCTAATTTTACGTATTGCAAATAAGTTTCCATATGGTTTAATTAAACACGAAACATGTATATTAATACATTTATTTTTTTATTTTTAAAAGAACCTGTTGTCAAACTTATCCTAGCGACGTTAAATTTAGTTGGTGTATATAATTTTAAAAAGAACTAACGCATTCATAAACATATACTACGTTTTTCTTAGTAAATAATCGGTACAATCTTAATATTAACTAATCTAACTAAATTATTAAAATAAATATTTATATTAGAACTATAACAAATATATTTATTGCTAGATCTAATTTATTTTTGTTTTATTAACCATTTTCCTTGTATTAATGAGGATTTCTTTACTTCTCCGTTAACTATTTTGTAGATTCAGTCTGAGAAAAGTGTTATGACGTAAGAAATATACCCAACTACTTCCCTTATTTCAATATATTAATTACAATTTATGAATTTCAACAAGGCACGTTAAATGATATTTTAAATTAATCATTTTATTATATATATATATTTTTTATTAATTCATTCTAATTAATCTTATCAAAACCTTTGCATTTTATCAAATAAAACGCATTAAACATCTCTTAATTTTGCATTACGAAAATTAGAAGTTTATTTTCTAGATAGGTTATAAAGACGGTTATGTTAACCAAACTATATTTATATCGTTGAGTCCTTCTAGTGTAATCTGTATATTTATTGTGATTAGTCCTACAATTATATGTTCTAAATACTTAAATAAAAAGTCCAAGCACACACGTATATACACATCTGCTTTTTTATTACTTTATTAATTTTTTCGCAATAGAGTATACCTATTTTTCTGTTAACAATTATCAGTTATTTTATCTCTTTTTGTTTATGACTATTTGCTTTTAATAAATAAATAACCTATATATATATATATATATTATTAATTCACACTCAAGAATCATTAGATGACTTTTGACGAGATAGAGTATTTCTAGTCTAATGGAAACAATTTATGACTCGTTCTGATCTTGTATTTATTAAACATTCCTTAGACAGCATGCTATTGGTTTTGAGTTCGCTGTACACATTGAACTAAATAGGTCATTGCCCTGCTATGTTTTTTACATTATGTATTTTAAAAGACGTTACAGAAATCTTACTTTGAACCGGCATACCATAGATCCGTGGCATATTAAAAGATAACAAAGAAACATTTAAATGCGATTTAATTATTCATATAGAAAATCCATTATAGATTTCATCACCGAAAACATAATTCAGTTCATAAATATTAGTTACTTTTCAATAAAAAATAAATCTATTATTATATAAGTATATAGTGTCGATAACACCATTGTGAACACGTTATATAGATATGAAAACGTAGGCTGTAACAGCAATGCCTTAAATATAATCTCACACATTGGAAATACTCTCTAATACTATGCGGGCGCGGACATTAGACAATTCATAATACTCGAACAGCATGAATTTGTGAATATTTCATACGCACTAGTTGACTGGCTTTTAGTTTATACTTAAATTATTAATTATTCATTATTCTTGAAAGGGGTATATATATATATATATATATATATATATATATATATATATATAGAGAGAGAGAGAGAGAGAGAGAGATTTGTTGTTGTTTTTTATAACGATAAATACGATTAAGCAGTGGCTTTGCCTTGAAGCTCATTTTTATTTATTAGAAAGTCGCCAAAAAAGTCGGTTCAAAATGTTAAGATCCAGCAAAAAGCAAGAACAAGCTAGCCAGCAACAAGTTAAACTGCAGAGCAGCGTAATGCGAGTACTGGTCTCCCGCTTTATGTTTTTTTTTAAATCAGAGATTTCTTCTCCTACCCCAACACACACACAGACACACATACACACACATACACACATACACCCACACACACACACATATATATATATACATATATATATACAAATATACACGGTGCTAGTTGGGCGTTGACCTCGAAAAAGAGTTAATTCGCCCTTTGGAATATATATATATATATATATATATATATATATATATATATATATATATATATATATACACAAACATTAGCAAGCAGAGACGATGTCATTCTGAGCATCAACGAATTTTTAATCTTATATTTTATTGTCGGTGAAATCCCCATTTTAATTGAGCCTCAGATGCCTCCCCGCAGTGACTTATTACATAATACATTATAGATTACATTGCACTGTAGAGAACCCTCTATTGATTTTATAATATTGTTTTTTTTTCATATGATGGCGTGTATTAAATAATAGACTACAAATATGAAATATGGTTCATTTCGAACGCACTCGTGTCTTATATAAGAACCTAAAATTCTTGTACGGTAATAGTACTTCTCAAATTCATTTGTGCTATTAGACTGAAGGCGTTAAGCTTAGTCAAAATCGCTCATTCCTTATTTCCCCGGAATTCTTATTTAACGATTATAGATACAGCTTGGAACTATTCCGAGACAAGCCCTTTCAAAGAACACTGCTAGATATATAAATTACGTCTGTATGTATATTATCAAGGAGTAAATCCTCAACACAACACAACTTATCAAGATAAAAAAATGCCAAAAACTATCAATGGGAGCAGAAAACTATAATATTAAAGAAAAACTGAGGCCCTGTAAAAAACATTATTATATCATCAGAAAGTTATGACCTACAGAGTATTTTTCTTTAATTTCAATATAACTTGTATTATTGTCCTAATAAAGTTATACAAATTTAAACGGCGAAATTGTGGCCCTAAATAAAACAACACCACATCTTTATTAAAATAAATATTGAAATAATTAATTCAAGTAATTTTACTATTTAATAGAAATTGCATCTATTCCATGTAGCCGATTTCAGCCTCAATCACCGCCATGCTACGGTCCGGCTGATTTTAGAGTTGTAAGAAGATTGTGTTGGCGATGTCCTCGACCTATGACCAAATGAAGTAGTCCAGTAGGTTTAGTTCGGGGAAGGAGGGGCAGTGGCAGAAGTGTACCAAGTCGTAGCATTTCTTCTGAAGCCAAGCCTGGGTATCATTGGACTTGTGAGGAGGTGCCGATTCCTTCTGTCCAACTCAGAATGTGCCAGCGGTCATATGATTTAACCATGGGATGACTACATTCTTCAGCGCATCCTCGTGCACTATGGTGTTGATTTTCAAGCCGACTTAAAACATGCGAGGTAACATGATGTGGTACTCACTTGAAACCACACCGAAGAGCATAATCGTTGCGGGAAAATTTGTTTCCATCACTCTGGTCAAGTCCATGTTATTCCTGGCAATACAGCGAAGCATTTTGAGGGTAATAGCAATGGTTCTGTTGTCCAACGTTTGATCGGTGGAGAACATGTTCTATAGCGACTCATCTCCGATCTCGTTTGTTGAACATTGCGCCTCTTTCAAATATCGCTCTTTAGAATGGTACAAAAGTGACGATCTGATAGCTCGTCTTTATCAACAACAACAACAGCAACAACAACGACAACAACAACAACAAAATCGGTTTTCATCAATTAAAATGGAGTCATGTCTTTTCTAGAGTGACAATTTTATCGTTCCACACATTATATAACATCGATTTTTCGTTTTCATTTAATAATAATAATAATAATAATAATAATAATATATATGTATATATATATATATATATATATATATATATACTAGCAAAAGTACCCGTCGTTGACTTGGTTCAAAAACAGCCTACAAAAATGGACTCTGATTTATGAAAGTATGATAGGTTATGAAAAGGAAGGGTTGTAAAGAGATAGCTTCGAATTTGGGGGTATCACAACCAAAGAAAAATATTATGAAAGTAAAAATAAAATAGATAAACCCCATAATTTATTATACCATACCTGTTCACACTGAAACGCATCACAATATTCTGTGGATCTATATTAAACGACCTTGTTAAACTTTGTGACATATTTACATTCTATGGCGGTCAGGCGCGAACGAACACCCCATAATTTTATTATACCATATTTCTTCAAACTGAAACATAATTATCAAAGTATACTTACGCAGATAGATATAAAAAGTCGTTATTAAAGTTTGTGCCTATTTCTATTCTATCGAGACCAGGCGCGAACGCAGACTCCACTATTTTATTATATCATCCCTATTTAAGTTAAATCATACTTATCAAAGTATTATTATGTATATCTTATCAAAAACACTTGTAAACGTTTTTTTTAATTTTTTATTTTTATTTCCATACTTTGTGGACCAGGCGCGAACGCAAACCCCACAATTTTAATGAACCACTGTTCTGCCAGATCAAACATACCCATTCCTGTGTCTCGATACATCTTCTACCATTATATGTAATCAGGTTTTTTAAAATAGTCAATCATATAGGAGCCTATTAGTGACCACACACACACACACATTCAGCTTTATATTATAGAAGAAGATATATATATATATATATATATATATATATATATATATATATATTTTGTTGTTTGTGGTAAAATAAATCAGCAAACAAATTGTTCGATTATAAAGAAGAGTCTA